>NW_027223329.1:5307089-5709202 GCF_030449975.1 Polyergus mexicanus | reverse complement strand
GCGAGTCATTCGAGTTATATATTCGGCATTTCAACGCAAAGGTCACCGTCATTGTTATCGAGACGTATATCGGCTTACCGCGAGCCGGACCAACGGACCGATTCGAGTCGTACAATCTAGAATTTTCTATTATATCGAAGCGGATCCACGGACGTGCGTAAAGTAGTTACCAGCGCATTCGAGAGATTTCTTTAGTTGTCGCGGCCTAATTAAGTCTCGTACGGCGGAAATCCTCGCGGCCGAAAAGTCGAGTTAAAGCGCGTAAGATGCCCGATAATTTGATACTGTTGCGCACGATCGTGCCGATCTCCGCGGAAATAATATATCTTATTCGCCTGTAATTACTGTCATCAAAGGCTATTATTTATGCGAACCGCTCTATACTCTTGTTTCTTTTTAATATATTATTGTTATCTCTATTTTAACATATCGAATGCTCATTTTGGCTCCCGTGTTCTCGACTCTCAAGATTTCTCCGGTTTCCCCCGAACCTCCCCCTCTACCATTTCGGGTATACTGAATAGCCGCGGAATTTTGCCGTCGCGTTAATTATCGGTCGCGCGATTGTCTTTTGGTGTTGCGTTTATCGTGAATGGTGCGGCCTGCCGTACCTGGCGCCCAACTTGGTTTATTTTGCGATACCGTGAATTTTTGTGGATCGCGAGATCGATATTCGAAATACGCGCCGAAGGTGTACCGTGGGCATCAGAGAACCGCCCGCCGAATAAATAATTATTACTTAAATAATTTAAAAGAAATTACAGCACTTATTTGTTAACAAGCAATATTATTTTATTAATTAATATAACATTACATTTGCATTGTTATTTTATTCCTTTCAAGCGTATTTTCGTATTGACTTTAATATTTCAGTTTATTTAATTAAAAGTTATAATGGTTAAGAGTCATATATATATATATATATTCATCATTAAATTTATAATATTCCGCTTGCCTAATCGCGTAGTCTTAAATGCAAATATAAAATTATTAATTATTCTTACCTATTATATATTGTAATACGAAATTGTTTTTTATTATTCTCATTTCCATAAAATTTTATGCTACTTAAAGCTAGTGTGTACGTGCGTAATGTAATATAGTGTATGTATGAGTTGTCTTTTATGTACACACACACACACACACACACACACACACACACACACACACACACACACACACACACACACACACACACACACACACACACACACACACACACACACACACACACACACACACACACACACACACACACACACACACACACACACACACACACACACACACACACACACACACACACACACACACACACACACACACACACACACACACACACACACACACACACACACACACACACACACACACACACACACACACACACACACACACACACACACACACACACACACACACACACACACACACACACACACACACACACACACACACACACACACACACACACACACACACACACACACACACACACACACACACACACACACACACACACACACACACACACACACACACACACACACACACACACACACACACACACACACACACACACACACACACACACACACACACACACACACACACACACACACACACACACACACACACACACACACACACACACACACACACACACACACACACACACACACACACACACACACACACACACACACACACACACACACACACACACACACACACACACACACACACACACACACACACACACACACACACACACACACACACACACACACACACACACACACACACACACACACACACACACACACACACACACACACACACACACACACACACACACACACACACACACACACACACACACACACACACACACACACACACACACACACACACACACACACACACACACACACACACACACACACACACACACACACACACACACACACACACACACACACACACACACACACACACACACACACACACACACACACACACACACACACACACACACACACACACACACACACACACACACACACACACACACACACACACACACACACACACACACACACACACACACACACACACACACACACACACACACACACACACACACACACACACACACACACACACACACACACACACACACACACACACACACACACACACACACACACACACACACACACACACACACACACACAAGTATATATATTTGTCAATTGATGTTTTTGAGGATATTGAAAAACTTAATGGTTTTGTATACATGCAAGCAGCATCGGTTTCTGATATATACATTATAGTTCGTTTTTTCGTTATCTTGATTTTTATCTAATGTACAACCAATTGTTGTTTTCGAGGACTTCACAAATGTATATACATATAATTTATATATAACAGTGTTTTTGAGGACACTTATATAAACGGTCCCTTTTTCTTATATATTAATGGAAACTTATAAATATTGCTATATACATCAATATCACATGAATTAAAAAAAACATAATAGCATTAATTATCACTTAACAGTGTTATTCTTCAATATGAGATATATAAATGTGGAAAATGTAACATATCATCGTATCATGTGCAACATAAACAATTATGTAAATATTATAGGAATAGGTTAATCCTTAGAACATATCAATGTTGTAGGCGGTTTTTTATAAACAAACCTACAATATATACTTATTCTTACTCTATCCTCAAGGTTTCTTGTTCAAATTTAATCCTTAGAACATATATAAATGGAAGGGGAATAGCAGGCTGAAAAGTGTCGGAAGGAAGTGAGAAAAAAAATCATAGTTGCCTCTCTCTTGTGAGTAACTACGCTATGATTTTCTTTCTCACTTTCTTAAAGTGAAACATTTAAAAGGCAAAACGTTAATAGAAGAAAAAAAATAACGCTCACCGGCGTAACGGGACATAAGATATGTACAATTGGAAAGTTTAAGGCGACAATAACTCTGGGAGAGCGCCAAATCAAGCACACTGTGTACGTTGTAAAGGATGATTTTCCGATAGAATATGACGGAATACTAGGAGTTGATTTCCTATGAAAACATCAAGCCACTTGCAATTATAAAACAAAACAATTAAAGGTAGGACAGCATATCTTAAAGCTTTACCCCTATCTAAAAATGACGCTGAAACCACGTAGCGAAACTATAATACAGGTTGCTACTGACAAGAACACGATAGGCGTGATAAAGGCAGAAGAAACAATACCAGAAATATTCATAGGTAATTGTCTAGTAGAATCTACGAATTACCTATGTGCAGCCAGCATTCTAAATACAACGGATAACAAAATCGAAATGCTAATGCTGCAAGTAAGTATAAAGGAAATCAAACGAAGTGAAACAGAAGAAATTAACGTAATACGAACGCCAAATAAAGAGGAAGTAACCCTGCGTAGTGAAAAAATATTATGATTATTACGTACACAACATTTAAATAAAGATGATAAGGAAAACAAAAAAATATTGGACAAAATTAGACCGATAAAATTGCGAAAAGTAATTAGAAACCCGACAGAATTAAGGGACCTAAGCGAAAGACTTGACGAAACAAACGAAGACTTAAATAACAATTATTTCCCTACTAACGGACACATTATATATCCCGTAGCTTCAAGTTGCACAGGAATAACAATAATAATAATAATTACCATAATAGCCATTATATACGCTAAGAAAAAATGTAGAACAGAAAAGAAAAAATTATCAGAAACTAACATAAATCCAATGTGTAAACCGAAAATAATTCAAGAGCACATCTACGGCACCGCAAGCGGATCAAATAAAACAGCTGAGATAGAAACCGACACCGCGATAATTAACACTGCAATGCTATATTAAAATAAAGTAAATATAAGAAACAATTGTAAAATGCGAAAAATGTATACCGAAAAAAATATGTAGACGAAAATTCACGTATAGTTAATTTTCTTTTTCCAAAAGGGGAGGGATGTCGTAACCCGACCAATTTCTTGATATATTAAAGGATAAAACAATAAAGTGAAACAGAAAAGTGTAAGAAAGAGCTGAGTAAAGCAAAGTATTAAAATTAGAAAAGAGATCAAGAAAAGATAATTAAGAAAGAGTAAAGTATAAAAGAATATTAATAAAATAAAAATAAGATACATGACTAAAAAGAAGGAAGTCACGGTCAAGTTCTCGGAAGCTGACGACTGACAAGCGGAGAGCGGAGCACGAGACATGCTCCGGTCAGGGACACCACACTCCTCCATAATCAACGACCTAATTAATTAAGATATATAATAAGCGCGAGATGCACCGACGCTCGCTACTCGCTCGCTCAGTAATAGTATCGAAGTACCGTACGTATCGCGCCCGACTATTATAATCGCGAAAAAGTGAAAGTGTATTAAATCTTGCAAAATATACTAAATTATATCTAACGTCCGGGAGTGTCTTATTTCGAGCGTGGATCCTAATCCTTTGGGCGTACAAATCCCGAAAGACCTCTTCCTTAGCGGCTAGAGGCACAACAACATAAATATTTTGAATTGTTATAGAACGTACATATACGTAATTAATAATAGAATAATAATTATTTTTGTTATTAATATAAAATAAAATATTGAATAGAAAATTTTAATGAGAACCTCTACTATTAGAATATTGTGCTATTATATTTATGATGCGCACGTTCCTGCGACTAGCAGGGGAGGACGCGACTTTAGGATCACCGAATTGAAAAAGGCTTTTATAGTGTAGTACTCTATTAGAAGAATACTTGAGCAAAGGGATAGAGCGCAATGCTCAGCCATTTCCAAGAAAATGATTTAAACAATGTGGCTTTCCATATATCTGGCTCCGTTATATCAATTAGCGAAAAGGCGGTGTAGCATTAAGCGCGTGACTATCACGCATCCAACCCGGGTTAAATTTTTGTCCCTGCCACTCTTTTTCTCATTCTTTTTTTCATACAATCTAACAACGAATATTTATTCATGTAAAATAAAGTTAATTAAATTAAATTTTTTTTAATTTGCACTTTCGGAAGGCAATTTTCTTTTAATTTATTCACGAAACTGGGCATAATTTTTGTTAAACTTTGCTCAAGTATTCTTCTAATAGAGTACTACACTATAAAAGCCTTTTTCAATTCGGTGATCCTAAGGTCGCGTCCTCCCCTGCTAGTCGTAGGAACGTGCGCGACATAAATATAATAGCACAATATTCTAGTAGTAGAGGTTCTCATTAAAATTTTCTATTCAATATTTTATTTTATATTAATAACAAAAATAATTATGTAATGCTTTATTGGTCCCCTAAGGGTTTCAAGGCGCTTTTGAGGAGCGTACCCGAACCTTTACAAAACTCCAACTTCTTTCCACTTCCTCTCTCTTAATTCCTCTCACTTCATCCTCCATCTCTCCTTCCTCTCGTCCCATGTCCATTCCTCCCCGTCTATCTACATCCTTCTGTTGCTTACCACCACGCTTCTTCCATACCCTCTTTCCTTCTTCGCTTTTCCCACCCGCCTCTCTCTCCTTTCACTTCCTTCCCCTCTTCACCTCTTTTCTCACAACACACTTTATCTTTTCCAGCTTTTCCATCCGCTACCTTTCACCTAACCTAGCTCCCATTGCGTCACTCCTCCTTCTTTTAGCTCTCGTTTCCGTATCGATCTGCGACCTGCTCGATCCATCTCGGTCCTCTTACGCCCTCTCTTGCCTCTGTCGTTGTTGTTGACCTTCCTCTCTCTTTTTCTTCTCTCCATAGTCTTAATTCATTACTTATTCCCCTTACTCCTCCACTAGTTCTTTCATCCACTTTTCCATGTCTTTCTTCCTTCCGTCTTTCCTCTCCTTTCGTTTCCTTCTGCTCTTCTCACCTTTTCTTACTCACACTCTTACTTCTTCCGCCTCTCTGCACTTTAACCTATCAGGCTCTACTGTCCGCATCCTCTCCCTAACCTAGCTTTCGTCGTACTATTCTTAATTCGCCTGACCTTCCTTTCTCCGTTTTTCTCTTCTCCCTTTGACATCCGTTTCCGTGTTCAACCGCCATATGTTCATTCCACTTTCTTTCATCTGCGCCATCTCCTATCATGCTTCTTCCCTCTCAGCTCTTTGCCACTTATCCTGTTAATCTGCTCTGCCGTATCCGCTTCTACTCTCCTCCTTATCGGCCGTCTTTCCGTCGCTTCCCACGTGATTCTCCTCTTCTCTCACTTTTCATCTTCTCTCTCTTTGCCCGATCTTCCTAACCTCCAAACCGCTCTAACCTTTGCATCCTTCCTCTATCCCGATCCTTCACTCCACATATCTCCCTTCATTCACCTTGCTGCATCTCCTCCTGCTCCTCACTTTTGTCTCTTCCGATCTCTCACACTTCTCCCTATCTTGTCTCCTTCTCCTTTTCTCCACAAGCACATTTTCTCCCTGCTTACGCAACGTACTCCATGTTGAAACCCTCAATAACAAAAATAATTATTGATGTTTAATTTTGAGATGTCGCTAGTAGATAAATTAAAGGAGTGTTTGTATATGTACGACCCAAATGGCAATTTATTGTTCGATTGTTATCACATTGATGTCGTGAAGCGGATTTTATTCAATAATTGTTTTCCGAGACATGTTGTAAACCGTTATGTTTGTAAGAGACTTAATTTTTTGAAACACCGTGGTGAGATGTTACTCCGAGTACTGAAGAAAATAATGTAGACAAGCCCTCTTACATTGCATTACCTTTTGTTGAAGGTTTGAGTGACAGTATCGGTCGGTTTTTTAAAGATATGGGTTTTAATGTTGTCTACAATGTACCTAAAAAATTAAACTTATTGATTAAACGTGGTAAGGATTTGTTGCCTATTAGTAATAGAACGGAAGTTGTTTATAAAATAAATTGCAAGAACTGTAGTGCTTCATATATTGGTCAAACGAAAAGACATTTAGTTACCCGCGTCAAGGAACATTTTAATAACATAAAAATGCACGCTAGTAATCTTTCTGTAATTAGTAAACACAAATTAGAATTTGATCATGACTTCGATTGGTTAACGCCTGATATCCTGCATACTGAAAAATATGTAAGAAAGAGAAAAACAGCTGAAATTCTTTATTAAAAAATATGACAACACTGTTAATTCTCAAAAGGATACAGAGAATTTAAATAACATATACGATAGATTAATAAAGGTCGTTTAGTTTTTCTCGGTATCTTAAACAGAGAGGTTGACACAGTGTGTCATTATGACATAGCGACTTTTTTCTCTTTCAACTTTAACTATAATGCAGGTACATAAATTTGTTTATTTCATTTTTGTAACGTGATTATCATTATTTAATATTGTAATTTTAGTTCACTTGATAAGGACCAAAACCATATGGTCGAAACATTGTGATAACAATCGAACAATAAATTGCCAATTGGGTCGTACATATATAAACACTCCTTTAAAAATAATTATTATTCTATTATTCATTACGTATATGTACGTTCTATAACAATTCAAAATATTTATGTTTCATGGTTACCAAAGTATTCTGCTATCACATTTGTGATACGCACGTTCTTGAGACTAAGTGATGCGCTCCTTAGTTACGATTTACGATGCGGTGATGCGTTGCTAAAGAGCGAGGGATAAGAGAGGAGCAGCGAGCAGTAGACGTGAGCTAAAAAATCCAGCCGAAAGTTACATATAAATCCCAGTTCACTTATATCAGTGCTGCTGGGATTTACTTGCACATTTCGGCCCGATTCCGTGGCTCATGCCTATTGCCCCCCACTCACAGTTCGTGCGTTAGCAACGAGTTGCTAGATATGCGTAACTAAGAACCGCGACGTTTCGTCTCAGGAGCGTTTATATGTAAGAATGCCTAAATATAATAATAAGACAATACTTTTCTAAATACAGCGCAAAAATTCTTAGAATTAAAAGTATTGTCTTATTATTATATTTGGGCATTCTTATATACGGACGCTCCTGAGACAAAGCGTCGCGTTCCTTAGTTACGCGTATCTGGTGACTCGTTGCTAACGCACGAGCGGTGAGTGGGGGGCAATAGGCGTGAGTCACGAAATCGGGCCAAAATGTGCAAGTAAATCCCAGCATTGACTTATATGATAAGTCGTTGGACAGGGTTCTTATTCCTACCGCAGCATCTTTATTCCTATGTCGCCACCGTCAACTCGGAGTTTACGGTGACTACTCAGGAGCCTTAATGTTACTTTTGTAAGTGTAAGCCATGCCTCGTAAGAAAACTCTTCTTTCAAAAAATTATAAGCTGTTGAACGTTTTTCTTGCAAAAAATATGGAGCTTAATAATATCCGATTTAGAAGGCAGAACAATCTTTTTATGTCTTTTATTTTGATTCATTGTTTCAGATATCGTTTTAGTCACATATGTTGTAAAATCTTCAGAAAATACTTTTAAAAATCTTCAGCAAGTAATTTTTTATCATAATTTTCTTTTCTAATAAATCGATTTATTAAAATTTTTCCAAGTTCTTTTATTAAACCTCCAAGCGATGATGCTAATGATGGAATCTTATAAAATTTTCCGTATAAAGATAAACCTGCTAATCTGTTGATTGCTTCAATACATGCACTGCTGTATCGTGGATAATAAATAGAAGCAAATTCTGTAATATCTGAATATTTGCTTTTCAATATTTGTAAGAGGCGGCCAAGTCTTTTAATTTTTTGTCTTATCATGCCGTCATGATGCTCTGATGCTTTATATTTTTCACATTGCTAATTTCCAAATGCGATTATCAACTCATCATAACGTATAAGTCGCACAATATCGTCTTTCTTTAGAACAGGAAAAACACGTAATCTTAAAACTATATTCGCTTCAGGATATATTCGACTTATTACTGTTCTTCCTAAAACTGATATCGCTCTAGTGTCTTTATTTCTACGACCAATGCATCTTCGAAAATGATGTCTGCCGGTAGATTTCAATATAAATGCTTTGCATTTTGGGCATGCAGTATAATCAGAAGGTAACTTATTATACACTTGTTTAGAATGCCTTTCTACAAGAAGTTCAGCATCATTACGTGTATTATCTATATTGAAATAAAAATCTCCACGTCTTTGGAGTGTTTCTATAATTTTTCTTCGCTCTGTAGTTCCTTTTGGTAAATTTTTAAATTTTTGAACTTCTAACTCATTAGCATGTATTCGTTCCAGATGGCGAGCTATTTTAATACATAATGATATTTATAATACATGCAAAAATGCTTTTTTTTGCTTGCATTAGCTGGTAGAACATACATTTCTGCATCATCTCGAGCACATTTACCCAATACGTTAAATGATGTTGATATATCTACTCCACTAGATACATGTATTGAACTGTTAGCCTCTTTAGAAATAGAATGTTTGATTTACTTCAGTCTGAATTAAGCTTTCATCAGATGAATTATTTGGTATATAAAAAGGGTCTTTATCACGTGTATTTTCTAAACTGTTATTTTGTATATTAGAATCATTATCAAGATAATCTGCAAAAATTATTATATACATAATATAAAAATTATAAATTTAGTGAAGAGAGAATTAGAATTTAAAAAATATACTTTTTATGGAACAAACACAATAGCTATAATAACATATATACAAACACTTTTAATAACATTAAATTATATATAATATATAACTTAAATTTTATATAGAAAGGGCTAACAGTTGGTTCTAGACTTTAAATATTTTTTGAGAGATTATGTAGAAAAACGGACTGATTTTATCAAGCCATTTAACATTATTATAATATTTGAATGCAAAATTAATGTAAAATAATGTTAAAATTTTTTATGAATGAAAATGTTTTAATAATGTAATATAACTATGCTTATCACAACACGAAATCCTCTCGAAATCCCATAACTTTTATCTAAAACACTTTCCCTCGTAAAATGCATAGAAAAAAAACCAATTTTGATAAAGAATTAATAGATTATTTTATAATAGAATTTTCTCAGGAATACACAGAATACACAAATAATTTTAGGATTATATCATTAAATATTTAATATACAATAAATAAAGAGAAAAATTTTAATATTAGAAAGTATTATTACAGAAACAATAATTTTAACATTAATAATGTCAAAGTAAACTGGCAATAAGAGCCAACCGCGGGTATCAAAAGCGCATAATATTTATTACAAAAAACAATCTCGTTACATTAAGATTAGCAAAACGCGGATATTTCGGCCCATTTTTTGGCTATCTTCAGCGCATGGAATTCATTCGACACGGATGCCTTTGATACATACTGGTATGCCTGTGGGCGGGAGAGATCTATCTTATATGCTTAAATTTCTTAGTCATAAACACGTGAGTTATGCCCACTAACCGATTTATTTTATTGTAATGAATTCCATGCGCTAAAGATGGCCAAAAAAAGGACCGAAACGTCCGCGTTTTGCTAATCTTAATGTAACGAGATTATTTTTTGTAATAAATATCATGCGCTCTTGATACCCGCGCTTGGCTCTCATTGCCAGTTTACTTTAACATTATTAATATGAAAATTATTGTTTCTGTAATTATACTTTCTAATATTAAAATTTTTCTCTTTAACCATTTATTTATATTAACTGTTTACATATAATAATCCTATTATAATCCTGTTACGTCCAGACTTGAGGAAGGATGAGTCAGTGGAAGGGCGCAACCACTATCTTTATGATCCCGAAGTTAAACGTCTCGAAGCGTTAGAATCGGGTCGAACGAACTCGACAGTCCGAAAATCAGGTAAACGACCGTTAGGGTCGCTATTACTCTGGTTTTCAGAAGTTCGCTCGGCGGTCCCTTTTTGGTAAAAGAATTTAATCTCTATTACGCGGGATGGGACCAGGTGCGATCTTTTGACTGGAGAATGAGAGAGGTTAATAAAGATTGGATTTAAATTAAAATATAAATTTATTCATAATAAATTAAACTACTTTGGTGTACATTATATCAAATGATGAGAACAATTTATTTTAATATGCGCATGGGTGTGTGTGTGTGTGTGTGTGTGTGTGTGTGTTTGGTTGTTGGCGGTTCTTACAATCGTACGGAGGATATCAGTCAGAATAATGAGGCAAGATTCTATTATTAATATTGAATTTCTGACTGGTTATCACAAAATATCTGTTAGGAAAAGAAAATAAAACAATTTGTGTGAGTGAGAGTGAGTAGGAATATTAGGAGGTTGATTTCATAATTCTAGGATTGGTATGAGGATTCGTCATCGAGATCTGGGAGTTCATGGCAAAACTCTTCCAGTGCTCTCTCGAATTCGTCGGATTCAGGAGGGAAACAAAGGAGAGGGAGTGGAGATTGATAGCAGGATTCGTCCTCCAAATTAGGGAGTTCGTTGCAGAAATCCTGCACTGCCTTCTCGAACTCGTCTAATTCTGAAGGAGGAGAAGGAGGGGGTGAATTTTCAAGGATGATCGTTGACATTGAGGAGAACGATCGAGGGGAAAGCGGCAGTTCAGGAGAAGATGGTTCTGAAGAATATATTGGGGAGTAACTAGGGGGGAAATCAATGACTATTTCTGTGCGTGCGGTGATTATGTAATTACTACTACTACTGTTGGCTACGGTTGATTTAAAATTTACGGAAGTTCGCGTCTTCTGACTCGCGGAACGGACCTTTGCGGTAGCAGGTTGGAATTTGTAAGTTTTTCCCGATCTGGTTCTCACTATGGGACCGATGACAACGTTATTTATTGCGGGAATAAAAATATAATTAAAATGAATTATTAGAGACCTACTTTCGTTGCTGGCCCTTAATTGGTAGGTTGAGTAAACTTGTTCTTCGCTAAGATGTAATGCTATGTGGGTGCCGGGTTGCCCTGGAGACGACGCCAATATGAGCACACTGATGTTGAACTAGTCACTCTTTTTCTAATTATGAATTTTTTCTCTTAATGCGCGCACATGAGACTAATTGCCCGGCACTGATTGAGGTCGACAGAAATGACTGAATGAACGAATGAATCTATCAATGAATCTCTGAATCTATAAATGCCGAATCTATGAATGCCGAATCTATGAACGCTCGAATCTCTGAATCTCTGAATCTATGAATGCTCCCGTCTTACGAGTTCTTTCTTTTATACCAGGTATATAAATTTGAAACCGGAATTTGCCCATAGATGGCCCTAGTTGTCAATGTAGTTACCGTCAAACCGCATCATTGGCGCCATTTTCTTGTTTTGACATCTGATAAAGATTTTCAACTCACAACAATACAAGTTTCATACAACAGCATAGTTTTTAATAGCGTTGAACATGTCGAATTTTGTGCCTGGAAACTACGATTTGCGGACAGCATTAATTTTCTGTTAGAAAATTGATTATTTGAAGAAAACTGCTGTAGAATCGCATCGAATGCTTGTCGAAGTTTATGGTGAGCATGTTCTTGGTAAATCACAGTACTTTGAGTGGTTTAAAAAATTCAAAAGTGGCGATTTTGACGTGAGAAACGAAGAACGTGGAAGATCACCGAAAAAGTTTGAAGACAGCGAATTGCTGCTAATACTTGGCGAAACCGTTAATACTGAACGCTACCGACAACAAATTTTTGATTTGAATCAAGCTTTGCGTGAAAAACGACCAGAATATCAAAAAAGGCAACACAAAGTGATTTTGCTTCATGATAATGCACCATCACACACAGCAAAACCGGTCAAGGAAACGATTGAGGCGTTAGTTGGGAAATACGTTCGCATGCGGCTTACTCACCAGACTTGACTCCATCCGATTACTACTTATTTGCATCGATCGGACACGCATTTGCTGAGCAGCACTTCACTTCTTACGAAAATGTACGAAAATGGCTCGATGACTGGTTTGCCTCAAAGGAGCAACAGTTTTTTTGGCGTGGCATCCACAAATTGTCAGAGAGATGGGAAAAATGTATAGCTAGCAATGGGCAATACTTCGAATAAAATATTTTTTATCATTTTCATACAATAAACGTGTATTTTCTATACAAAAATTCCGGTTTCATATTTATATACCTGGTATAACCCTTTTTTGAGGGCGTTTTCTAATTTTAAGAGTGGGATCTTTCAAAACTTTAACGAATTGAAATTATGCAAAAGTAGGGATTCTTCAAGATTTTAACGAATTAGAATCGTGCCAGTGTCCTCATTCGGCAGGGGGTGTCTCCTATTTTCGTATTTTTACCCGTGCTGATCGTCGGTTGGTGAGTTCCATATTAGTTCAAAAGTTCCTTAAACATTAGCCTTTCCGGGGGAACCTCGCGCACATGATCTGATTAGAAAAGGGTCTTACTTCCTTATAATTATTTTTGTCAACGTTGATGCAGCTTTGTTATTATTTGTCCGTTAGAAAATTATTATCACTATTAATGCAGCTGAGTTTATTAAACATTTCGTTAAAAGTTCTTGTTATCTCGTTGTTCTTCCGCCGGAAATTCTATTGCAAGGGGTAGCTGTTATTTTTTATTTATTTCGAGACCGGCATGGTTTCCATCACCGATTTTCTTGCGTCTTTCCCACCGATACTCGTGGATGTAGTTACTGACAAATGACAGTGTTTAAAAGAAACGTAAGGTACAAGATGTTTTGTTTACTGAACGGTTCGTTCTTATCACCTACTGGCGATCGTCACCGCAACGTCGCGGAAGAAAGGGATCGTGGAATCGCCAGGACATAACAATCCTGTATAATAATTCTATTATAATCCTATTAAATATTTAATAATCCTAAATTTATTTGCGTATTCTGTGTATTCCTGAGAAAATTCTATTGTAAAATAATCTATTAATTCTTTATTAAAATCCATTTGGTTTTTTTTATGCATTTTACGAGAAAAAGTGTTTTAGATAAAAATTATGGGATTTCGAGAGGATTTCGTTTTGTGGTAAGCATAGTTATATTGCATTATTAAAACATTTTTTCGTAAAATGCATAAGAAACAAAATTTTAATATGGAAACTTTTCAGATGAACACCCTATATATGTATATATATAAAATAATGATTAAATAATTTTTAGCTAGTTATCATTTGTAAGGCAAAAAGATATTCAAATAATAAGATGTTTCATTTGTGTGTAAGATATAAAAATAAGATATTTTAAAAGATATTACATATTTAAAAAAATTAATATTATAATAATATTTTATATCTGTAGTGGATACACGTTCACAAGTTTCAAGCGAATGTTCAGTAGTTGTCTTTAAAATGGTACATTCTAACATATCATTAATGTCGGCTTCTTTATATACTTCAAGTGTATTCTGACACCAATCTCAGGGTAGTAAATTGTCAGGAATTATTTGTAGAGTATCTAATTAAAAATAATACCAAAAAATATTAAATTCTCTTCTACTGTATTCGAATTTATAGAATTTAAAAAATATATCCTCAGCATTCTTTATAAATGATATTATTTTAATAATGATTCTGTATATGTGAGCATATATATTTTAAAGTAATATTTATATTGAGAGAAAGAGAGAGAGAAAGAAATATGATAATAATAGATTCTATAGTTCTAACACACACGTATAACGCCAATTATACACATTATGTCAATGTAAATTTGCAATTGTACGATAGAATCTATTGTTCACATCAGATTTTAGCACATTGTAAATAAAATTATATAATCTCATGACATTAAATATATTAAATTAAAGTAATATTATTAATATGACAGCAATATGATTAATCATTAATCAATATGATTAGTCACGCTTGGTTATCTTAGTACAGTTTTAATCAAATTAATATATGTATATAAATATATATAAATAAAATTCATGTTATTCTTTTTATTTATTAGTAATTATTGGAAACATGGTATTAATCAAGAAATTGTAGCGTTAATGTGTAGAGAGTTAAGTACTAAAATTAAAAACAAATATTATATAGACTGTACAATATTAAATTTATATTTAAAAAGATATTATTTTATTTTACAATATATATTATTATAAGTATTTTCCATTAACAAAAGATATTATTCATACCTTGCAATGTTACATCTTCGTTATGGTTAATTTCAATATTGCACTGCGCAGCGTCATTATCCACTGCGTTTCTATCCTTCTCTACACTGATACAAACATCATTTCTATTTGCATCCTACACTATATTTTGCATTAATGGAACTAATATTATCAGTCTCAAACATCACTAGTTCAATATTATCTGTAATTAATCATATGTACATATTAAAAATTCAATTTATTACATCAAAATTATAATAATGTTATATATAACTGTAAATATTGTACATATTGTTGCGTCCGCGGATCGAAATCGATATAACTCGAATCCGCGTGACACAAGCGACACTCGCGTACCGCAAGTAAATAATTAACACTCCTTTGAAAGAACGAAAGGAACTTTAATATAATAACACAGAACACTATTATACAAGGAACACAGAACAATAACGGTTATCGTAATCTCGAATACGTCCGCCCGGAATGGCATCCGTCGCGAGACTCTAAGATGGCCGATCTCTCTCCAGATAAACGCCGTTGTTTAACAACAACCCTTAGCAACGTTCTCCCGGAGACGGGTACAGCAGATTCAGGAATAACGGTCACAGACGACCCGCAGGGACGCAACAATATATATAAATAAAATTCATGTTTTTCTTTTTATTTTAATATTAGTAATTAGTAGGTGAGTAAGGCCGGGAGTAAAGCCGGTGAGTTTCAGCCTACTTTTTCAATGAGTGCGACAGAGAAGAACCATTGGAGAGAAAGAGACAGAGATATGTGTCAGAACAGGTTGTAGGCAACCGCGGGGAGAAGTTCGGGCCGGGGGGGGAACAGGGAGGGTATGTAGGGCGATGGGTGAAGCGCGGCCAGGGGGGAAAGCGGGTACGAGTCGCCGAGAGTGCTCGAGAGATGGCGCTCGGCTCGATCGGGGGCGCTTACCTCCTCGCCCTACATACCCCTCCGTTCCCTCGATCCGAACTTCCCTCCGCGGTTGCCAACAACCTGTTCTGACACATATCTCTGTCTCTTTCTTTCCAATGGTTCTTCTCTCTCGCACTCATTGAAAAAGTAGGCTGAAACCGCCCTTACTTTCCTACTGAGAACACTTGCAAACTGCACGATTGGTGGTTTGAGCGACGCGATCATTTGTGCGATATGTGCAATTAATTCTATATTATATAATCTATAAATTTAATTATAATTTATAAATTTAATTATATTTTACACTTTATATGTATCGAATTAATTATATAATCTATAAATTTAATTATATATTTTAAATCTTATTTATATATTTTAAACTTTATATAATGTATCGAGTCAATTATATAAATTTAATAAATGTATTTGTCACATTATCGCAAAATACCTCGCTATACGAACGAACCGTGTTTTTCCTTTATCGCGGTCGTGTATCCTTCCTCGCGATAATCGTTCGCACATCTCCTATTTTAAAACGTTTATACCAATGTTCATCAGAAAGTATTAGACTATTCGCGAAGCAGTATTAATAAAGCATATAAAAAAATGCCATCGTTAATTGAATTAGTTTTAAATCGAGGACCTTATAACGCGTCGTGGTGGGTGCGTGATTTGGCAATAGGACTATTAAGAATTCTCTTAAATTTGGTAGTTTCTCAAAAAGTAAGTAATTTTTTCACATATTTTACATTGTATTAATTTTCTTACTTATAACATAATGTATATGTATACTTATAGTACGAATATACGAGCGATATATAAATTCCCGGGTTCGTAAATATCGGACACCGGCGATATTTACGAGCGCTGCGGCGACACGACCGCGAGTTCCGCGAGGACGTCTGGGAGGACAACAGCCCCGACGGCCTCTATTTAGAATTGAGACGTCTCTTTGGGCTAGAACCTTATGAGGAGACCGTCAAGGAAATTTGGGACGAGCCTCCGAGCAAGAGATCGAATGGTTGATTGTGAGTATCTTTTTAAGATTCGTAATATATTAAAAAATAAATATTAAAAATTAAATTATTATATCAATAAAATTTGTATTTTTGTTTCAGATTGAACATATTTTTTACATTTATTCTATATTTATTTTATATTAAACATCTATTTTTTAAATAAATTTTTCTTTATATATTAAACGAATACTATTTTTATCGCAAGCGTGTATCCTGCCGCGATAAGAGAGCGCCGAGTCTTATTACGAGAGATGCGAAAGAAGGATAGCGCGAGAGCAAGAGAATGTTAAAAAGGGAAAGAGAAGCGAAAAGAATCGACGCTTCGTTTAACATATAGCATTTATTTTACAAATACGCGTATGCGATACATGAGATATATAAGTATGAATAAAAATCATATTTTATTAGCGCGTAAAATTATTCCTCGAAGAACGGTTGCGATTCGGGCTCGTAATCCTCCAATCGTACACTCGCCGGCGCTTCATCCACGTCGACCGTCAACGGTTCGGCCTCGTCTTCCATCGGCTGCAGTTCTGGCTCCTCGTTGATCGACCACGATTCTGGCTCCTCATTGATCGACGACGCGACGACTCGTCTCGCTTCAACATCGCGCTCGCGAAATCGATCGATCGACTCAGGAACGGCGTAGTCACGCTCCCGAAACTCGAATTGCTCGGGGGCTTGCGCGACGTCGCGTAGACGAGCGTCGCGCAACGCGCCGTGAACGCTTTGCGCCTGCGCGAGCATAGTCCTCGTCTTCGTTACTAGATCGTAAAGCGATTCTCGCGCCGTTCTTATGCAATCTTCTATCTGTTGTCTAAAATAAAAAAATAAAAGAGTTATTAAAAAATTTATAATTTATTATAAAAAATATTATAAAAAATATAAAAAATCCCGATCGAATACTTACATTACACGCGTGATATCTATGTCTTGCTGAAAGCGTCCAACTGAAAGGTGAGTTTAAACGAATCCGGACTGTTCTCAATAACGCCTCGCGCTTCCTCGCGCAAATCCGGAAGCGAGATCTCCCAAAACGTAGGCTTTTATCGCGATTATATCTCCGTTTACATTAATGTAGTCGGCCGCGTTAATTATCTGCTCGATTCGTTCCATATCGAACAGTTCGCGACCGATTTTATCTCTCGATACTTCACGCTTCGCCACTTTGCGTCTCACTGTTTCGCGCTTCGTCGTCTCGTCACTTCGCTATCTCGCGAATGAGAATATTTTAACGTTTCTCGAAACGATTTCGCGCTTATAAAGATCGAAGCGCGGATGTCGCGATTTATCAGTGTTACCGCGTTTTCCTTCCGCGACTATTCCTCTAATCACTCGATTCGAGCGAAGACGAATAAATGATAAAAATAAATTAAATAAATCATAGAGGAAAATAATAAAAAATAATGCGATAAAAATACTCGAGCGTCCACTAGATAGCGCGCATCCCGGATACTCGGCGAACGTTTATCGTCGTCGAAAGGAGTACCCTTCTTTAATCGCTCGTCGAGTGTCCTTCCTAGGCGACAAACGAATAATAAAAATAGAAATAATAAAAAGTAAAACCATAAAAGGAACTCAAACGTCTACTAGATAAAAAACCATAAAAGGAACTCAAACGTCCGCTAGATAAAAAACTATAAAAGGAATTCAAACGTCCGCTAGATAACGCGGATCCCGAATGCTCGACCGATGTTCACTCGTCGTCGAAAAGGGCACATTCCTTTAATCGAGGCGGACCACGACTCTCCCTTGAACGAATCGTCGACGCATTTTCCCCTCTCCTCCCATTCACATCGCACTCGTCAACGATAAAAATAGGAGTCTCGCCGAACGCGCGAATCAATCGCGCTCGGCGTCTCTTAATAGTTTCCCGCGTCTTTCCCGCTCCACACGAGGACTAACGCGAGGACGGCTCTTTTCGTTCTAGCGACGACGTTCGTCGTCGCGACGGCCGCCGCGCCCGTCGACTCGGAAAAGGCCGAAGCGCTCCGCTTTCTGCGCCCGTACGGTTTTCTAAAGGATGATGGAGAATCGTTATCGTCCGATAACGCGACGTCTCTGTGTCGTGCGCTTTCGTTATTTCAAGAATATTATCAATTATCAAGAAACGGCACGTTAAACGCTATTACGCTTAGCCTTATGCGCAAATCGCGATGCGGTCTCGCGGACATTCCCGATCGCGCGTATAGCCCGATCGCGCGAAAATGGCCGAAAACACATCTCACGTGGAACTTTCAGGTGGTTAGCGAGGAACTCTCGCGAATGGCTGAAGCGGCGTTCGCGTTATGGGCTACGAATTCGTCATTAACCTTCGCGCGCGACCCGCTGCGACCCGATATACTGATATCGTATCGAACAGGCGCGCACACTTACGCGAATCGTCGAAACGTTGGCATTGGCCCGTCGACCTTCGACGGTCCTGGGGGAACCCTAGCTCACGCGTTCTTTCCCTCAGGAATAGCCGATTTCGCGTCGGAGGTGCACATCGACAATTCAGAACCATAACATGTGTATCTAAATAAGAATCCTCCCGATACGTATCATCTACTGCAAACGCTAACGCATGAGATCGGCCATGCATTGGGTCTACAACATAGCATGCGCAACGACTCAATAATGTTTCCATATATACCCGACATCGAGAATCAATTTCCGGTTAAACTGAGCATAGAAGACATTCTCGCTATATAGAATCTGTACGGATCTCATAATGATGGAAATTATCCGACGGTGAATCCCGAGACTACCGCGGCGCCCGCGACAACGAGTGTCGCGCCGACAGACCCTGCGCGCGCGGATCTTTGCGCTTTGAGGCGCGTGGATGCCGCGCTAATAATGAATCATTGATTGTATATAGCTAATCGTCGCAATGTATGGTCGGTCGACGTAATCGAAAGACGCTACGGTAGACCCATGACGCTACGGATTACGCAATGTTTCTCCCGGTGAATTTCACGCGCCTATCCGCCGCGTATCGAAGACCTTCGGGCGATCTCGCACTATTCGCGGACAATTCAATCTATCTCGCGGAATATTCCAGCCTTAAGCTAAAATCGGGTTGGCCGAGATATCTCCTTGATATCGGATTTCCTCGAAACGTTAAGATTAATGCCGCAATAAACACGCACACGGGACGAACCTATGCGATCTACGACGACGACAAAGTAGCAGAAATCGACGAGTGTCGTATAATAGTCATTAGACACGCTCCGTTAAAAGATATATTTCCTGGAATACCATCCTCGATAACGTCAGCATTTCGATACATCGATGGCAATCTATATTTTTTCGCCACACATCAGTTCTACGCCTTTAACGAGTTCACGAATATCGTGACTTCGGCGGGTCCTTTCAATTTACACGCGCTTGGTATCGAGTGTCCTACGGACGGATTGCTAAGACAATTGCGCGATCTCCTCAGTCGCCTCTATCGTCTCAGCGACGCGACCGAGAAAGAGAGAATGGACGAGGAGGACGACTAGAGCGACCCCGCCGTCATTATTAAAAAATAGAATATAAAACAGAACGCGCGAAAGGAAAAGAAGCGATTTCTACGCGAGTATATAAAGACCATCCATCTGTTAAGCGCTTCATTGTTGAGAACGTCGAAGCCTACGAACAAGAAAAAAACGAGCGATAATGTACGCGACAATGGGGAGTCTATCGTAGCAGCACTCGTTCGACGATCGATCGAGACTAACCGAACGAGACCGCGAAGATAGCGCGGGATACGCTAAAAAAGCCAAACAAGATGATAGGTAAAACTATTAAACTTTATTCTAATTAATAATTCATAACTTACTAGCATCGTTTCTCTCATAACTCGCATTTATTTTCAGACAAAATCGCGACCGAACGTCGTGATGCGACGCGGATGTCTCAATTGTGCAACCGCTTAGAATCTTAGGAAGACGCTACCCATTGACCAAAACCGCGTATAAGCATCTCGAGATCAGCGTTAACGTTAGTCGATCTTCTTTCGTGGAAATCGTCATTGGAGATTGCCACGGCAAAGAGATTTCGTTAACGCCGAATATGTGGAAAGAACTGCTCGATCAACGATCCACCATTATGTCATACTTTCGCTCCGACGAGCGCGATGAGACGCGCCCTCCGGCACCGATATACATCGATCAGTTAACGCTGCGATTCGGCAAACTCAACAATCTTCAAATATTCCGTCTCGAAACGCCCAAAGTTCGTCTGGCTATATCGAAGAGTACCGTCATAAATATATTAAATCTGGAACTGTGTGTTAACCGCATCGTTGCATCTTTAAACGGTTTAACCGCACATGTGGATAACAAGCTAACTCGTTTTCTCGATATCGCGGCAAGCGCTCACGATTCGACGCTTATTTCCACAATGATACGCAACAACAAGAACTTCGACTGCAACGATCTAATAGATTGCGAACTGCAGGTTCTGCTCTTCGGAGAATCGTGATATGCTTATCGACGTATTTGTATTATTATATATCACATATTGTATTATTAATTAATACGAATATTGTAAAAGAAATCAATAAAAACACTTCTCCTTTCGCGTGAAAATAGCGATCTCTCTTTATTCCACAACCTTTTAATAATTCGCTATCTAGTTCGAGCGATAAGAGCGCTTGTATCACCGCTAAACCGTTGCTCTCTCCGTTCGATCGCCCTCCGACGATCCTCTGTCTCCCTCGACGCCGGATACCCGGCGTCCGCTCGCGGATCGCGCGCTAGAAGCGGCGCGAGGGATCGCCGTCGCCCCTTCCTAAAGAACGAGTCGCGCCAAGGTCGCGATTTTGTCGAATACCTAGTAAGGTTGGTTTCAGTCCACTTTCCAATGAGTGCGAGAGAGAAGTACCATTGGAGAGAAAGAGACAGAGATATGTGTCAGAACAGGTTGTTGGCAACCGCGGTGGGAAGTTCGGGTCGGGGGAACAGGAGAGGTATGTAGGACGAGGAAGTAAGCGTGGCCCCCGATCGAGCCGAGCGCCATCTCTCGAGCACTCTCGGCGACTCGTACCCGCTTTCCCCCCGGCCGTGCTTCCCCCCTCGCCCTACATACCCCCCCGGCCCGAACTTTCCCCCGCGGTTGCTTACAACCTGTTCTGACACATATCTCTGTCTCTTTCTCTCCAATGCCAATGGTTCTTCTCTGTCGCACTCATTGAAAAAGTGAGCTGAAACCGATCTTACTCACCTACTGTAATTATTAAAAACATAGTATTAATCAAGAAATTGTAGCGTTAATATGTATATAGAGAAATAAGTACGGCCAAGTCGATGAATATAAATAGTGCTAATGTTGTAGAGATCAAGTTGTGGGTTAGTATCAAAAATTTTGTTTAGATACGAGTTACTGATAGGATGCTACAGAAAGAATTCCTCTTTAGAAGAGGAAAATAGAATTCAAAAATAAGATCCAAAGGACACACGCGTTACGTGAACACGTCCGTACTCGATCAAACGGTCAACAAAATTTCAATTAGTTTAACCGTTAACTTGCAGTATGACCAACATTAAAATTTCGTATAATATAATTATCGTCAGTATAAAGACCATCGTACATGAAAGTTTTAGTCGTAATCATAAAGCCGAAATAAATCGACCAATCACAGTCAAGCATTCTCACAACATAATAATAGCATTTTCGAATAAACGAGTTAATCCAACCCGGATCAGCTAATCATAATATTTTACTATGAATTCAAGTCTTTTATTGGCAGAGACGATGCAATGACGTCATTAATCGCTTTTAGAGCGATTAAACCTGCTACATTCGAAAACGCCATAAGAATGTTGAACGCACCGATAGGAAACATGGACAGATAATGCTCGCGAGTGTTGCGGTTGTTAAGTGGAACGCTCCTAAAGAGTGCTTTCCGATTCACGAATGATGCGCATAGGTCCCGTTCCATTTACCAATACAGTACAGAATATTGGAGCAACATTTGCAACATTGCCGCAATGTTGCTACAATATTACTGCAATGTTGTTACAATGTTCTGTGCTGTATGGATAACGACCGCAACGCTCACGGTATCATTTCATCTTTGTTGTTCACCGAAAGTTAAACAAAGACAGATGATGCTCGTGAGCGTTGCGGTCGTTAAGTGGAACGCGCCCATAAAGGTGCCTTTTCACGTTGACGCTCGACGCTCATTTTTAACGTCAAAATAGATCACATGATTAAAGTTGATGCTACATCGTGAAAAACGTATGAAAAGGATTTAACATCGAGTTTATAGCGTCAGTACCATATGTGTAATCGTATGTCATTCAGAAATAAATATTAAATGTGGTTAAGCGAGTGCACGAAAAAATTACCAGAACGAAATCGGCAATGTAAGAAACTTTTAGCAGCAGTTCTAATAAATGATGAATTACAAAAGCAGGAAAGAAAAAATTATCGTAGAAAATGTTATTGGGTAAATCCAATATTCATAGAACGATACAATCATGGATTTTACCACGCAATTTTTCCTGTCATTATTTTGGAAGCACGATCCAGAAAAAAAAATCTCATTCATATGACCAACAGCATGGCTTGACGCTAAAGCTGAGGAAATCCAGCTTTTTTTCTTGACGCTAGTATCGAGTCGAAGTCACGTGACCACATGCAATGCTGAAACGAGCCTCCCATGAATTCGCACATTAATACATCATTGGGCGCGATCAGAGAAAACTGCTCAGTAGCAAGTGAATGTAATTGGCTTTTACTTTTAAGCGAGGAGCACACACTTTTGCATAAGCGCATAATCATAAGCATATGGAATTTGATTGGTCAATTTCCTTATGCATAAGGAAATGGACCAAACAATTTCCTTATGCTTGTGATTATGCGCTTATGCAAAAGTGTGTGCTCCCCGTTTTAGAATCAACAAATCAACGTCGAGTATTGACAAGACGATAACTGAGCACTTTCTCTGGCTGCGTTCGGGGAGCACGCTTTTAACGCTATGAGCATGCTCTGTTCTTGTTTAACTTTCAATAAATAACAAGACAGAGCACGCTCATAGCGCTAAAAGCTCTCTCTGAACGTAGCCTCTGTCGAAGCGGTGTCTACAATAACATTTTAAGCTTTAAGCCTTAAGAAATGGACTAATCACAATTGAGTATTCTCCTCACTGCGGCTATTTATTCTTGTTTAACGTTCGATGAACAAGGATAAATAATGCATTATACACATCATACGTAAAACGGAAAATGCCTTTATTCATCTATCGTCTACGGCTGCGGTCGGGAAAACGCTAGAAATGCTTCGAAGCATTGCATTAACCAATCAGAATAAAGAAATCTTTACTCCTTTGTCCTGATTGGTTAATTAAATGTTTCGAAGCATTTCTAGCATCTTGTATATACATATATTAGTAATGTATAATATATACACATTGGAATATGGTATTAGAATAGATATATTTACATATTTGTATATATGTTTTTCGTATGGTATATTGATCGTAATTAATCAATAATTATATTGTTTTCTTTCGCACGTAAAATCTTACAATGCTGTGACATACATGAGATTTTAAGTGCAAAAAAATATAACATAATTATTAATTGTTTACGGACAGCATACCATACAACATAAAAAAACAAATATACAAATTTATAAATATAGCTACTCTAATACCATTTTCCAATATATGTATATACATTATGCGAGACGGTACATAAATGTAAACTTTCAAGTATAATTATTACAAATATAATTATTATATTAATACAGAATTACTTCTTTGAAAAATTGCTTATTAATGTATTCCAACATAACTGTAAAGTTGATAAATCTCTTAACAACAATATATTACATTTTTTATTGTAGAACAGATAATATACAATATGCTACATTTAGATATGACATATTAAAGCACTGTCTTCACTGATATATTCACTAACTGAATAACAATACAAATGTTTATTTAATCTTCTAACACGTCAACAATACAATACCATTATTGCTTCAAAAGACAGTGCAAGTTAATGAATAGGCATTGATCATTCCAGATCACAAGATTCAATTAGCGGAGACTATAATATTTAACTCTCGCTTAAAAGATTCTCGTGCTTTGTAAATGGATCCTCTCCTGACATTTGATGCAAGCTAGATTTCTGATTTGCAAATTAATACCGATCAATAACTTTCACCTGCTTAAAATTAAAATAAATATGATAAAACATTAGTAGGTAACTTGACATTAAGATCTCGTTCATACAGCAATCTTACCAGTATAAATGTCGTTATCACAATTCAATCTTCTTCTAGGTTGAATGAACAGTAAGGAAACACAATATTTAAAAAGATTACCTTATACTGTAATTGCACAATAGTTTCTCTGATATGATTATTTTGTGTAGACACAAAAATATATTATTTCTAGCAAAGATTCCACTGTATATAAAATTATTATTTATTATTATTTATGTATATATTATGATTGCGTACCCAGATAGCCAAGTCTGTCAAAAGCAGATTATGCCAAGTGCCTGCTATCAACTGTTGTCAGCAAAAAGGCTACAAATTTGGTACAAAAGTTGTTATTACAGATTAAATCAACAGATTGGTTCCAAAAACCAAGCAGAGCCTGCTCACAGAATTTGACAGCAGAAACCGAGCAGGATCTGTTAACATGACTTAACGACAGATTGGCGGCAGAAACCGATCAGGATCTGCGCGCGCGCTCTGACGGCAGATTGATGGCAGAAACAGAGCAGAATCTGCAGCTTTTGGCCATTCATATAAATTAGAGTATTTAAATGGATTTAAAGGGTATCGATGATAGTTTAATACGATTTTTATGTAAAAAATGAAAAATTGAATGCAATATTATTTTTATTAATAACTTTTTTTATATATTATTACGCGCTTTCTACTTATAAATTCTAATTATATATATACAAAAATTATACACTTAAATTATATATACAATTAAACATTTGTAAATATATATATATATATAAAATTCTTATATATCTATAAAATCATAATATTAATATCTAATTAATCTAATTATATCTAATATTTAATTTAAAAAATTTAATTTTAATTTTTTATGTATATTTAGAGCTGGATTACCGGATTTTCCGATCGTCGTGATGAAGCTTCTTCGTTCGTCATGATAAGAATCTAAACAGATAAGAAACAGAAAATTCAAAATTTATACAGTACACATTTTTTACGTATATTTTTTAATGCTTTAAAGATTCCCACTTTTAGAAATTAGAATACACCCCTAAAAAAAAGAGATATAAAAAGAGGACCCAAAGGGCTACTCACCCACTTACTTACTACTCACTTACTCACTTAATTGCGTGCGTGCGTACCCTCCAGTTTACATAAGTCTTATTAAGTGCCGTGACACCGCGAAAACAACTAGAAAAATTATACCAGTGCACTCATCGCCTGATTAATCTGGAATCCAGCAACTCAGCACATTAAGAAAATCCGCACCTTCACCTACGGAATAAAAAGTAAGTCACATTCATCCAATTCAATTTGCGCTATTAACCCTCGCGAGACATAACGCATTACATTATACTATATTAACGCTGGTTTTCATAGTGAAAACCAGATCCGGCATTCCAAGCCAAACGGTCATTCGCAGGAGTCGAAGGACTCGTACGCCGATAAAATGCAGATTCTGCGCTACTAATATTAATAATTCTCCAACAGTATCCGTTAGACCTACTCTTCCCTTCTCACCTAACTACCCCTCCCCCAGCTACTCCCCAATTTACTTCCCCGAAGTCATTGAACGTCCGCTTTCCCCTCGTTCCTTCTCCTCTCTATCTACTGTCCTCCTAAACAATTCACCCCCTACTTCCCCGCACCTTTTAGAGTCGGAATTCGAACAAGCTATAGAAAAGTTTTGCAACGAATTGCCCGACCTGGAAGCCGACTCGTGTTACCAGGATTAACTAAAACCAAAAAACCCCCCTTCTCTCTCTCTCCCTCCTTCATACTGCATCCTCTTACTCACTCTCACGCATACACACATATGTTTTTATTTTTATTTATTTATTATTAAATCTTTACATTGTATTAACCAGTCAGAACTAAAATTTAACGGTAGAGACTTTCTCTCGTCATTCTGACTGATGCCCTCCGTACCATTGTAACACCCGCGGAGCGATGAGCTCAACCACACTCAACCACTCACACTCACACGATAAATGTAATCACTTTCTACATATATATTATATATCATGTATTCGAACCTTTATTTTTATAATGAATAAAATAATATTTTATTTAATTAATTAAACAATTCTTAACCCCTCTCTCGTTCCCAGTACGAAGATCGCACTAGGTCCCATCCCGCGTAAAAGGGATTAAATTCCCTGACCGAAAAAGGACCACCGAGCGAACGTCTGAATAAACAGCGTAATAGCGATCCGAACGGTCGTTTACCTGCTTTGCGGACCTGTCAGTTCGTTCGACCCGATTCCGAACGCCACGATACGTTTAAACTTCTGGAAAATAAAAGATAGTTGTTGCGCCCTTCCGTTGACTCATCCTTCCTCGAGTCTGGACGTAACATACTGTTCTTTAAATTTTAGGGGCTCGTCCGGGATTGTAATATGCCATCTTTTAAACTGGAATGAGTAAAGGGACAAGAGGTACAGCTAATAAAGACGAAGTAGAACGAAATTTTCAGCTTGCTCAGGAAACATACAATCGAACAAAATCTAACAAATCAGAAACACATCACACTTCCACTCCTAACAAAACCATTAAAAACATTAATTTTTCATTAGATGAAACTGTAATTGAAAAGGATTTCGAAAAAAAGTTTAGCGAGTTAGCGGCCGAATCTCATTTTGCCGATTCCTGCGATAAGACTATTATACCTGCATTTAATAAATCCGAAAAAAAGAAAGACCAGAGCGGTACCAGCGGCAACATGACTCAAAATAATCCTTTCGCTACTTTGAAATACGCGGTCGAAGCCGTCCCTTATTTTGACAGTCAAAACATTCCACTAAATTATTTTATTGAAGGATGTGAAGAAGCGAAATCCATGTTGCCTAATGAGGCTGAATCACAGTTTACTAAAATAATAAGAACTAGGATAATAGGTGAAGCTCGCCGCACTATACAAGATCAAGATTTTGATAGCGTTTCTCATTTAACTAAATATTTGAAACAAATTTATGGACCTGTAAAAAACGTTTATCAATTACAAGGAGAATTAGGTTGCATATATCAAAAGAGTGATGAAGATGTAATTAATTATGCAAATAGGATAAAAATTCTTGGGAAACAAATTTTAGAAGCATATAGAAGTTCTGGAAACGTGTTATCTGACAAAAGTATTAAAGCATTATTAGAAAAAGACATGTGCAAATGTTTTATTAGAGGGCTAATACCAGAAATCGAGCAACGAGTTTCAAGAAATTTACCAGATGTACAAGCAACCGCAGCCGACGCTATAAAGATAGAGAGAGAACTCCGAGCAATGACAGATTTACGACAGGGAATAGCAGGTAGACAAAAAACTAACAGCCTAAGGGAAACTTGTCAAATCTGTTATAAGAAAGGGCATGTAGGTAGTAACTGTAGAAAATATTTACAAACCTCTCAGCAAGTTAATAACCAGATTGATTTAGGAACCGCAATATTAATATGTTAAATCTGTAAAAAACGTGCGCATGGAGCAGAGAAATGCCGCTTTCGCGATCCACAACTTCGCCGCCCGGTAAACGTAGTTCAAGGAAGAATAATAACTTGTCAATTATGCTTAAAATCCGGTCATGATGCAAAATCTTGCAGACAGAATAATACTAATAACAATAAAATTTCGGTAATTTGTCAATGGTGCGAAAGACCCGGCCATTCTGCAAATAATTGCTGGAAGAAACAGAACGAACAACGTTATACGGAAAACAAAATTCGCATAACTTGTTAAATTTGCAACAACTTTAGACACATTGCTAAAGATTGTCGATCAAAACTAAACCAACAAACGGGATCCAGGAATTCCTTATTCTGCCGCTATTGTAAGGAGCAAGGTCATCTTCTCGAAAATTGTCAATTACGCCATGCCAGTAACTTTCGGAAAAAAGAAAATAATCAGAGAAACTACAACGGCCCCTCGATGTCGGGCGCACAGCAGGGGTCCGAACGAGAGCCGCACCCGTCCAAAACTCAGGTAGCCAAGTAGACAAGGACAGAACTACCATAAGGCCCGTGACTGTAAACCTCGACAAACATAGTCGCGTGCCTACCGTTCAAATCAACATCGATAATTTAACTACTAGTATAACTTTTATGCTAGACACGGGATCTGGACCTAATATAATTAAAGAAAATCTCGTTCTCGAAAAAATAAACATTAATTACACTAATATCCTTAAGTTGAACGGTATAAATAATTATCCTGTGTACACCTTAGGTGAAATTACATTAACTCTTTTTGAAACACCGGTTATATTCCATATTGTATCTAACGATTTTCCAATTTCACAATCCGGCATATTAGGAAACGATTTCTTTAAACAAACTTCATCGAAAATAGATTACGCACAAGGGCACTTGGATGTCTCCGGAATCAACATACCTTTCTTATCGCCTGAAGCCATTATCGTAGCTCCGCGATCCGAATCATTATTTTATGTAAGAATAAAAAATCCAGAAATACAAATAGGCTACATACCAAGATTAAAAATAGCACATGGAATTTATTTGGGAGATACCATCATAGAAAATGTTTCTGGAAAAGCGTATTTAAATGTTATCAGTACTTTAGATGAAGAGGCAGAAGTACATGTCCCGACCTTGCGCTTAAAACCATTGAGCGAATTATTAGATGACCATGATTCAAAGACCGAGGCTCTGAATAAGGAAAAAGAAGAAACCACTAACGGAACATTTATACATAATGAATACGATTATGAAAATAATATGGATATTGAAAATGAAGGTGAAAATGTGGATGAAGAAAAAATTATTATCGAAGAAATTAATTATGAAGACGAAGAAACAACTTTAAACAAAGAAGAAAATAAAAATAAGAATAAAATTAAAAACGAAGACGAGATAAAAATTAAAATTGAGAGGAAAAATAAAAAAATAAACAATTCAAAAATCCTTGGAGAGGGAAATTACCAAACCTCTCCTGAAAATCCAATGAATCCAACCATTCCTGGAGGGGGAAGTTACCAACCCTCTCCTAAAAATTTAATTAATTTAAAAACCCTCGAAGAGAGAAATTATCAATCCTCTCAAGAAGGGAATAACTCTAGGATTTCGGAGGGAAATTTCCAAACCTTGTCAGAAAATCCTAGCTCCGTCGATTGCGAGGAGGAAAATTACCAAACCTCACTACGTATTTCGACACAACCTCATTCCAAAAAGGGGAGAAGTCCTATATCCTCCCTGGATCTCAAATTTCCTAAGATTGGATTATTTAAGGAAGAAAGTGAAAATGAATTAACAATCTCTCATGTTACTATAAAAGACCTCCTTGAAGAGGCTCAAAAATATAAATTAAATATTAAAAATTCAAATTTACGAAATATGAAAAATAAAAATAAATCGTCTTCAAAAATCACTACATTCTTGTCAAATAAATCTCAAGAAATCTTAGAGAAATTCATGCGAAAACGCAAAACAAGATATAAAACAAAACAAGAAGTTGAAAAATATAATTTGCATAGTTGTCTAACAATTTCCGAAGAAAAGGGAAAGAATCGATTCGTCGAAATCATAGAATCACTGTGTTTAGAACATTTAAATGAAGCAGAGAGAAAAAGCATTATAAAATTAATAACGGACAGTCAAAATCGATTTCATATTCCTGGAGAAAAATTAACCGCAACTCACGTTTTACAACATCGAATACCTATTACAGATGACCAACCAATAAACACTTGTCAGTATCGATTTCCGCAAATTCATAAAGAAGAAATAAACAAGCAGGTAGAAGAACTGTTACAAGGAGGAATCGTAAAACACTCACAATCGCCATATAACACGCCTATATGGATCGTGCCGAAGAAAGAAGATTCCAAAGGAAACAAACGATAGAGAATGGTATTAGATTTCCGCGCTTTAAATGATAAAAACATCGGAGATGCATATCCTTTACTGAATATCGTCGACATATTAGATCAATTAGGAGGAGCTAGATATTTTTCGGTATGCGATTTAGCATCTGGATTTCATCAAATAAAAATGAACCGCGAAGACAGTCATAAAACAGCTTTTACTACTCCTTTTGGACACTACGAATTTGACCGAATGCCGTTCGGTCTAAAAAATGCTCCGGCTACTTTCCAACGCCTAATGGACTTAGTGTTAACTGGATTACAAGACAAGGAACTATTTGTTTATATGGACGATATCGTTATCTATGCAACCTCGTTAGAAGAACACGAAAGAAAATACAACGCTTTAATGGAACGTCTCCGAGAAGCTAACTTAAGACTTCAACCAGACAAATGTGAATTTTTAAAAACAGAAGTAACTTATCTGGGACACGTAATCAGTAAAGACGGAGTAAAACCAGATTCGAAAAAATTAGAAGCAGTATAACGATTTCCAAGACCTAAAACACCTAAAAATATTAAACAATTTTTAGGACTTGCAGAATATTACAGACGCTTTATACTAAATTTTTCCAAATTTGCCAAACCATTAACGAATTTATTAAAAAACGACACCCGGTTTGAGTGGACCTCCGTGCAAGAAGAATCTTTCGAAATTTTAAAACAAAAACTATGCGAAGAACCAGTACTACAATATCCAGATTTGTCTAAACCATTTATTCTAACGACCGATGCATCAGGAATAGCCGTTGGAGGAATATTATCACAAGGAGAAGTAAATAAAGATCTACCGATAGCATATGCCTCACGAACCTTAACAGATAACGAATTAAAATACGATACATACGAAAAAGAAGCACTAGCTATTATATATTGCGTTAAACATTTTCGACCATACTTATACGGAAGAAAATTCATTTTAGTCACAGATCATAAACCTTTGATGTGGTTTAAAAACGCACAAGACGCAAATATGCAAATACTTCGTTGGAGATTAAAATTAGCAGAATACGATTATGAGGTTGTATACAAAGCAGGAAAAACAAACGTAAACGCAGCCGCATTATCCAGAAATCCTGTAAATATCGAAGAAATAGATTGTAAAATTATAAAAAACAAGAAACTTTTAAACCCAGATAACCCTAAAGATGCACGATTAATTGCCGAACTATTAGAAAAATCCGATAGCGAAGAAGAAGAAGAAGATGACGATTTCCTTTTATATCTTTCCGATATCGAAGAAAACGAAGAAATAATACCTGGAAGCGATTTATTAAATAACAATAACGATATTCTTCCATTTACACTAATAGAACTAAATAAACCAGATCATTTATCAATTACCGAAAAGACTTTAATACATGATCTTCTTAAACAAAATAAAATTCAAACAAGAAGTCAAACTGCAAAACAAAATATTGAACAAAATAAAATAACCGACGAATTGCATAGCGACGGAGAAGAGATCGAAGAGACCGAAAAAAGAAACGACCCGCCGGATAAAGATTCTAACAGTGAAAAAGAAGATGAAGAAGAAGAAAATGAGGAAGATATTATCAACAAAAATTTACAGTCAAGAAAAAGGAAACCCGCATTTATTGAGAATAGAATAATTCATGGTAACGTTATAGACTCTCGAGAATTATTATTTTTACGAAAAGATAACATGGTATACTTCGTCGACACTCAGGAAACACCTTTAGATTCAGGCTCACAAAAACTTTTCGAACGATGAAAGCATCCGAACCTAGGATTTCTTGTCTTAGGAAAAGCTAAGGCTATAAAACATAAAAATCATTATCATCTGGTTTTCCCATCAGCGAGGGACAGCGAGAAGGCCCTACGACTACCCTTAACCAAATTATTAAAATCTTAGCAGATTTACTAAATATGACCGAAGATTTAAAATTAGAAACATTTAGTATTGCAAAAACCTAATTTATTAATGACGTTCCATGGAATGATATCAAAGTACATTTACAGTCAATATTCACCGACGCTCCCACTAAAATTATTATTTGTCACGGACTAATTAAATATCCACCGAAGGACTTACGTTCCGTTATAATCAGTGAAATGCATTGCTTACCAACGGGAGAACACCGGGGAGTCACAAAAACTTATAACCGAATAAAACATAATTATTACTGGGAAAACTTAAAAGCAGATGTTCAACGGTATATACAACAATGTTTACAATGTCAATTGAAAAAATTAGTCCGAGTAAAAACAAAACAACCTATGATAATTACAGATACACCAGGATCTTCCTTTGATAAAGTAGCTATAGATATCGTAGGCTCTTTACCTAAAACCGAAAGAGGAAACGAATATATCCTAACATTACAAGATCAATTAACTAAATTTTGCATGGGAATACCATTACCGAATCAAACTTCCGAAATCATCGCAGAAGCTTTTGTAGACCGATTTATTTGCGTACTTGAAGCACCAAAAGCAATATTAACGGATCAAGGCAGAAATTTCCTTAGCGACCTAATAAAGAAAATTGCAAAATTATTTAAAATTCGTAAATTTCGCACAACAGCCTTCCATCCTCAATCAAACGGATCCTTAGAAAAATCACATCACGCATTAGGCGAATATTTAAAACAATACGCAAATGAACAAAAACAATGGGATAGATGGATTAGCCTTGCTATGTTTAGTTATAATACAAGCGTACATAAAGCAACAAAGCACACTCCATATGAGCTGGTTTTTGGAAAGATAGCACGTGTTCCATCGAACGAACTTCTACCTCTTGGGGATAAATTAGCAAATTACGACGAATATTTAATAAATCTTGTCATTCAACTTCCGCAATTCAGGGAAACGCACGCGATAATGTAATTCAAGCCAAAGTTAGATCAAAAAGTTATTACGATAGAAAGATCAACCCGCAAACTTTTAAATCGGGAGATCAGGTATTTTTATTAAAGAGTCCAAAACCAGGTAAATTCGGAGATCAATATACTGGTCCTCACGAAGTTCTAGAAATCTTGAATAAAAACAACGTAAAAATTAGAATAAAAAAGAATAGTCGAATTGTACATCCCAATCGCTTACGAATTTCATATATCAAAACTAATAAATAATTACGAGAATTTTCAGATGGACCTCAGAATTGGAAGACAAATCACAATAATAATTTTAACAAAAAAAATAATAATAATTGAAATTTTATCAAACAGAGTAATAGGAACAGATTCAATTTACCAGTTACAGTAAATATATTTCCCATCGTGTAAAATAAGAGAGAACATAAGCGAATGCGTCATACTGTATTATTATATTGTTAGATTAATCAATATATTAAAAACCTATATACACACACATACATGTATTTTTAGTATTATATCTTTAGTATTATTTTTATATAAATATTATAAATGTTATTGCGTTTAACATTAATTTACAAATTAGCATAATATTTAGATCAATCATTATATAATAGACATATAACAAAACATAAATATCTTTTCTGAAAAAAAAAATTTCTTATATATATATATAAATATTATCTGATCATTTTAAAAAAAGGGGAAGAGGAACAATGAGCTAGAAATAATATTACAGAAGAATTATATCATCGACTCCAGCAACCAATACGCAATCACTATGCTACATTTAGTGATAAACTATCCAGCTTCGAGCAAATGAAGCTTATTATTCTGCAGACAAACACGGTATTTCAACCAACAGCTAATAAGAAAAAAACAAGGAAAACAATCCCAACATTTGTCAATTGACAAATCATCTTGGCGCTCTACATCCATCAGCAAATCCAGCTATAACCATTCAGCATCCGGGCAAATAAAACCTGGACATTTTACTGTGGGATCCAACATGATATCCCAATCAATGACTAATTACTCACAGTAAATGAGAATCCAAGCCAAATATCAAAAACCTTCCCGACAAGCAGAACATATGCTGTTCAGACTACAGCAACAACACAAGAGGGAAGAAGAAAGAAAGGAATATCCTATCTCTCTCTCAGGGCAATAAAACCTCCAGCCGAAGACCCAACCTTATCAATAATAATCAGGTAAACATTATGACATATACAGTTTTTTTTCTTACGTCATAAATGGGCATATATAAGAAAAGATAATTTTGTATTAAGATTCTTTAATCAACGTATTAGATAAATGATTTATAACGACAAAATTTTTGTTAATACAAGAAGAATTATTGTTATTATGAGGAAAGTTCTTGTTATTACGAGAAAATTTAAAAGAATAAGCAAAAGAAATTATATATATTTTTGTAAAAGGAGAACGAAAGAAAAAAAGTCTTCTCTTTCCTCCTTCTTAATAAACAAATCAGCATGCCCGAAACCATATACAATTAGGATACTTAAGTTAATTGCGAAAGGAAGGAATCTATTTCATTTTTGCAAATGTCGGGCTCCTCCCCAACATTTGTCTAAGGCCGGGGGTGTTACGTCCTGGCGACTTCACGATTCCTTCCTTCCGCAATGTTGCGGCAACGATAATCAATCGGTGATAAAAATGAGTTGTTCAGTAAATGGAGCATCTTGCGTCACGCATTTCTTTAAACATTTAGTCACTTGTCAATATCAATATCTATGAGCAACCGTAGGAAAGACGCAAGAGACCGGTGACGAAACCGCGCCAGTCGCCTAAAAGTAAATGAAAATCAGTAGATATCCTCGAAATAGAATTTTCCAACGGAAGAATAAATTGATATCGAAAAGATAATAAAATTCCTTCTAAGAAAATATCCGACAAACGTAACTAAATCAATAATGATGAAACTCCTGTGACGACATATCCACTAAGGACAGTAAGACCCTTTCTAATCAGATCACGTGTGCAAGAGAAATCTAATGCTCAACTGATATCGAGATCACCAATTGACGATCACCACGGGTAAAAATTCGAAAGGTAGGAGAAACACCCCGCCTAATGAGGGCACTGGCATAATTTTTAATTCGTTGGAGACTTGGAAGATTCCCACTTTTAGAAATTAGAATACACCCCTAAAAAAAGAGATATAAAAAGAGGACCCAAAGGGCTACTCACCCACTTACTTACTACTCACTTACTCACTCACTTAATTGCGTGCGTGCGTACTCTCCAGTTTACATAAGTCTTATTAAGTGCCGTGACACCGCGAATACAACTAGAAAAATTATACCAGTGCACTCATCGCCTGATTAATCTGGAATCCAGCAACTCAGCACATTAAGAAAATCCGCACCTTCACCTACGGAATAAAAAGTAAGTCACATTCATCCAATTCAATTTGCGCTATTAACCCTCGCGAGACATAACGCATTACGTTATACTATATTAACGCTGGTTTTCATAGTGAAAACCAGATCCGGCATTCCAAGCCAAACGGTCATTCGCAGGAGTCGAAGGACTCGTACGCCGATAAAATGCAGATTCTGCGCTACTAATATTAATAATTCTCCAACAGTATCCGTTAGACCTACTCTTCCCTTCTCACCTAACTACCCCTCCCCCAGCTACTCCCCAATTTACTTCCCCGAAGTCATTGAACGTCCGCTTTCCCCTCGTTCCTTCTCCTCTCTATCTACTGTCCTCCTAAACAATTCACCCCCTACTTCCCCGCACCTTTTAGAGTCGGAATTCGAACAAGCTATAGAAAAGTTTTGCAACGAATTGCCCGACCTGGAAGCCGACTCGTGTTACCAGGATTAACTAAAACCAAAAAACCCCCCTTCTCTCTCTCTCCCTCCTTCATACTGCATCCTCTTACTCACTCTCACGCATACACACATATGTTTTTATTTTTATTTATTTATTATTAAATCTTTACATTGTATTAACCAGTCAGAACTAAAATTTAACGGTAGAGACTTTCTCTCGTCATTCTGACTGATGCCCTCCGTACCATTGTAACACCCGCGGAGCGATGAGCTCAACCACACTCAACCACTCACACTCACACGATAAATGTAATCACTTTCTACATATATATTATATATCATGTATTCGAACCTTTATTTTTATAATGAATAAAATAATATTTTATTTAATTAATTAAACAATTCTTAACCCCTCTCTCGTTCCCAGTACGAAGATCGCACTAGGTCCCATCCCGCGTAAAAGGGATTAAATTCCCTGACCGAAAAAGGACCACCGAGCGAACGTCTGAATAAACAGCGTAATAGCGATCCGAACGGTCGTTTACCTGCTTTGCGGACCTGTCAGTTCGTTCGACCCGATTCCGAACGCCACGAGATGTTTAAATTTCGGGATAATAAAAGATAGTTGTTACGCCCTCCCGTTGACTCATCCTTCCCCGAGTCTGGACGTAACATTATGCTGTTTTTGATTTAAGACATATCCCGCCTATTCTGACTATGTCACCGATAATGTTTATTAATTTCCGTAAGACAGATTAATATTATTTCGTTTTATGTTTACATACATATTATATCTTAAATGTTGCAGCTGCAAAACGATGTCTCTTATCACTGCCTCTTCTTGCTTCTTACTTCTTGAAATCACTGCGAACAAAGAATTCTTCTCACTGCAACGACAGTTGAACTCAGAATGATAGAGGATAGATCCCGCGACCACGATCCGCGACACGTGCACAATGGCGGTTAGATTGCGACCAATCACAGATTTAGGTAATTTAGCTCAGCCTATCCGAAAGCAACATTGAGTCTGTTCTTTATAGCTGAAGTAGTGCAAATGAGCACATGTCGCGGGCTCTATTCGAGTTCAACCGTATATATATATATATATATATATATATATATATATATTTAATGCTTTAGAAGTTAGTTTCGTTTATTAAAAGTTATCGTCTATTAAAAGATCTTTCGTATATTCGTATATATATATATATATATATATATATATACGAATATACGAAAGATCTTTTAATATATATATATATATATATATATATATACGAATATACGAAAGATCTTTTAATAGACGATAACTTTTAATAAACGAAACTAACTTCTAAAGCATTAAATTCAATAAGAAAATACACGTGAAAAGAATGAATAATGCAAATGTAACGTTATTAACTAACAAATGCGCGTCCCGTATGAACATAGAAAATGGGACATCGGTACATGCTTTAATTTTAAGTACACATACATTTATATCCGTATTCATAGTCCGTCCTTGAGGAATAAGGATTCCTTGTTTCTCGTTCCACGTTTCATAAACTTTCCTTGACCGAACAAGGAATCTTATTGGCTCCCTTATCTCAAGGAAGGTCACGAGCTTCCTTGAGGAGTGATGCAACCTTTTTAGCAGACGATACGCAGAATATAACCAAATATAACCTCCAAAAGTTAGTTTCGTTACATTTGTGGTTTTGTGGTTATTTGTTGTCGCGCTCTCAAACTGAAAGTGTATAAAGGAAAAAGGGATAATGGACAATGAATTTTTAAATGATTCTGACGATGGATTTGAAGACGAAAATCCAGAGAATCGGATTCTGTGGCGGATTCCGAAAAGATACATTCGCGATTGGGAAAATCTCGTGGAATTTTTTGAAGATACGAAAAAGTTTTCATATGTATTATATGAAATTAGTTGCAGGCAGCATAAAACGGTGCTGCCTCCAGTCGGTCACTAAAAATCCCTAAAATATTCCTTCCTTCTGAAAGGGAGACTCGAGGTCCATCTATGAAACAAGGTGGCCTTGCAGATTCAAGGAATCCTTCATGGAGGCTTCCTCCGTCCTCAAAATAAGGAAGGACTATGAATACGAGTATTATATGCACACCATAATGTTTAACTTTATATTATTTTATAATCTTTATTTAGTAGCATTAAGAATCTTTATATGCATCATACGCATTTATATACTCTATACTATGCGCACACGAACCCTATATAACGTGGCGTTCTTCATTATTAATAATGGATTTAACAATAAGAAGCTAGGAATATAAGAAATAATATTTTATTCGCTGTAGCATTATAAGAGTTTTATAAGAGCCTTAGAACTGTGCATGGAATGCAGACTAGCCGACGATCGATATTCTTATCCACCCGCTCGATAAGATTAAGCCGGACAAACAAGTTGGAATGTTGCGAGGCTACGATAGAGCTGTCCTTCTCGCACAGAGATCACTACCAGTGACGCTTCCACTTGCCATCGCTCCCGCCCATGGGTCTCCCACCAGCATCAGGAAGCCTAGGGCAAAAGCATAGGAAGAGTATCCCACCATCTACAATGAGGCGATCCCACTACAGCATCGCTCCCACCAACACCTGAAGACCGGAGGAGCTCAGTGCGAGCTCGACGTCCAGCATTATTAATCCAGCGCTTAAACTGTTAACACGTTTACTACTTTGACTCTGAATTACTACTTCGACGTTCATCCAGTTAGCGTTTAATAATCCGGCGTACGCGTCGTCAAACTCGAGTACGATTCTTTAAGACTTTTATATACACACTCAATTGTAAAGAACGAGTTTAACAGCCGCTAGTCTAGCGACTGTAATACTACTAATTTAACGTTGGATATAAAATAAAATGATCTTTTATATTGGAACGATTCGCAATTATTTAACAACCGGCCATTCCTACATCCTCGATCAGCCGTCGTTCGCTGTAGTCAGTAACACAACCAATTCTTTGGAACCTTCGGAAGACCATTCACAGGAAGGAATCCAACGTGCATAGAGGACGAACTCTAGCATATATTCATAAATAAAAATCTGATAAGTTAAGGTAACTTCGATTTCACAGTGACAAGTTGAAGCCTCCTGATCCCTAACAAACTCGGTGAACTGCAGAGTGGTCAAAAATAATACTTTTCTATTTAAATAAATCACGAATTAATACTTACCAGTAAAGAACAAATAAAAATAATAGCTATTGAAGGAATAACAGAGAATCTTGGAAAAAACCAATTTATAGCTATTTTCAATAAACTTTATATAGTCACGTTTTTAATAAATTACTTAACAATAGTAATAAAAAAATTGATTTTTTTTTAACTACGAATACCGAGACGTGACACGTACATAGCGATCTTAGCACTGTGTGCCGAGAAGCACTGTCCACAAATTCCTTGATGTTGCACAAGTATTTTCGACATATCTCACTTATTGACACATAACTAAATCGTTCCGTACGAACAAAACTTGCGTACATAACGATCTTATCATTGTGTGCCTAAAAGCGTTTCTTATCAGTTTCCTTGATGTTGTACAAGAATTTTCGACAAATCTTACTTACTGACACGTGACTAAGACGTTCCGAACGAACAAAACTTGCGTACACTGCGATCTTCGCTTTGTGTGCCGAGAATCGTTATTCCTCAATTTCCTTGATGTTGTATAAAATTTTCAACAAATCACACTTATTGACACGTAACTAAGACGTTGCGAACGATCAAAACTTGCGTACACTGCGATCACAGCTCTGTGTGCCGAGATACGTTATTCCTCAATTTCCTTGATGTTGTACAGAATTTTCAACAAATCACACTTATTGACACGTAACTAAGACGTTCCGAACGATCAAAACTTGCGTACACTGCGATAGCAGCTCTGTGTGCCGAGAATCGTTATTCCTCAATTTCCATGATGTAGTACAAGAATGTTCGACAAATCTCACTTATTGACTCGCGATTAAGACGTTCTGAACGAACAAAACTTGCCTACACTGCGATCTCAGCTCTGTGTGCCGAGATACGTTATTCCACAATTTCCTTGATGTTGTATAGAATTTTCGACAAATCACACTTATTGACACGTAACTAAGACGTTCCGAACGATCAAAACTTGCGTACATAGCGATCTTAGCACTGTGTGCCGAAAAGCACTGTTCACAAATTCCTTGATGTTGCACAAGTATTTTCGACAAATCTCATTTATCGACACATAACTAAAACGTTCCGTACGAACAAAACATGCGTACACTGCGATCTCCGGTCTGTGTGCCGAGATGCGTTATTCCTCAATTTCCTTGATGTTGTACAAGAATGTATGACAAATCTCACTTATTGACACGTAACTAAGACATTCCGAACAAACAAAACTTGCGTATATAACGATCTTATCATTGTGTGCCGAGATACGTTATCCCTCAATTTCATTGATGTTGTACAAGAATTTTCGACAAGTCTCACTTACTGACACGTAACTAAGACGTTCCGAACGAACAAAACTTGCCTACACTGCGATCTGAGCTCTGTGTGCCGAGATGCGTTATTCCTCAATTTCCTTGATGTTGTACAGGAATGTGCGACAAATCTCACTTACTGACACGTAACTAAGACGTTCCGAACGAACAAAACTTGCGTACATAATGATCTTATCATTGTGTGCCGAGAAACAGTTCTTTTAAGTTTCCTCGATGTTATACAAGAATGTTCGACTAATCTTACTTATTGACACGCAATTAAGACGTTCTGAACGAACAAAACATGCCTACACTGCGATTTCTGCTCTGTGTGCCGAGATGCGTTATTCCTCAATTTCCTTGATGTTGTACAGGAATGTGCGACAAATCTCACTTACTGACACGTAACTAAGACGTTCCGAACGAACAAAATTTGCGTACATAACGATCTTATCATTGTGTGCCGAGAAGCGGTTCTTTTAAGTTTCCTTGATGTTGTACAGGAATGTGCGACAAATCTCACTTATTGACACGTAACTAAGACGTTCTGAACGAACAACACTTGCGTACATAACGATCATATCATTGTGTGCCTAAAAGCATTTCTTATCAGTTTCCTTGATGTTGTACAAGAATTTTCGACAAATCTTACTTACTGACACGTAACTAAGACGTTCCGAACGAACAAAACTTGAGTAGACTGCGATCTCAGCTCTGTGTGACGAGATGCGTTACTCCTAATTTCCTTGATGTTGTACAAGAATCTTCGACAAATCACACTTATTGACACATAACTAAGATGTTCCGAACAAATAAATCTTGCGTACACTGCGATCTTCGCTTTGTGTGCCGAGAATCGTTATTCCTCAATTTCCTTGATGTTGTACAAGAAAGTTCAGCAAATCTCACTTATTGACACGCAATTAAGACGTTCTGAACAAACAAAACTTGCCTACACTGCGATCTCAGCTCTGTGTGCCGAGATGCGTTATTCCTCAATTTCCTTGATGTTGTATAGAATTTTCACAAATCACACTTATTGACACGCAATTAAGACGTTCTGGACGAACAAAACATGCCTACACTGCGATTTCTGCTCTGTGTGCCGAGATGCGTTATTCCTCAATTTCCTTGATGTTGTACAAGAATTTTCGACAAATCACACTTATTGACACGTAACTAATATGTTCCGAACAAATAAATCTTGCGTACACTGCGATCTTCGCTTTGTGTGCCGAGAATCGTTATTCCTCAATTTCCTTGATGTTGTACAAGAATGTTCCACAAATCTCTTATTGACACGCAATTAAGACGTTCTGAACAAACAAAACTTGCCTACACTGCGATTTCAGCTCTGTGTGCCGAGATGCGTTATTCCTCAATTTCCTTGATGTTGTACAAGAATTTTCGACAAGTCTCACTTACTGACACGTAATTAAGACGATCCGAACGAACAAAACTTGCCTACACTACGATCTGAGCTCTGTGTGCCGAGATGCGTTATTCCTCAATTTCCTTGATGTTGTACAGGAATGTGCGCAAATCTCACTTACTGACACGTAACTAAGACGTTCCGAACGAACAAAACTTGCGTACATAATGATCTTATCATTGTGTGCCGAGAAACAGTTCTCTTAAGTTTCCTCGATGTTATACAAGAATGTTCGACTAATCTTACTTATTGACACGCAATTAAGACGTTCTGAACGAACAAAACATGCCTACACTGCGATTTTTGCTCTGTGTGATGAGATGCGTTATTCCTCAATTTCCTTGATGTTGTACAGGAATGTGCGACAAATCTCACTTACTGACACGTAACTAAGACGTTCCGAACGAACAAAACTTGCCTACACTGCGATCTGAGTTATGTGTGCCGAGATGCGTTAATCCTTAATTTCCTTGATGTTGTACAGGAATGTGCGACAAATCTCACTTACTGACACGTAACTAAGACGTTCCGAACGAACAAAACTTGCCTACACGGCGATCTGAGTTCTGTGTGTCAAGATACGTTATCCCTCATTTTCATTGATGTTGTACAAAAATTTTCGACAAGTTTCACTTACTGACTCGTAACTAAGACGTTCCGAACGAACAAAACTTGCGTATATAATAATCTTATCATTGTGTGCCAAGAAGCGGTTCTCTTCAGTTTCCTTGATGTTGTACAAGAATGTTCGACAAATCTCAATTATTGACACGTAACTAAGACGTTCTGAACGAACAACACTTGCGTACAAAACGATCTTATCATTGTGTGCCTAAAAGCGTTTCTTATCAGTTTCCTTGAAGTTGTACAAGAATTTTCGACAAATCTTACTTACTGACACGTAACTAAAACGTTCCGAACGAACAAAACTTGCGTACACTGCGATCTCAACTCTGTGTGACGAGATGCGTTATTCCTAATTTCCTTGATGTTGTACAAGAATTTTCGACAAATCACACTTATTGACACGTAACTAATATGTTCCGAACAAATAAATCTTGCGTACACTGCGATCTTCGCTTTGTGTGCCGAGAATCGTTATTCCTCAATTTCCTTGATGTTGTACAAGAATGTTCCACAAATCTCTTATTGACACGCAATTAAGACGTTCTGAACAAACAAAACTTGCCTACACTGCGATCTCAGCTCTGTGTGCCGAGATGCGGTATTCCTCAATTTCCTTGATGTTATATAGAATTTTCAACAAATCACACTTATTGACACGTAACTAAGACGTTCCTAACGAAAAAAACTTGCGTACATAACGATCTCATCATTGTGTGCCGAGATGCGATATTCCTCAATTTCATTGATGTTGTACAAGAATTTTCGACAAATCACACTTATTGACACGTAACTAATATGTTCCGAACAAATAAATCTTGCGTACACTGCGATCTTCGCTTTGTGTGCCGAGAATCGTTATTCCTCAATTTCCTTGATGTCGTACAAGAATGTTCCACAAATCTCTTATTGACACGCAATTAAGACATTCTGAACGAACAAAACTTGCGTACATAATGATCTTATCATTGTGTGCGGAGAAGCGGTTCTTTTAAGTTTCCTCGATGTTATACAAGGATGTTCGACAAATCATACTTATTGACACGCAATTAAGACGTTCTGAACGAACAAAACATGCCTACACTGCGATTTCTGTTCTGTGTGCCGAGATGCGTTATTCCTCAATTTCCTTGATGTTGTACAAGAATGTTCGACAAATCTCACTTATTGACACGCAATTAAGACGTTCTGAACAAACAAAACTTGCCTACACTGCGATTTCAGCTCTGTGTGCCGAGATGCGTTATTCCTCAATTTCCTTGATGTTGTATAGAATTTTCAACAAATCACACTTATTGACACGTAACTAAGACGTTCCGAACGATCAAAACTTGCGTACATAGCGATTTTAGCACTGTGTGCCGAAAAGCATTGTTCACAAATTCCTTGATGTTGCACAAGGAGATTTTCGACAAATCTCCTTTATCGACACATAACTTAAACGTTCCGTACGAACAAAACATGCGTACACTGCGATCTCCGCTCTGTGTGCCGAGATGTGTTATTCCTCAATTTCCTTGATGTTGTACAAGAATGTGTGACAAATCTCACTTATTGACACGTAACTAAGACATTCCGATCGAACAAAACTTGCGTACATAATAATCTTATCATTGTGTGCCGAGAAACAGTTCTTTTAGATTTCCTCGATGTTATACAAGAATGTTCGACTAATCTTATTTATTGACACGCAATTAAGACGTTCTGGACGAACAAAACATGGCTACACTGCGATTTCTGCTCTGTGTGCAGAGATGCGTTATTCCTCAATTTCCTTGATGTTGTACAGGAATGTCCGACAAATCTCACTTACTGACACGTAACTAAGACGTTCCGAACGATCAAAACTTGCGTACACTGCGATCGCAGCTCTGTGTGCCGAGAATCGTTATTCCTCAATTTCATTGATGTTGTACAAGAATTTTCGACAAGTCTCACTTACTGACACGTAACTAAGACGTTCCGAACGAACAAAATTTGCGTACCTAACGATCTTATCATTGTGTGCCGAGAAGCGATATTCCTCATTTTCCTTGATGTTATACAAGAATTTTCGACAAATCTCACTTACTGACACGCAACTAAGATGTTCCGAACGAACAAAACTTGCGTACACTGCGTTCTCAGCTCTGTGTGCCGAGATGCGTTATTCCTTAATTTCCTTGATGTTGTATAGAATTTTCAACAAATCACACTTATTGACACGTAACTAAGACGTTCCGAACGATCAAAACTTGCGTACACTGCGATCGCAGCTCTGTGTGCCGAGATACGTTATTCCTCAATTTCCATGATGTAGTACAAGAATGTTCGACAAATCTCACTTATTGACACGCAATTAAGATGTTCCGAACGAACAAAACTTGCGTACACTGCGTTCTCAGCTCTGTGTGCCGAGATGCGTTATTCCTTAATTTCCTTGATGTTGTATAGAATTTTCAACAAATCGCACTTATTGACACGTAACTAAGACGTTCCGAACGACCAAAACTTGCGTACACCGCGATCGCAGCTCTGTGTGCCGAGATACGTTATTCCTCAATTTCCATGATGTAGTACAAGAATGTTCGACAAATCTCACTTATTGACACGCAATTAAGACGTTCTGAACGAACAAATCTTGCGTACACTGCGTTCTCAGTTCTGTGTGCCGAGATGCGTTATTCCTTAATTTCCTTGATGTTGTATAGAATTTTCAACAAATCACACTTATTGACACGTAACTAAGACGTTCCGAACGATCAAAACTTGCGTACACTGCGATCGCAGCTCTGTGTGCCGAGATGCGTTATTCCTCAATTTCCTTGATGTTATATAGAATTTTCAACAAATCACACTTATTGACACGTAACTAAGACGTTCCTAACGAAAGAACTTGCGTACATAACGATCTCATCATTGTGTGCCGAGGTGCGATATTCCTCAATTTCATTGATGTTGTACAAGAATTTTCGACAAGTCTCACTTACTGACACGTTATTAAGATGTTCCGAACGAACATAACTTGCGTACATAACGATCTTATCATTGTGTGCCGAGATGCGATATTCCCAATTTCATTGATGTTGTACAAGAATTTTCGACAAACCTCACTTACTGACACGTAACTAAGACGTTCCGAATGGACAAAACTTCCGTACTCTGCGTTCTCAGCTCTGTGTGCCGAGATGCGTTATTCCTCAATTTCCTTGATGTTGTACAAGAATGTGTGACAAATCTCACTTATTGACACGTAACTAAGACATTCCGAACGAACAAAACTTGCGTACATAACGATCTTATCATTGTGTGCCGAGATACGTTATCCCTCAATATCATTGATGTTGTACAAGAATTTTCGACAAGTCTCACTTACTGACACGTAACTAAGACGTTCCGAACGAGGTAAACTTGCGTACACTGCGATCTCAGCTCTGTGTGACGAGATGCGTTATTCCTAATTTCCTTGATGTTGTACAAGAATTTTCGACAAATCACACTTATTGATACATAACTAAGATGTTCCGAACAAAAAAATCTTGCGTACACTGCGATCTTCGCTTTGTGTGCCGAGAATCGTTATTCCTCAATTTCCTTGATGTTGTACAAGAATGTTCGACAAATCTCACTTATTGACACGCAATTAAGACGTTCTGAACAAACAAAACTTGCCTTCACTGCGATCTCAGCTCTGTGTGCCGAGATGCGTTATTCCTCAATTTCCATGATGTTGTATAGAATTTTCAACAAATCACACTTATTGACACGTAACTAAGACGTTCCGAACGAAGGAAACTTGCGTACATAGCGATCTCTGCTCTGTGTTCAGAGAAACATGATTCCTCAATTTCCTTGATGTTGTACAAGAATTTTCTGCATATCTCACTTGCCGACACGTAGCTAAGACGTTCCGAATGAATGAAACTTGTGTACATAGCGATCTTGATTCTGCATGCAGAGAAGTGTTTCTACTCAATTTCCTTGTTGTTACACAAGAATTTTCTGCATATCTCACATGTCGACACGTAACTAAGACGTTCCGAACAAAGGAAACTTGCGTACATAGCGATCTCTGCTTTTTGTTTAGAGAAACGTGATTCCTCTATTTCCTTGACGTTGTACAAGAATTTTCTGCTTATCTCACTTACTGACACGTAACTAAGACGTTCCGAACGAACAAAACTTGCGTACATAACGATCTTATCATTGTGTGCCGAGAAGCGGTTCTCATCAGTTTCCTTGATGTTGTACAAGAATGTTCGACAAATTTCACTTATAGACACGCAACTAAGACGTTCCGAACGAACAAAACTTGCGTACATGGCGATCTCAGTTCTCTTCGCAGAAAAGCATTTCTCCTGAATTTCCTTGATGTTGCACAAGAATTTTCTACATATCTCACATTTCGACACGTAACTAAGACGTTCCGAACGAAAGAAACATGCGTACATAGCGATCTTGACTCTGCATGCAGAGAAGTGTTTCTACTCGATTTCCTTGTTGTTGCACAAGAATTTTCTGCATATCTCACATGTCGACACGTAACTAAGACGTTCCGAACGAAAGAAACATGCGTACATAGCGATCTTGACTCTGCATGCAGAGAAGTGTTTCTACTCAATTTCCTTGTTGTTGCACAAGAATTTTCTGCATATCTCACTTGCCGACACGTAACTAAGACGTTCCGAACGAAGGAAAGTTGCGTACATAGCGATTTCAACTCTGTGCGCAGAGAAGTGTTTCTACTTAATTTCCATGATGTGGTACAAGAATTTTCTACATATCTCACATGTCGACACGTAACTAAGACGTTCCGAACGAAAGAAACATGCGTACATAGCGATCTCTGCTCTGTGTTCAGTGAAACGTGATTCCTTTATTTCCTTGACGTTGTACAAGAATTTTCTACATATCTCACATGTCGACACGTAACTAAGACGTTCCGAACGAAAGAAACATGCGTACATAGCGATTTTGACTCTGCATGCAGAGAAGTGTTTCTACTCAATTTCCTTGTTGTTGCACAAGAATTTTTTGCATATCTCACCTGTCGACACGTAACTAAGACGTTCCGAACGAAGGAAAGTTGCGTACATAGCGATTTCAAATCTGTGCGCAGAAAAGCGTTTCTCCTCAATGACCTTCAAGTTGTACAAGATTTTTCGACAAATCGCACTTACTGACACGTACCTAAGACGTTCCAAACGAACAAAACTTGCGTACATAGCGATTTCAGTTCTGATCGCAGAAAAGCGTTTCTCCTGAATTTTCTTGATGTTGCACAAGAATTTTCTGCATATCTCACATGTTGACACGTAACTAAGTCGTTCCGAACGAAGGAAACTTGCGTAAATAGCGATCTCTGCTCTGTGTTCAGTGAAACGTGATTCCTTTATTTCCTTGACGTTGTACAAGAATTTTCTACATATCTCACTTAATGACAAGTAACTAAGACGTTCCGAACGAACAAAACTTGCGTACATGGCGATCTCAGTTCTGTTCGCAGAAAAGCATTTCTCCTGAATTTCCTTGATGTTGCACAAGAATTTTCTACATATCTCACATTTCGACACGTAACTAAGACGTTCCGAACGAAAGAAACTTGCGTACATAGCGATCTCTGCTCTGTGTTCAGTGAAACGTGATTCCTTTATTTCCTTGACGTTGTACAAGAATTTTCTACATATCTCACTTAATGACAAGTAACTAAGACGTTCCGAACGAACAAAACTTGCGTACATGGCGATCTCAGTTCTGTTCGCAGAAAAGCTTTTCTCCCGAATTTCCTTGATGTTGCACAAGAATTTTCTACATATCTCACTTGCCGACACGTAACTAAGACGTTCCGAACGAAGGAAAGTTGCGTACATAGCGATTTCAAATCTGTGCGCAGAAAAGCGTTTCTCCTCAATGACCTTCAAGTTGTACAAGATTTTTCGACAAATCTCACTTACTGACACGTACCTAAGACGTTCCAAACGAACAAAACTTGCGTACATAGCGATTTCAGTTCTGATCGCAGAAAAGCGTTTCTCCTGAATTTTCTTGATGTTGCACAAGACTTTTCTGCATATCTCACATGTCGACACGTAACTAAGACGTTCCGAACGAGAGAAACATGCGTACATAGCGATCTTGACTCTGCATGCAGAGAAGTGTTTCTACTCAATTTCCTTGTTGTTGCACAAGAATTTTCTGCATATCTCACATGTCGACACGTAACTAAGACGTGCCGAACGAAAGAAACTTGCGTACATAGCGATCTCTGCTCTGTGTTCAATGAAACGTGATTCCTTTATTTCCTTGACGTTGTACAAGAATTTTCTGCATATCTCACTTGCCGACACGTAACTAAGATGTTCCAAACGAACAAAACTTGCGTACATAGCGATTTCAACTCTGTGCGCAGAGAAGTGTTTCTACTCAATTTCCATGATGTGGTACAAGAATTTTCTACATATCTCACTTGCCGACACGTAACTAAGACGTTCCGAACGAAGGAAAGTTGCGTACATAGCGATTTCGACTCTGTGCGCAGAAAAGTGTTTCTACTTAATTTCCATGATGTGGTACAAGAATTTTCTACATATCTCACTTGCCGACACGTAACTAAGATGTTCCGAACGAAGGAAAGTTGCGTACATAGCGATTTCAAATCTGTGCGCAGAAAAGCGTTTCTCCTCAATGACCTTCAAGTTGTACAAGAATTTTCTACATATCTCACATGTCGACACGTAACTAAGACGTTCCGAACGAACAAAACTTGCGTACATAGCGATTTTGACTCTGCATGCAGAGAAGTGTTTCTACTCAATTTCCATGATGTGGTACAAGAATTTTCTACATATCTCACTTGCCGACACGTAACTAAGACGTTCCGAACGAAGGAAACTTGCGTACATAGCGATCTCTGCTCTGTGTTCAGTGAAACGTGATTCCTTTATTTCCTTGACGTTGTACAAGAATTTTCTGCATATCTCACTTGCCGACACGTAACTAAGATGTTCCAAACGAACAAAACTTGCGTACATAGCGATTTCAACTCTGTGCGCAGAGAAGTGTTTCTACTCAATTTCCATGATGTGGTACAAGAATTTTCTACATATCTCACATGCCGACACGTAACTAAGACGTTCCGAACGAAGGAAAGTTGCGTACATAGCGATTTCGACTCTGTGCGCAGAAAAGTGTTTCTACTTAATTTCCATGATGTGGTACAAGAATTTTCTACATATCTCACTTGCCGACACGTAACTAAGACGTTCCGAACGAAGGAAAGTTGCGTACATAGCGATTTCAAATCTGTGCGCAGAAAAGCGTTTCTCCTCAATGACCTTCAAGTTGTACAAGAATTTTCTACATATCTCACATGTCGACACGTAACTAAGACGTTCCGAACGAACAAAACTTGCGTACATAGCGATTTTGACTCTGCATGCAGAGAATTGTTTCTACTCAATTTCCATGATGTGGTACAAGAATTTTCTACATATCTCACTTGCCGACACGTAACTAAGACGTTCCGAACGAAGGAAACTTGCGTACATAGCGATCTCCGCTCTGTGTTCAGTGAAACGTGATTCCTTTATTTCCTTGACGTTGTACAAGAATTTTCTACATATCTCACTTGCCGACACGTAACTAAGACGTTCCGAACGAAGGAAAGTTGCGTACATAGCGATTTCAAATCTGTGCGCAGAAAAGCGTTTCTCCTCAATGACCTTCAAGTTGTACAAGATTTTTCGACAAATCTCACTTACTGACACGTACCTAAGACGTTCCAAACGAACAAAACTTGCGTACATATCGATTTCAGTTCTGATCGCAGAAAAGCGTTTCTCCTGAATTTTCTTGATGTTGCACAAGAATTTTCTGCATATCTCACATGTTGACACGTAACTAAGTCGTTCCGAACGAAGGAAACTTGCGTAAATAGCGATCTCTGCTCTGTGTTCAGTGAAACGTGATTCCTTTATTTCCTTGACGTTGTACAAGAATTTTCTACATATCTCACTTAATGACAAGTAACTAAGACGTTCCGAAAGAACAAAACTTGCGTACATGGCGATCTCAGTTCTGTTCGCAGAAAAGCATTTCTCCTGAATTTCCTTGATGTTGCACAAGAATTTTCTACATATCTCACATTTCGACACGTAACTAAGACGTTCCGAACGAAAGAAACATGCGTACATAGCGATCTTGACTCTGCATGCAGAGAAGTGTTTCTACTCAATTTCCTTGTTGTTGCACAAGAATTTTCTGCATATCTCACATGTCGACACGTAACTAAGACGTTCCGAACGAAAGAAACTTGCGTACATAGCGATCTCTGCTCTGTGTTCAGTGAAACGTGATTCCTTTATTTCCTTGACGTTGTACAAGAATTTTCTACATATCTCACTTAATGACAAGTAACTAAGACGTTCCGAACGAACAAAACTTGCGTACATGGCGATCTCAGTTCTGTTCGCAGAAAAGCTTTTCTCCCGAATTTCCTTGATGTTGCACAAGAATTTTCTACATATCTCACTTGCCGACACGTAACTAAGACGTTCCGAACGAAGGAAAGTTGCGTACATAGCGATTTCAAATCTGTGCGCAGAAAAGCGTTTCTCCTCAATGACCTTCAAGTTGTACAAGATTTTTCGACAAATCTCACTTACTGACACGTACCTAAGACGTTCCAAACGAACAAAACTTGCGTACATAGCGATTTCAGTTCTGATCGCAGAAAAGCGTTTCTCCTGAATTTTCTTGATGTTGCACAAGACTTTTCTGCATATCTCACATGTCGACACGTAACTAAGACGTTCCGAACGAAAGAAACATGCGTACATAGCGATCTTGACTCTGCATGCAGAGAAGTGTTTCTACTCAATTTCCTTGTTGTTGCACAAGAATTTTCTGCATATCTCACATGTCGACACGTAACTAAGACGTTCCGAACGAAAGAAACTTGCGTACATAGCGATCTCTGCTCTGTGTTCAATGAAACGTGATTCCTTTATTTCCTTGACGTTGTACAAGAATTTTCTGCATATCTCACTTGCCGACACGTAACTAAGATGTTCCAAACGAACAAAACTTGCGTACATAGCGATTTCAACTCTGTGCGCAGAGAAGTGTTTCTACTCAATTTCCATGATGTGGTACAAGAATTTTCTACATATCTCACTTGCCGACACGTAACTAAGACGTTCCGAACGAAGGAAAGTTGCGTACATAGCGATTTCGACTCTGTGCGCAGAAAAGTGTTTCTACTTAATTTCCATGATGTGGTACAAGAATTTTCTACATATCTCACTTGCCGACACGTAACTAAGACGTTCCGAACGAAGGAAAGTTGCGTACATAGCGATTTCAAATCTGTGCGCAGAAAAGCGTTTCTCCTCAATGACCTTCAAGTTGTACAAGAATTTTCTACATATCTCACATGTCGACACGTAACTAAGACGTTCCGAACGAACAAAACTTGCGTACATAGCGATTTTGACTCTGCACGCAGAGAAGTGTTTCTACTCAATTTCCATGATGTGGTACAAGAATTTTCTACATATCTCACTTGCCGACACGTAACTAAGACGTTCCGAACGAAGGAAAGTTGCGTACATAGCGATTTCAAATCTGTGCGCAGAAAAGCGTTTCTCCTCAATGACCTTCAAGTTGTACAAGAATTTTCTGCATATCTCACTTACTGACAAGTAACTAAGACGTTTCGAACGAACAAAACTTGCGTACATGGCGATCTCAGATCTGTTCGCAGAAAAGCATTTCTACTGAATTTCCTTGATGTTGCACAAGAATTTTCTACATATCTCACATGTCGATACGTAACTAAGACGTTCCGAACGAACAAAACATGCGTATATAGCGATTTCAACTCTGTGCGCAGAGAAGTGTTTCTACTTAATTTCCATGATGTGGTACAAGAATTTTCTACATATCTCACTTGCCGACACGTAACTAAGACGTTCCGAACGAAGGAACGTTGCGTACATAGCGATTTCAAATCTGTGCGCAGAAAAGCGTTTCTCCTCAATGACCTTCAAGTTGTACAAGATTTTTCGACAAATCTCACTTACTGACACGTACCTAAGACGTTCCAAACGAACAAAACTTGCGTACATAGCGATTTCAGTTCTGATCGCAGAAAAGCGTTTCTCCTGAATTTTCTTGATGTTGCACAAGAATTTTCTGCATATCTCACATGTTGACACGTAACTAAGTCGTTCCGAACGAAGGAAACTTGCGTAAATAGCGATCTCTGCTCTGTGTTCAGTGAAACGTGATTCCTTTATTTCCTTGACGTTGTACAAGAATTTTCTACATATCTCACTTAATGACAAGTAACTAAGACGTTCCGAACGAACAAAACTTGCGTACATGGCGATCTCAGTTCTGTTCGCAGAAAAGCATTTCTCCTGAATTTCCTTGATGTTGCACAAGAATTTTCTACATATCTCACATTTCGACACGTAACTAAGACGTTCCGAACGAAAGAAACATGCGTACATAGCGATCTTGACTCTGCATGCAGAGAAGTGTTTCTACTCGATTTCCTTGTTGTTGCACAAGAATTTTCTGCATATCTCACATGTCGACACGTAACTAAGACGTTCCGAACGAAAGAAACATGCGTACATAGCGATCTTGACTCTGCATGCAGAGAAGTGTTTCTACTCAATTTCCTTGTTGTTGCACAAGAATTTTCTGCATATCTCACTTGCCGACACGTAACTAAGACGTTCCGAACGAAGGAAAGTTGCGTACATAGCGATTTCAACTCTGTGCGCAGAGAAGTGTTTCTACTTAATTTCCATGATGTGGTACAAGAATTTTCTACATATCTCACTTGCCGACACGTAACTAAGACGTTCCGAACGAAGGAAAGTTGCGTACATAGCGATTTCAAATCTGTGCGCAGAAAAGCGTTTCTCCTCAATGACCTTCAAGTTGTACAAGGTTTTTCGACAAATCTCACTTACTGACACGTACCTAAGACGTTCCAAACAAACAAAACTTGCGTACATAGCGATTTCAGTTCTGATCGCAGAAAAGCGTTTCTCCTGAATTTTCTTGATGTTGCACAAGAATTTTCTGCATATCTCACATGTTGACACGTAACTAAGTCGTTCCGAACGAAGGAAACTTGCGTAAATAGCGATCTCTGCTCTGTGTTCAGTGAAACGTGATTCCTTTATTTCCTTGACGTTGTACAAGAATTTTCTACATATCTCACTTAATGACAAGTAACTAAGACGTTCCGAACGAACAAAACTTGCGTACATGGCGATCTCAGTTCTGTTCGCAGAAAAGCATTTCTCCTGAATTTCCTTGATGTTGCACAAGAATTTTCTACATATCTCACATTTTGACACGTAACTAAGACGTTCCGAACGAAAGAAACATGCGTACATAGCGATCTTGACTCTGCATGCAGAGAAGTGTTTCTACTCAATTTCTTAGTTGTTGCACAAGAATTTTCTGCATATCTCACATGTCGACACGTAACTAAGACGTTCCGAACGAAAGAAACATGCGTACATAGCGATCTTGACTCTGCATGCAGAGAAGTGTTTCTACTCAATTTCCTTGTTGTTGCACAAGAATTTTCTGCATATCTCACATGTCGAAACGTAACTAAGACGTTCCGAACGAAAGAAACTTGCGTACATAGCGATCTCTGCTCTGTGTTCAGTGAAACGTGATTCCCTTATTTCCTTGACGTTGTACAAGAATTTTCTACATATCTCACTTAATGACAAGTAACTAAGACGTTCCGAACGAACAAAACTTGCGTACATGGCGATCTCAGTTCTGTTCGCAGAAAAGCTTTTCTCCCGAATTTCCTTGATGTTGCACAAGAATTTTCTACATATCTCACATGTCGACACGTAACTAAGACGTTCCGAACGAACAAAACATGCGTATATAGCGATCTCAGTTCTGTTCGCAGAAAAGCTTTTCTCCCGAATTTCCTTGATGTTGCACAAGAATTTTCTACATATCTCACTTGCCGACACGTAACTAAGACGTTCCGAACGAAGGAAAGTTGCGTACATAGCGATTTCAAATCTGTGCGCAGAAAAGCGTTTCTCCTCAATGACCTTCAAGTTGTACAAGATTTTTCGACAAATCTCACTTACTGACACGTACCTAAGACGTTCCAAACGAACAAAACTTGCGTACATAGCGATTTCAGTTCTGATCGCAGAAAAGCGTTTCTCCTGAATTTTCTTGATGTTGCACAAGACTTTTCTGCATATCACACATGTCGACACGTAACTAAGACGTTCCGAACGAAAGAAACATGCGTACATAGCGATCTTGACTCTGCATGCAGAGAAGTGTTTCTACTCAATTTCCTTGTTGTTGCACAAGAATTTTCTGCATATCTCACATGTCGACACGTAACTAAGACGTTCCGAACGAAAGAAACTTGCGTACATAGCGATCTTGACTCTGCATGCAGAGAAGTGTTTCTACTCGATTTCCTTGTTGTTGCACAAGAATTTTCTGCATATCTCACATGTCGACACGTAACTAAGACGTTCCGAACGAACAAAACTTGCGTACATAGCGATTTTGACTCTGCACGCAGAGAAGTGTTTCTACTCAATTTCCATGATGTGGTACAAGAATTTTCTACATATCTCACTTGCCGACACGTAACTAAGACGTTCCGAACGAAGGAAAGTTGCGTACATAGCGATTTCAAATCTGTGCGCAGAAAAGCGTTTCTCCTCAATGACCTTCAAGTTGTACAAGAATTTTCTGCATATCTCACTTACTGACAAGTAACTAAGACGTTTCGAACGAACAAAACTTGCGTACATGGCGATCTCAGTTCTGTTCGCAGAAAAGCATTTCTACTGAATTTCCTTGATGTTGCACAAGAATTTTCTACATATCTCACATGTCGACACGTTACTAAGACGTTCCGAACGAACAAAACATGCGTATATAGCGATTTCAACTCTGTGCGCAGAGAAGTGTTTCTACTTAATTTCCATGATGTGGTACAAGAATTTTCTACATATCTCACTTGCCGACACGTAACTAAGACGTTCCGAACGAAGGAACGTTGCGTACATAGCGATTTCAAATCTGTGCACAGAAAAGCGTTTCTCCTCAATGACCTTCAAGTTGTACAAGATTTTTCGACAAATCTCACTTACTGACACGTACCTAAGACGTTCCAAACGAACAAAACTTGCGTACATAGCGATTTCAGTTCTGATCGCAGAAAAGCGTTTCTCCTGAATTTTCTTGATGTTGCACAAGAATTTTCTGCATATCTCACATGTTGACACGTAACTAAGTCGTTCCGAACGAAGGAAACTTGCGTAAATAGCGATCTCTGCTCTGTGTTCAGTGAAACGTGATTCCTTTATTTCCTTGACGTTGTACAAGAATTTTCTACATATCTCACTTAATGACAAGTAACTAAGACGTTCCGAACGAACAAAACTTGCGTACATGGCGATCTCAGTTCTGTTCGCAGAAAAGCATTTCTCCTGAATTTCCTTGATGTTGCACAAGAATTTTCTACATATCTCACTTGCCGACACGTAACTAAGACGTTCCGAACGAAGGAAAGTTGCGTACATAGCGATTTCAAATCTGTGCGCAGAAAAGCGTTTCTCCTCAATGACCTTCAAGTTGTACAAGAATTTTCTACATATCTCACATGTCGACACGTAACTAAGACGTTCCGAACGAACAAAACTTGCGTACATAGCGATTTTGACTCTGCATGCAGAGAATTGTTTCTACTCAATTTCCATGATGTGGTACAAGAATTTTCTACATATCTCACTTGCCGACACGTAACTAAGACGTTCCGAACGAAGGAAAGTTGCGTACATAGCGATTTCAAATCTGTGCGCAGAAAAGCGTTTCTCCTCAATGACCTTCAAGTTGTACAAGATTTTTCGACAAATCTCACTTACTGACACGTACCTAAGACGTTCCAAACGAACAAAACTTGCGTACATAGCGATTTCAGTTCTGATCGCAGAAAAGCGTTTCTCCTGAATTTTCTTGATGTTGCACAAGAATTTTCTGCATATCTCACATGTTGACACGTAACTAAGTCGTTCCGAACGAAGGAAACTTGCGTAAATAGCGATCTCTGCTCTGTGTTCAGTGAAACGTGATTCCTTTATTTCCTTGACGTTGTACAAGAATTTTCTACATATCTCACTTAATGACAAGTAACTAAGACGTTCCGAACGAACAAAACTTGCGTACATGGCGATCTCAGTTCTGTTCGCAGAAAAGCATTTCTCCTGAATTTCCTTGATGTTGCACAAGAATTTTCTACATATCTCACATTTCGACACGTAACTAAGACGTTCCGAACGAAAGAAACTTGCGTACATAGCGATCTCTGCTCTGTGTTCAGTGAAACGTGATTCCTTTATTTCCTTGACGTTGTACAAGAATTTTCTACATATCTCACTTAATGACAAGTAACTAAGACGTTCCGAACGAACAAAACTTGCGTACATGGCGATCTCAGTTCTGTTCGCAGAAAAGCTTTTCTCCCGAATTTCCTTGATGTTGCACAAGAATTTTCTACATATCTCACTTGCCGGCACGTAACTAAGACGTTCCGAACGAAGGAAAGTTGCGTACATAGCGATTTCAAATCTGTGCGCAGAAAAGCGTTTCTCCTCAATGACCTTCAAGTTGTACAAGATTTTTCGACAAATCTCACTTACTGACACGTACCTAAGACGTTCCAAACGAACAAAACTTGCGTACATAGCGATTTCAGTTCTGATCGCAGAAAAGCGTTTCTCCTGAATTTTCTTGATGTTGCACAAGACTTTTCTGCATATCTCACATGTCGACACGTAACTAAGACGTTCCGAACGAGAGAAACATGCGTACATAGCGATCTTGACTCTGTATGCAGAGAAGTGTTTCTACTCAATTTCCTTGTTGTTGCACAAGAATTTTCTGCATATCTCACATGTCGACACGTAACTAAGACGTTCCGAACGAAAGAAACTTGCGTACATAGCGATCTCTGCTCTGTGTTCAATGAAACGTGATTCCTTTATTTCCTTGACGTTGTACAAGAAATTTCTGCATATCTCACTTGCCGACACGTAACTAAGATGTTCCAAACGAACAAAACTTGCGTACATAGCGATTTCAACTCTGTGCGCAGAGAAGTGTTTCTACTCAATTTCCATGATGTGGTACAAGAATTTTCTACATATCTCACTTGCCGACACGTAACTAAGACGTTCCGAACGAAGGAAAGTTGCGTACATAGCGATTTCGACTCTGTGCGCAGAAAAGTGTTTCTACTTAATTTCCATGATGTGGTACAAGAATTTTCTACATATCTCACTTGCCGACACGTAACTAAGACGTTCCGAACGAAGGAAAGTTGCGTACATAGCGATTTCAAATCTGTGCGCAGAAAAGCGTTTCTCCTCAATGACCTTCAAGTTGTACAAGAATTTTCTACATATCTCACATGTCGACACGTAACTAAGACGTTCCGAACGAACAAAACTTGCGTACATAGCGATTTTGACTCTGCACGCAGAGAAGTGTTTCTACTCAATTTCCATGATGTGGTACAAGAATTTTCTACATATCTCACTTGCCGACACGTAACTAAGACGTTCCGAACGAAGGAAAGTTGCGTACATAGCGATTTCAAATCTGTGCGCAGAAAAGCGTTTCTCCTCAATGACCTTCAAGTTGTACAAGATTTTTCGACAAATCTCACTTACTGACACGTACCTAAGACGTTCCAAACGAACAAAACTTGCGTACATAGCGATTTCAGTTCTGATCGCAGAAAAGCGTTTCTCCTGAGTTTTCTTGATGTTGCACAAGACTTTTCTGCATATCTCACATGTCGACACGTAACTAAGACGTTCCGAACGAAAGAAACATGCGTACATAGCGATCTTGACTCTGCATGCAGAGAAGTGTTTCTACTCAATTTCCTTGTTGTTGCACAAGAATTTTCTGCATATCTCACATGTCGACACGTAACTAAGACGTTCCGAACGAAAGAAACTTGCGTACATAACGATCTTGACTCTGCATGCAGAGAAGTGTTTCTACTCGATTTCCTTGTTGTTGCACAAGAATTTTCTGCATATCTCACATGTCGACACGTAACTAAGACGTTCCGAACGAAAGAAACATGCGTACATAGCGATCTTGACTCTGCATGCAGAGAAGTGTTTCTACTCAATTTCCTTGTTGTTGCACAAGAATTTTCTGCATATCTCACTTGCCGACACGTAACTAAGACGTTCCGAACGAAGGAAAGTTGCGTACATAGCGATTTCAACTCTGTGCGCAGAGAAGTGTTTCTACTTAATTTCCATGATGTGGTACAAGAATTTTCTACATATCTCACTTGCCGACACGTAACTAAGACGTTCCGAACGAAGGAAAGTTGCGTACATAGCGATTTCAAATCTGTGCGCAGAAAAGCGTTTCTCCTCAATGACCTTCAAGTTGTACAAGAATTTTCTGCATATCTCACTTACTGACAAGTAACTAAGACGTTTCGAACGAACAAAACTTGCGTACATGGCGATCTCAGTTCTGTTCGCAGAAAAGCATTTCTACTGAATTTCCTTGATGTTGCACAAGAATTTTCTACATATCTCACATGTCGACACGTAACTAAGACGTTCCGAACGAACAAAACATGCGTATATAGCGATTTCAACTCTGTGCGCAGAGAAGTGTTTCTACTTAATTTCCATGATGTGGTACAAGAATTTTCTACATATCTCACTTGCCGACACGTAACTAAGACGTTCCGAACGAAGGAAAGTTGCGTACATAGCGATTTCAAATCTGTGCGCAGAAAAGCGTTTCTCCTCAATGACCTTCAAGTTGTACAAGATTTTTCGACAAATCTCACTTACTGACACGTACCTAAGACGTTCCAAACGAACAAAACTTGCGTACATAGCGATTTCAGTTCTGATCGCAGAAAAGCGTTTCTCCTGAATTTTTTTGATGTTGCACAAGAATTTTCTGCATATCTCACATGTTGACACGTAACTAAGTCGTTCCGAACGAAGGAAACTTGCGTAAATAGCGATCTCTGCTCTGTGTTCAGTGAAACGTGATTCCTTTATTTCCTTGACGTTGTACAAGAATTTTCTACATATCTCACTTAATGACAAGTAACTAAGACGTTCCGAACGAACAAAACTTGCGTACATGGCGATCTCAGTTCTCTTCGCAGAAAAGCATTTCTCCTGAATTTCCTTGATGTTGCACAAGAATTTTCTACATATCTCACATTTCGACACGTAACTAAGACGTTCCGAACGAAAGAAACATGCGTACATAGCGATCTTGACTCTGCATGCAGAGAAGTGTTTCTACTCAATTTCCTTGTTGTTGCACAAGAATTTTCTGCATATCTCACATGTCGACACGTAACTAAGACGTTCCTAACGAAAGAAACTTGCGTACATAGCGATCTCTGCTCTGTGTTCAGTGAAACGTGATTCCTTTATTTCCTTGACGTTGTACAAGAATTTTCTGCATATCTCACTTGCCGACACGTAACTAAGATGTTCCAAACGAACAAAACTTGCGTACATAGCGATTTCAACTCTGTGCGCAGAGAAGTGTTTCTACTCAATTTCCATGATGTGGTACAAGAATTTTCTACATATCTCACATGCCGACACGTAACTAAGACGTTCCGAACGAAGGAAAGTTGCGTACATAGCGATTTCGACTCTGTGCGCAGAAAAGTGTTTCTACTTAATTTCCATGATGTGGTACAAGAATTTTCTACATATCTCACTTGCCGACACGTAACTAAGACGTTCCGAACGAAAGAAACATGCGTACATAGCGATCTTGACTCTGCATGCAGAGAAGTGTTTCTACTCAATTTCCTTGTTGTTGCACAAGAATTTTCTGCATATCTCACATGTCGACACGTAACTAAGACGTTCCGAACGAAAGAAACTTGCGTACATAGCGATCTCTGCTCTGTGTTCAGTGAAACGTGATTCCTTTATTTCCTTGACGTTGTACAAGAATTTTCTACATATCTCACTTAATGACAAGTAACTAAGACGTTCCGAACGAACAAAACTTGCGTACATGGCGATCTCAGTTCTGTTCGCAGAAAAGCTTTTCTCCCGAATTTCCTTGATGTTGCACAAGAATTTTCTACATATCTCACTTGCCGACACGTAACTAAGACGTTCCGAACGAAGGAAAGTTGCGTACATAGCGATTTCAAATCTGTGCGCAGAAAAGCGTTTCTCCTCAATGACCTTCAAGTTGTACAAGATTTTTCGACAAATCTCACTTACTGACACGTACCTAAGACGTTCCAAACGAACAAAACTTGCGTACATAGCGATTTCAGTTCTGATCGCAGAAAAGCGTTTCTCCTGAATTTTCTTGATGTTGCACAAGACTTTTCTGCATATCTCACATGTCGACACGTAACTAAGACGTTCCGAACGAAAGAAACATGCGTACATAGCGATCTTGACTCTGCATGCAGAGAAGTGTTTCTACTCAATTTCCTTGTTGTTGCACAAGAATTTTCTGCATATCTCACATGTCGACACGTAACTAAGACGTTCCGAACGAAAGAAACTTGCGTACATAGCGATCTCTGCTCTGTGTTCAATGAAACGTGATTCCTTTATTTCCTTGACGTTGTACAAGAATTTTCTGCATATCTCACTTGCCGACACGTAACTAAGATGTTCCAAACGAACAAAACTTGCGTACATAGCGATTTCAACTCTGTGCGCAGAGAAGTGTTTCTACACAATTTCCATGATGTGGTACAAGAATTTTCTACATATCTCACTTGCCGACACGTAACTAAGACGTTCCGAACGAAGGAAAGTTGCGTACATAGCGATTTCGACTCTGTGCGCAGAAAAGTGTTTCTACTTAATTTCCATGATGTGGTACAAGAATTTTCTACATATCTCACTTGCCGACACGTAACTAAGACGTTCCGAACGAAGGAAAGTTGCGTACATAGCGATTTCAAATCTGTGCGCAGAAAAGCGTTTCTCCTCAATGACCTTCAAGTTGTACAAGAATTTTCTACATATCTCACATGTCGACACGTAACTAAGACGTTCCGAACGAACAAAACTTGCGTACATAGCGATTTTGACTCTGCACGCAGAGAAGTGTTTCTACTCAATTTCCATGATGTGGTACAAGAATTTTCTACATATCTCACTTGCCGACACGTAACTAAGACGTTCCGAACGAAGGAAAGTTGCGTACATAGCGATTTCAAATCTGTGCGCAGAAAAGCGTTTCTCCTCAATGACCTTCAAGTTGTACAAGAATTTTCTGTATATCTCACTTACTGACAAGTAACTAAGACGTTTCGAACGAACAAAACTTGCGTACATGGCGATCTCAGTTCTGTTCGCAGAAAAGCATTTCTACTGAATTTCCTTGATGTTGCACAAGAATTTTCTACATATCTCACATGTCGACACGTAACTAAGACGTTCCGAACGAACAAAACATGCGTATATAGCGATTTCAACTCTGTGCGCAGAGAAGTGTTTCTACTTAATTTCCATGATGTGGTACAAGAATTTTCTACATATCTCACTTGCCGAAACGTAACTAAGACGTTCCGAACGAAGGAACGTTGCGTACATAGCGATTTCAAATCTGTGCGCAGAAAAGCGTTTCTCCTCAATGACCTTCAAGTTGTACAAGATTTTTCGACAAATCTCACTTACTGACACGTACCTAAGACGTTCCAAACGAACAAAACTTGCGTACATAGCGATTTCAGTTCTGATCGCAGAAAAGCGTTTCTCCTGAATTTTCTTGATGTTGCACAAGAATTTTCTGCATATCTCACATGTTGACACGTAACTAAGACGTTCCGAACGAAGGAAACTTGCGTAAATAGCGATCTCTGCTCTGTGTTCAGTGAAACGTGATTCCTTTATTTCCTTGACGTTGTACAAGAATTTTCTACATATCTCACTTAATGACAAGTAACTAAGACGTTCCGAACGAACAAAACTTGCGTACATGGCGATCTCAGTTCTGTTCGCAGAAAAGCATTTCTCCTGAATTTCCTTGATGTTGCACAAGAATTTTCTACATATCTCACATTTCGACACGTAACTAAGACGTTCCGAACGAAAGAAACATGCGTACATAGCGATCTTGACTCTGCATGCAGAGAAGTGTTTCTACTCAATTTCCTTGTTGTTGCACAAGAATTTTCTGCATATCTCACTTGCCGACACGTAACTAAGACGTTCCGAACGAAGGAAAGTTGCGTACATAGCGATTTCAACTCTGTGCGCAGAGAAGTGTTTCTACTTAATTTCCATGATGTGGTACAAGAATTTTCTACATATCTCACTTGCCGACACGTAACTAAGACGTTCCGAACGAAGGAAAGTTGCGTACATAGCGATTTCAAATCTGTGCGCAGAAAAGCGTTTCTCCTCAATGACCTTCAAGTTGTACAAGATTTTTCGACAAATCTCACTTACTGACACGTACCTAAGACGTTCCAAACAAACAAAACTTGCGTACATAGCGATTTCAGTTCTGATCGCAGAAAAGCGTTTCTCCTGAATTTTCTTGATGTTGCACAAGAATTTTCTGCATATCTCACATGTTGACACGTAACTAAGTCGTTCCGAACGAAGGAAACTTGCGTAAATAGCGATCTCTGCTCTGTGTTCAGTGAAACGTGATTCCTTTATTTCCTTGACGTTGTACAAGAATTTTCTACATATCTCACTTAATGACAAGTAACTAAGACGTTCCGAACGAACAAAACTTGCGTACATGGCGATCTCAGTTCTGTTCGCAGAAAAGCATTTCTCCTGAATTTCCTTGATGTTGCACAAGAATTTTCTACATATCTCACATTTCGACACGTAACTAAGACGTTCCGAACGAAAGAAACATGCGTACATAGCGATCTTGACTCTGCATGCAGAGAAGTGTTTCTACTCAATTTCTTAGTTGTTGCACAAGAATTTTCTGCATATCTCACATGTCGACACGTAACTAAGACGTTCCGAACGAAAGAAACATGCGTACATAGCGATCTTGACTCTGCATGCAGAGAAGTGTTTCTACTCAATTTCCTTGTTGTTGCACAAGAATTTTCTGCATATCTCACATGTCGACACGTAACTAAGACGTTCCGAACGAAAGAAACTTGCGTACATAGCGATCTCTGCTCTGTGTTCAGTGAAACGTGATTCCCTTATTTCCTTGACGTTGTACAAGAATTTTCTACATATCTCACTTAATGACAAGTAACTAAGACGTTCCGAACGAACAAAACTTGCGTACATGGCGATCTCAGTTCTGTTCGCAGAAAAGCTTTTCTCCCGAATTTCCTTGATGTTGCACAAGAATTTTCTACATATCTCACTTGCCGACACGTAACTAAGACGTTCCGAACGAAGGAAAGTTGCGTACATAGCGATTTCAAATCTGTGCGCAGAAAAGCGTTTCTCCTCAATGACCTTCAAGTTGTACAAGATTTTTCGACAAATCTCACTTACTGACACGTACCTAAGACGTTCCAAACGAACAAAACTTGCGTACATAGCGATTTCAGTTCTGATCGCAGAAAAGCGTTTCTCCTGAGTTTTCTTGATGTTGCACAAGACTTTTCTGCATATCTCACATGTCGACACGTAACTAAGACGTTCCGAACGAAAGAAACATGCGTACATAGCGATCTTGACTCTGCATGCAGAGAAGTGTTTCTACTCAATTTCCTTGTTGTTGCACAAGAATTTTCTGCATATCTCACATGTCGACACGTAACTAAGACGTTCCGAACGAAAGAAACTTGCGTACATAACGATCTTGACTCTGCATGCAGAGAAGTGTTTCTACTCGATTTCCTTGTTGTTGCACAAGAATTTTCTGCATATCTCACATGTCGACACGTAACTAAGACGTTCCGAACGAAAGAAACATGCGTACATAGCGATCTTGACTCTGCATGCAGAGAAGTGTTTCTACTCAATTTCCTTGTTGTTGCACAAGAATTTTCTGCATATCTCACTTGCCGACACGTAACTAAGACGTTCCGAACGAAGGAAAGTTGCGTACATAGCGATTTCAACTCTGTGCGCAGAGAAGTGTTTCTACTTAATTTCCATGATGTGGTACAAGAATTTTCTACATATCTCACTTGCCGACACGTAACTAAGACGTTCCGAACGAAGGAAAGTTGCGTACATAGCGATTTCAAATCTGTGCGCAGAAAAGCGTTTCTCCTCAATGACCTTCAAGTTGTACAAGAATTTTCTGCATATCTCACTTACTGACAAGTAACTAAGACGTTTCGAACGAACAAAACTTGCGTACATGGCGATCTCAGTTCTGTTCGCAGAAAAGCATTTCTACTGAATTTCCTTGATGTTGCACAAGAATTTTCTACATATCTCACATGTCGACACGTAACTAAGACGTTCCGAACGAACAAAACATGCGTATATAGCGATTTCAACTCTGTGCGCAGAGAAGTGTTTCTACTTAATTTCCATGATGTGGTACAAGAATTTTCTACATATCTCACTTGCCGACACGTAACTAAGACGTTCCGAACGAAGGAAAGTTGCGTACATAGCGATTTCAAATCTGTGCGCAGAAAAGCGTTTCTCCTCAATGACCTTCAAGTTGTACAAGATTTTTCGACAAATCTCACTTACTGACACGTACCTAAGACGTTCCAAACGAACAAAACTTGCGTACATAGCGATTTCAGTTCTGATCGCAGAAAAGCGTTTCTCCTGAATTTTTTTGATGTTGCACAAGAATTTTCTGCATATCTCACATGTTGACACGTAACTAAGTCGTTCCGAACGAAGGAAACTTGCGTAAATAGCGATCTCTGCTCTGTGTTCAGTGAAACGTGATTCCTTTATTTCCTTGACGTTGTACAAGAATTTTCTACATATCTCACTTAATGACAAGTAACTAAGACGTTCCGAACGAACAAAACTTGCGTACATGGCGATCTCAGTTCTCTTCGCAGAAAAGCATTTCTCCTGAATTTCCTTGATGTTGCACAAGAATTTTCTACATATCTCACATTTCGACACGTAACTAAGACGTTCCGAACGAAAGAAACATGCGTACATAGCGATCTTGACTCTGCATGCAGAGAAGTGTTTCTACTCAATTTCCTTGTTGTTGCACAAGAATTTTCTGCATATCTCAAATGTCGACACGTAACTAAGACGTTCCTAACGAAAGAAACTTGCGTACATAGCGATCTCTGCTCTGTGTTCAGTGAAACGTGATTCCTTTATTTCCTTGACGTTGTACAAGAATTTTCTGCATATCTCACTTGCCGACACGTAACTAAGATGTTCCAAACGAACAAAACTTGCGTACATAGCGATTTCAACTCTGTGCGCAGAGAAGTGTTTCTACTCAATTTCCATGATGTGGTACAAGAATTTTCTACATATCTCACATGCCGACACGTAACTAAGACGTTCCGAACGAAGGAAAGTTGCGTACATAGCGATTTCGACTCTGTGCGCAGAAAAGTGTTTCTACTTAATTTCCATGATGTGGTACAAGAATTTTCTACATATCTCACTTGCCGACACGTAACTAAGACGTTCCGAACGAAAGAAACATGCGTACATAGCGATCTTGACTCTGCATGCAGAGAAGTGTTTCTACTCAATTTCCTTGTTGTTGCACAAGAATTTTCTGCATATCTCACATGTCGACACGTAACTAAGACGTTCCGAACGAAAGAAACTTGCGTACATAGCGATCTCTGCTCTGTGTTCAGTGAAACGTGATTCCTTTATTTCCTTGACGTTGTACAAGAATTTTCTACATATCTCACTTAATGACAAGTAACTAAGACGTTCCGAACGAACAAAACTTGCGTACATGGCGATCTCAGTTCTGTTCGCAGAAAAGCTTTTCTCCCGAATTTCCTTGATGTTGCACAAGAATTTTCTACATATCTCACTTGCCGACACGTAACTAAGACGTTCCGAACGAAGGAAAGTTGCGTACATAGCGATTTCAAATCTGTGCGCAGAAAAGCGTTTCTCCTCAATGACCTTCAAGTTGTACAAGATTTTTCGACAAATCTCACTTACTGACACGTACCTAAGACGTTCCAAACGAACAAAACTTGCGTACATAGCGATTTCAGTTCTGATCGCAGAAAAGCGTTTCTCCTGAATTTTCTTGATGTTGCACAAGACTTTTCTGCATATCTCACATGTCGACACGTAACTAAGACGTTCCGAACGAAAGAAACATGCGTACATAGCGATCTTGACTCTGCATGCAGAGAAGTGTTTCTACTCAATTTCCTTGTTGTTGCACAAGAATTTTCTGCATATCTCACATGTCGACACGTAACTAAGACGTTCCGAACGAAAGAAACTTGCGTACATAGCGATCTCTGCTCTGTGTTCAATGAAACGTGATTCCTTTATTTCCTTGACGTTGTACAAGAATTTTCTGCATATCTCACTTGCCGACACGTAACTAAGATGTTCCAAACGAACAAAACTTGCGTACATAGCGATTTCAACTCTGTGCGCAGAGAAGTGTTTCTACACAATTTCCATGATGTGGTACAAGAATTTTCTACATATCTCACTTGCCGACACGTAACTAAGACGTTCCGAACGAAGGAAAGTTGCGTACATAGCGATTTCGACTCTGTGCGCAGAAAAGTGTTTCTACTTAATTTCCATGATGTGGTACAAGAATTTTCTACATATCTCACTTGCCGACACGTAACTAAGACGTTCCGAACGAAGGAAAGTTGCGTACATAGCGATTTCAAATCTGTGCGCAGAAAAGCGTTTCTCCTCAATGACCTTCAAGTTGTACAAGAATTTTCTACATATCTCACATGTCGACACGTAACTAAGACGTTCCGAACGAACAAAACTTGCGTACATAGCGATTTTGACTCTGCACGCAGAGAAGTGTTTCTACTCAATTTCCATGATGTGGTACAAGAATTTTCTACATATCTCACTTGCCGACACGTAACTAAGACGTTCCGAACGAAGGAAAGTTGCGTACATAGCGATTTCAAATCTGTGCGCAGAAAAGCGTTTCTCCTCAATGACCTTCAAGTTGTACAAGAATTTTCTGTATATCTCACTTACTGACAAGTAACTAAGACGTTTCGAACGAACAAAACTTGCGTACATGGCGATCTCAGTTCTGTTCGCAGAAAAGCATTTCTACTGAATTTCCTTGATGTTGCACAAGAATTTTCTACATATCTCACATGTCGACACGTAACTAAGACGTTCCGAACGAACAAAACATGCGTATATAGCGATTTCAACTCTGTGCGCAGAGAAGTGTTTCTACTTAATTTCCATGATGTGGTACAAGAATTTTCTACATATCTCACTTGCCGAAACGTAACTAAGACGTTCCGAACGAAGGAACGTTGCGTACATAGCGATTTCAAATCTGTGCGCAGAAAAGCGTTTCTCCTCAATGACCTTCAAGTTGTACAAGATTTTTCGGCAAATCTCACTTACTGACACGTACCTAAGACGTTCCAAACGAACAAAACTTGCGTACATAGCGATTTCAGTTCTGATCGCAGAAAAGCGTTTCTCCTGAATTTTCTTGATGTTGCACAAGAATTTTCTGCATATCTCACATGTTGACACGTAACTAAGACGTTCCGAACGAAGGAAACTTGCGTAAATAGCGATCTCTGCTCTGTGTTCAGTGAAACGTGATTCCTTTATTTCCTTGACGTTGTACAAGAATTTTCTACATATCTCACTTAATGACAAGTAACTAAGACGTTCCGAACGAACAAAACTTGCGTACATGGCGATCTCAGTTCTGTTCGCAGAAAAGCATTTCTCCTGAATTTCCTTGATGTTGCACAAGAATTTTCTACATATCTCACATTTCGACACGTAACTAAGACGTTCCGAACGAAAGAAACATGCGTACATAGCGATCTTGACTCTGCATGCAGAGAAGTGTTTCTACTCAATTTCCTTGTTGTTGCACAAGAATTTTCTGCATATCTCACTTGCCGACACGTAACTAAGACGTTCCGAACGAAGGAAAGTTGCGTACATAGCGATTTCAACTCTGTGCGCAGAGAAGTGTTTCTACTTAATTTCCATGATGTGGTACAAGAATTTTCTACATATCTCACTTGCCGACACGTAACTAAGACGTTCCGAACGAAGGAAAGTTGCGTACATAGCGATTTCAAATCTGTGCGCAGAAAAGCGTTTCTCCTCAATGACCTTCAAGTTGTACAAGATTTTTCGACAAATCTCACTTACTGACACGTACCTAAGACGTTCCAAACAAACAAAACTTGCGTACATAGCGATTTCAGTTCTGATCGCAGAAAAGCGTTTCTCCTGAATTTTCTTGATGTTGCACAAGAATTTTCTGCATATCTCACATGTTGACACGTAACTTAGTCGTTCCGAACGAAGGAAACTTGCGTAAATAGCGATCTCTGCTCTGTGTTCAGTGAAACGTGATTCCTTTATTTCCTTGACGTTGTACAAGAATTTTCTACATATCTCACTTAATGACAAGTAACTAAGACGTTCCGAACGAACAAAACTTGCGTACATGGCGATCTCAGTTCTGTTCGCAGAAAAGCATTTCTCCTGAATTTCCTTGATGTTGCACAAGAATTTTCTACATATCTCACATTTCGACACGTAACTAAGACGTTCCGAACGAAAGAAACATGCGTACATAGCGATCTTGACTCTGCATGCAGAGAAGTGTTTCTACTCAATTTCTTAGTTGTTGCACAAGAATTTTCTGCATATCTCACATGTCGACACGTAACTAAGACGTTCCGAACGAAAGAAACATGCGTACATAGCGATCTTGACTCTGCATGCAGAGAAGTGTTTCTACTCAATTTCCTTGTTGTTGCACAAGAATTTTCTGCATATCTCACATGTCGACACGTAACTATGACGTTCCGAACGAAAGAAACTTGCGTACATAGCGATCTCTGCTCTGTGTTCAGTGAAACGTGATTCCCTTATTTCCTTGACGTTGTACAAGAATTTTCTACATATCTCACTTAATGACAAGTAACTAAGACGTTCCGAACGAACAAAACTTGCGTACATGGCGATCTCAGTTCTGTTCGCAGAAAAGCTTTTCTCCCGAATTTCCTTGATGTTGCACAAGAATTTTCTACATATCTCACTTGCCGACACGTAACTAAGACGTTCCGAACGAAGGAAAGTTGCGTACATAGCGATTTCAAATCTGTGCGCAGAAAAGCGTTTCTCCTCAATGACCTTCAAGTTGTACAAGATTTTTCGACAAATCTCACTTACTGACACGTACCTAAGACGTTCCAAACGAACAAAACTTGCGTACATAGCGATTTCAGTTCTGATCGCAGAAAAGCGTTTCTCCTGAGTTTTCTTGATGTTGCACAAGACTTTTCTGCATATCTCACATGTCGACACGTAACTAAGACGTTCCGAACGAAAGAAACATGCGTACATAGCGATCTTGACTCTGCATGCAGAGAAGTGTTTCTACTCAATTTCCTTGTTGTTGCACAAGAATTTTCTGCATATCTCACATGTCGACACGTAACTAAGACGTTCCGAACGAAAGAAACTTGCGTACATAACGATCTTGACTCTGCATGCAGAGAAGTGTTTCTACTCGATTTCCTTGTTGTTGCACAAGAATTTTCTGCATATCTCACATGTCGACACGTAACTAAGACGTTCCGAACGAAAGAAACATGCGTACATAGCGATCTTGACTCTGCATGCAGAGAAGTGTTTCTACTCAATTTCCTTGTTGTTGCACAAGAATTTTCTGCATATCTCACTTGCCGACACGTAACTAAGACGTTCCGAACGAAGGAAAGTTGCGTACATAGCGATTTCAACTCTGTGCGCAGAGAAGTGTTTCTACTTAATTTCCATGATGTGGTACAAGAATTTTCTACATATCTCACTTGCCGACACGTAACTAAGACGTTCCGAACGAAGGAAAGTTGCGTACATAGCGATTTCAAATCTGTGCGCAGAAAAGCGTTTCTCCTCAATGACCTTCAAGTTGTACAAGAATTTTCTGCATATCTCACTTACTGACAAGTAACTAAGACGTTTCGAACGAACAAAACTTGCGTACATGGCGATCTCAGTTCTGTTCGCAGAAAAGCATTTCTACTGAATTTCCTTGATGTTGCACAAGAATTTTCTACATATCTCACATGTCGACACGTAACTAAGACGTTCCGAACGAACAAAACATGCGTATATAGCGATTTCAACTCTGTGCGCAGAGAAGTGTTTCTACTTAATTTCCATGATGTGGTACAAGAATTTTCTACATATCTCACTTGCCGACACGTAACTAAGACGTTCCGAACGAAGGAACGTTGCGTACATAGCGATTTCAAATCTGTGCGCAGAAAAGCGTTTCTCCTCAATGACCTTCAAGTTGTACAAGATTTTTCGACAAATCTCACTTACTGACACGTACCTAAGACGTTCCAAACGAACAAAACTTGCGTACATAGCGATTTCAGTTCTGATCGCAGAAAAGCGTTTCTCCTGAATTTTTTTGATGTTGCACAAGAATTTTCTGCATATCTCACATGTTGACACGTAACTAAGTCGTTCCGAACGAAGGAAACTTGCGTAAATAGCGATCTCTGCTCTGTGTTCAGTGAAACGTGATTCCTTTATTTCCTTGACGTTGTACAAGAATTTTCTACATATCTCACTTAATGACAAGTAACTAAGACGTTCCGAACGAACAAAACTTGCGTACATGGCGATCTCAGTTCTCTTCGCAGAAAAGCATTTCTCCTGAATTTCCTTGATGTTGCACAAGAATTTTCTACATATCTCACATTTCGACACGTAACTAAGACGTTCCGAACGAAAGAAACATGCGTACATAGCGATCTTGACTCTGCATGCAGAGAAGTGTTTCTACTCGATTTCCTTGTTGTTGCACAAGAATTTTCTGCATATCTCACATGTCGACACGTAACTAAGACGTTCCGAACGAAGGAAAGTTGCGTACATAGCGATTTCAACTCTGTGCGCAGAGAAGTGTTTCTACTTAATTTCCATGATGTGGTACAAGAATTTTCTACATATCTCACTTGCCGACACGTAACTAAGACGTTCCGAACGAAGGAAAGTTGCGTACATAGCGATTTCAAATCTGTGCGCAGAAAAGCGTTTCTCCTCAATGACCTTCAAGTTGTACAAGATTTTTCGACAAATCTCACTTACTGACACGTACCTAAGACGTTCCAAACGAACAAAACTTGCGTACATAGCGATTTCAGTTCTGATCGCAGAAAAGCGTTTCTCCTGAATTTTCTTGATGTTGCACAAGAATTTTCTGCATATCTCACATGTTGACACGTAACTAAGTCGTTCCGAACGAAGGAAACTTGCGTAAATAGCGATCTCTGCTCTGTGTTCAGTGAAACGTGATTCCTTTATTTCCTTGACGTTGTACAAGAATTTTCTACATATCTCACTTAATGACAAGTAACTAAGACGTTCCGAACGAACAAAACTTGCGTACATGGCGATCTCAGTTCTGTTCGCAGAAAAGCTTTTCTCCCGAATTTCCTTGATGTTGCACAAGAATTTTCTACATATCTCACATGCCGACACGTAACTAAGACGTTCCGAACGAAGGAAAGTTGCGTACATAGCGATTTCAAATCTGTGCGCAGAAAAGCGTTTCTCCTCAATGACCTTCAAGTTGTACAAGATTTTTCGACAAATCTCACTTACTGACACGTACCTAAGACGTTCCAAACGAACAAAACTTGCGTACATAGCGATTTCAGTTCTGATCGCAGAAAAGCGTTTCTCCTGAATTTTCTTGATGTTGCACAAGACTTTTCTGCATATCTCACATGTCGACACGTAACTAAGACGTTCCGAACGAAAGAAACATGCGTACATAGCGATCTTGACTCTGCATGCAGAGAAGTGTTTCTACTCAATTTCCTTGTTGTTGCACAAGAATTTTCTGCATATCTCACATGTCGACACGTAACTAAGACGTTCCGAACGAAAGAAACTTGCGTACATAGCGATCTTGACTCTGCATGCAGAGAAGTGTTTCTACTCGATTTCCTTGTTGTTGCACAAGAATTTTCTGCATATCTCACATGTCGACACGTAACTAAGACGTTCCGAACGAACAAAACATGCGTATATAGCGATTTCAACTCTGTGCGCAGAGAAGTGTTTCTACTTAATTTCCATGATGTGGTACAAGAATTTTCTACATATCTCACTTGCCGACACGTAACTAAGACGTTCCGAACGAAGGAACGTTGCGTACATAGCGATTTCAAATCTGTGCGCAGAAAAGCGTTTCTCCTAAATGACCTTCAAGTTGTACAAGATTTTTCGACAAATCTCACTTACTGACACGTACCTAAGACGTTCCAAACGAACAATACTTGCGTACATAGCGATTTCAGTTCTGATCGCAGAAAAGCGTTTCTCCTGAATTTTTTTGATGTTGCACAAGAATTTTCTGCATATCTCACATTTTGACACGTAACTAAGTCGTTCCGAACGAAGGAAACTTGCGTAAATAGCGATCTCTGCTCTGTGTTCAGTGAAACGTGATTCCTTTATTTCCTTGACGTTGTACAAGAATTTTCTACATATCTCACTTAATGACAAGTAACTAAGACGTTCCGAACGAACAAAACTTGCGTACATGGCGATCTCAGTTCTCTTCGCAGAAAAGCATTTCTCCTGAATTTCCTTGATGTTGCACAAGAATTTTCTACATATCTCACATTTCGACACGTAACTAAGACGTTCCGAACGAAAGAAACATGCGTACATAGCGATCTTGACTCTGCATGCAGAGAAGTGTTTCTACTCGATTTCCTTGTTGTTGCACAAGAATTTTCTGCATATCTCACATGTCGACACGTAACTAAGACGTTCCGAACGAAAGAAACATGCGTACATAGCGATCTTGACTCTGCATGCAGAGAAGTGTTTCTACTCAATTTCCTTGTTGTTGCACAAGAATTTTCTGCATATCTCACTTGCCGACACGTAACTAAGACGTTCCGAACGAAGGAAAGTTGCGTACATAGCGATTTCAACTCTGTGCGCAGAGAAGTGTTTCTACTTAATTTCCATGATGTGGTACAAGAATTTTCTACATATCTCACTTGCCGACACGTAACTAAGACGTTCCGAACGAAGGAAAGTTGCGTACATAGCGATTTCAAATCTGTGCGCAGAAAAGCGTTTCTCCTCAATGACCTTCAAGTTGTACAAGATTTTTCGACAAATCTCACTTACTGACACGTACCTAAGACGTTCCAAACGAACAAAACTTGCGTACATAGCGATTTCAGTTCTGATCGCAGAAAAGCGTTTCTCCTGAATTTTCTTGATGTTGCACAAGAATTTTCTGCATATCTCACATGTTGACACGTAACTAAGTCGTTCCGAACGAAGGAAACTTGCGTAAATAGCGATCTCTGCTCTGTGTTCAGTGAAACGTGATTCCTTTATTTCCTTGACGTTGTACAAGAATTTTCTACATATCTCACTTAATGACAAGTAACTAAGACGTTCCGAACGAACAAAACTTGCGTACATGGCGATCTCAGTTCTGTTCGCAGAAAAGCATTTCTCCTGAATTTCCTTGATGTTGCACAAGAATTTTCTACATATCTCACATTTCGACACGTAACTAAGACGTTCCGAACGAAAGAAACATGCGTACATAGCGATCTTGACTCTGCATGCAGAGAAGTGTTTCTACTCAATTTCTTAGTTGTTGCACAAGAATTTTCTGCATATCTCACATGTCGACACGTAACTAAGACGTTCCGAACGAAAGAAACATGCGTACATAGCGATCTTGACTCTGCATGCAGAGAAGTGTTTCTACTCAATTTCCTTGTTGTTGCACAAGAATTTTCTGCATATCTCACATGTCGACATGTAACTAAGACGTTCCGAACGAAAGAAACTTGCGTACATAGCGATCTCTGCTCTGTGTTCAGTGAAACGTGATTCCCTTATTTCCTTGACGTTGTACAAGAATTTTCTACATATCTCACTTAATGACAAGTAACTAAGACGTTCCGAACGAACAAAACTTGCGTACATGGCGATCTCAGTTCTGTTCGCAGAAAAGCTTTTCTCCCGAATTTCCTTGATGTTGCACAAGAATTTTCTACATATCTCACTTGCCGACACGTAACTAAGACGTTCCGAACGAAGGAAAGTTGCGTACATAGCGATTTCAAATCTGTGCGCAGAAAAGCGTTTCTCCTCAATGACCTTCAAGTTGTACAAGATTTTTCGACAAATCTCACTTACTGACACGTACCTAAGACGTTCCAAACAAACAAAACTTGCGTACATAGCGATTTCAGTTCTGATCGCAGAAAAGCGTTTCTCCTGAATTTTCTTGATGTTGCACAAGAATTTTCTGCATATCTCACATGTTGACACGTAACTAAGTCGTTCCGAACGAAAGAAACATGCGTACATAGCGATCTTGACTCTGCATGCAGAGAAGTGTTTCTACTCAATTTCCTTGTTGTTGCACAAGAATTTTCTGCATATCTCACATGTCGACACGTAACTAAGACGTTCCGAACGAAAGAAACATGCGTACATAGCGATCTTGACTCTGCATGCAGAGAAGTGTTTCTACTCAATTTCTTTGTTGTTGCACAAGAATTTTCTGCATATCTCACTTGCCGACACGTAACTAAGACGTTCCGAACGAAGGAAAGTTGCGTACATAGCGATTTCAACTCTGTGCGCAGAGAAGTGTTTCTACTTAATTTCCATGATGTGGTACAAGAATTTTCTACATATCTCACTTGCCGACACGTAACTAAGACGTTCCGAACGAAGGAAAGTTGCGTACATAGCGATTTCAAATCTGTGCGCAGAAAAGCGTTTCTCCTCAATGACCTTCAAGTTGTACAAGATTTTTCGACAAATCTCACTTACTGACACGTACCTAAGACGTTCCAAACGAACAAAACTTGCGTACATAGCGATTTCAGTTCTGATCGCAGAAAAGCGTTTCTCCTGAATTTTTTTGATGTTGCACAAGAATTTTCTGCATATCTCACATGTTGACACGTAACTAAGTCGTTCCGAACGAAGGAAACTTGCGTAAATAGCGATCTCTGCTCTGTGTTCAGTGAAACGTGATTCCTTTATTTCCTTGACGTTGTACAAGAATTTTCTACATATCTCACTTAATGACAAGTAACTAAGACGTTCCGAACGAACAGAACTTGCGTACATGGCGATCTCAGTTCTGTTCGCAGAAAAGCTTTTCTCCCGAATTTTCTTGATGTTGCACAAGAATTTTCTACATATCTCACTTGCCGACACGTAACTAAGACGTTCCGAACGAAGGAAAGTTGCGTACATAGCGATTTCAAATCTGTGCGCAGAAAAGCGTTTCTCCTCAATGACCTTCAAGTTGTACAAGATTTTTCGACAAATCTCACTTACTGACACGTACCTAAGACGTTCCAAACGAACAAAACTTGCGTACATAGCGATTTCAGTTCTGATCGCAGAAAAGCGTTTCTCCTGAATTTTCTTGATGTTGCACAAGACTTTTCTGCATATCTCACATGTCGACACGTAACTAAGACGTTCCGAACGAGAGAAACATGCGTACATAGCGATCTTGACTCTGCATGCAGAGAAGTGTTTCTACTCAATTTCCTTGTTGTTGCACAAGAATTTTCTGCATATCTCACATGTCGACACGTAACTAAGACGTTCCGAACGAAAGAAACTTGCGTACATAGCGATCTCTGCTCTGTGTTCAATGAAACGTGATTCCTTTATTTCCTTGACGTTGTACAAGAAATTTCTGCATATCTCACTTGCCGACACGTAACTAAGATGTTCCAATCGAACAAAACTTGCGTACATAGCGATTTCAACTCTGTGCGCAGAGAAGTGTTTCTACTCAATTTCCATGATGTGGTACAAGAATTTTCTACATATCTCACTTGCCGACACGTAACTAAGACGTTCCGAACGAAGGAAAGTTGCGTACATAGCGATTTCGACTCTGTGCGCAGAAAAGTGTTTCTACTTAATTTCCATGATGTGGTACAAGAATTTTCTACATATCTCACTTGCCGACACGTAACTAAGACGTTCCGAACGAAGGAAAGTTGCGTACATAGCGATTTCGACTCTGTGCGCAGAAAAGTGTTTCTACTTAATTTCCATGATGTGGTACAAGAATTTTCTACATATCTCACTTGCCGACACGTAACTAAGACGTTCCGAACGAAGGAAAGTTGCGTACATAGCGATTTCAAATCTGTGCGCAGAAAAGCGTTTCTCCTCAATGACCTTCAAGTTGTACAAGAATTTTCTACATATCTCACATGTCGACACGTAACTAAGACGTTCCGAACGAACAAAACTTGCGTACATAGCGATTTTGACTCTGCACGCAGAGAAGTGTTTCTACTCAATTTCCATGATGTGGTACAAGAATTTTCTACATATCTCACTTGCCGACACGTAACTAAGACGTTCCGAACGAAGGAAAGTTGCGTACATAGCGATTTCAAATCTGTGCGCAGAAAAGCGTTTCTCCTCAATGACCTTCAAGTTGTACAAGAATTTTCTGCATATCTCACTTACTGACAAGTAACTAAGACGTTTCGAACGAACAAAACTTGCGTACATGGCGATCTCAGTTCTGTTCGCAGAAAAGCATTTCTACTGAATTTCCTTGATGTTGCACAAGAATTTTCTACATATCTCACATGTCGACACGTTACTAAGACGTTCCGAACGAACAAAACATGCGTATATAGCGATTTTAACTCTGTGCGCAGAGAAGTGTTTCAACTTAATTTCCATGATGTGGTACAAGAATTTTCTACATATCTCACTTGCCGACACGTAACTAAGACGTTCCGAACGAAGGAACGTTGCGTACATAGCGATTTCAAATCTGTGCACAGAAAAGCGTTTCTCCTCAATGACCTTCAAGTTGTACAAGATTTTTCGACAAATCTCACTTACTGACACGTACCTAAGACGTTCCAAACGAACAAAACTTGCGTACATAGCGATTTCAGTTCTGATCGCAGAAAAGCGTTTCTCCTGAATTTTCTTGATGTTGCACAAGAATTTTCTGCATATCTCACATGTTGACACGTAACTAAGTCGTTCCGAACGAAGGAAACTTGCGTAAATAGCGATCTCTGCTCTGTGTTCAGTGAAACGTGATTCCTTTATTTCCTTGACGTTGTACAAGAATTTTCTACATATCTCACTTAATGACAAGTAACTAAGACGTTCCGAACGAACAAAACTTGCGTACATGGCGATCTCAGTTCTGTTCGCAGAAAAGCATTTCTCCTGAATTTCCTTGATGTTGCACAAGAATTTTCTACATATCTCACTTGCCGACACGTAACTAAGACGTTCCGAACGAAGGAAAGTTGCGTACATAGCGATTTCAAATCTGTGCGCAGAAAAGCGTTTCTCCTCAATGACCTTCAAGTTGTACAAGAATTTTCTACATATCTCACATGTCGACACGTAACTAAGACGTTCCGAACGAACAAAACTTGCGTACATAGCGATTTTGACTCTGCATGCAGAAAATTGTTTCTACTCAATTTCCATGATGTGGTACAAGAATTTTCTACATATCTCACTTGCCGACACGTAACTAAGACGTTCCGAACGAAGGAAACTTGCGTACATAGCGATCTCCGCTCTGTGTTCAGTGAAACGTGATTCCTTTATTTCCTTGACGTTGTACAAGAATTTTCTACATATCTCACTTGCCGACACGTAACTAAGACGTTCCGAACGAAGGAAAGTTGCGTACATAGCGATTTCAAATCTGTGCGCAGAAAAGCGTTTCTCCTCAATGACCTTCAAGTTGTACAAGATTTTTCGACAAATCTCACTTACTGACACGTACCTAAGACGTTCCAAACGAACAAAACTTGCGTACATAGCGATTTCAGTTCTGATCGCAGAAAAGCGTTTCTCCTGAATTTTCTTGATGTTGCACAAGAATTTTCTGCATATCTCACATGTTGACACGTAACTAAGTCGTTCCGAACGAAGGAAACTTGCGTAAATAGCGATCTCTGCTCTGTGTTCAGTGAAACGTGATTCCTTTATTTCCTTGACGTTGTACAAGAATTTTCTACATATCTCACTTAATGACAAGTAACTAAGACGTTCCGAACGAACAAAACATGCGTACATGGCGATCTCAGTTCTGTTCGCAGAAAAGCATTTCTCCTGAATTTCCTTGATGTTGCACAAGAATTTTCTACATATCTCACATTTCGACACGTAACTAAGACGTTCCGAACGAAAGAAACTTGCGTACATAGCGATCTCTGCTCTGTGTTCAGTGAAACGTGATTCCTTTATTTCCTTGACGTTGTACAAGAATTTTCTACATATCTCACTTAATGACAAGTAACTAAGACGTTCCGAACGAACAAAACTTGCGTACATGGCGATCTCAGTTCTGTTCGCAGAAAAGCTTTTCTCCCGAATTTCCTTGATGTTGCACAAGAATTTTCTACATATCTCACTTGCCGACACGTAACTAAGACGTTCCGAACGAAGGAAAGTTGCGTACATAGCGATTTCAAATCTGTGCGCAGAAAAGCGTTTCTCCTCAATGACCTTCAAGTTGTACAAGATTTTTCGACAAATCTCACTTACTGACACGTACCTAAGACGTTCCAAACGAACAAAACTTGCGTACATAGCGATTTCAGTTCTGATCGCAGAAAAGCGTTTCTCCTGAATTTTCTTGATGTTGCACAAGACTTTTCTGCATATCTCACATGTCGACACGTAACTAAGACGTTCCGAACGAGAGAAACATGCGTACATAGCGATCTTGACTCTGCATGCAGAGAAGTGTTTCTACTCAATTTCCTTGTTGTTGCACAAGAATTTTCTGCATATCTCACATGTCGACACGTAACTAAGACGTTCCGAACGAAAGAAACTTGCGTACATAGCGATCTCTGCTCTGTGTTCAATGAAACGTGATTCCTTTATTTCCTTGACGTTGTACAAGAAATTTCTGCATATCTCACTTGCCGACACGTAACTAAGATGTTCCAAACGAACAAAACTTGCGTACATAGCGATTTCAACTCTGTGCGCAGAGAAGTGTTTCTACTCAATTTCCATGATGTGGTACAAGAATTTTCTACATATCTCACTTGCCGACACGTAACTAAGACGTTCCGAACGAAGGAAAGTTGCGTACATAGCGATTTCGACTCTGTGCGCAGAAAAGTGTTTCTACTTAATTTCCATGATGTGGTACAAGAATTTTCTACATATCTCACTTGCCGACACGTAACTAAGACGTTCCGAACGAAGGAAAGTTGCGTACATAGCGATTTCAAATCTGTGCGCAGAAAAGCGTTTCTCCTCAATGACCTTCAAGTTGTACAAGAATTTTCTACATATCTCACATGTCGACACGTAACTAAGACGTTCCGAACGAACAAAACTTGCGTACATAGCGATTTTGACTCTGCACGCAGAGAAGTGTTTCTACTCAATTTCCATGATGTGGTACAAGAATTTTCTACATATCTCACTTGCCGACACGTAACTAAGACGTTCCGAACGAAGGAAAGTTGCGTACATAGCGATTTCAAATCTGTGCGCAGAAAAGCGTTTCTCCTCAATGACCTTCAAGTTGTACAAGAATTTTCTGCATATCTCACTTACTGACAAGTAACTAAGACGTTTCGAACGAACAAAACTTGCGTACATGGCGATCTCAGTTCTGTTCGCAGAAAAGCATTTCTACTGAATTTCCTTGATGTTGCACAAGAATTTTCTACATATCTCACATGTCGACACGTTACTAAGACGTTCCGAACGAACAAAACATGCGTATATAGCGATTTTAACTCTGTGCGCAGAGAAGTGTTTCAACTTAATTTCCATGATGTGGTACAAGAATTTTCTACATATCTCACTTGCCGACACGTAACTAAGACGTTCCGAACGAAGGAACGTTGCGTACATAGCGATTTCAAATCTGTGCACAGAAAAGCGTTTCTCCTCAATGACCTTCAAGTTGTACAAGATTTTTCGACAAATCTCACTTACTGACACGTACCTAAGACGTTCCAAACGAACAAAACTTGCGTACATAGCGATTTCAGTTCTGATCGCAGAAAAGCGTTTCTCCTGAATTTTCTTGATGTTGCACAAGAATTTTCTGCATATCTCACATGTTGACACGTAACTAAGTCGTTCCGAACGAAGGAAACTTGCGTAAATAGCGATCTCTGCTCTGTGTTCAGTGAAACGTGATTCCTTTATTTCCTTGACGTTGTACAAGAATTTTCTACATATCTCACTTAATGACAAGTAACTAAGACGTTCCGAACGAACAAAACTTGCGTACATGGCGATCTCAGTTCTGTTCGCAGAAAAGCATTTCTCCTGAATTTCCTTGATGTTGCACAAGAATTTTCTACATATCTCACTTGCCGACACGTAACTAAGACGTTCCGAACGAAGGAAAGTTGCGTACATAGCGATTTCAAATCTGTGCGCAGAAAAGCGTTTCTCCTCAATGACCTTCAAGTTGTACAAGAATTTTCTACATATCTCACATGTCGACACGTAACTAAGACGTTCCGAACGAACAAAACTTGCGTACATAGCGATTTTGACTCTGCATGCAGAGAATTGTTTCTACTCAATTTCCATGATGTGGTACAAGAATTTTCTACATATCTCACTTGCCGACACGTAACTAAGACGTTCCGAACGAAGGAAAGTTGCGTACATAGCGATTTCAAATCTGTGCGCAGAAAAGCGTTTCTCCTCAATGACCTTCAAGTTGTACAAGATTTTTCGACAAATCTCACTTACTGACACGTACCTAAGACGTTCCAAACGAACAAAACTGGCGTACATAGCGATTTCAGTTCTGATCGCAGAAAAGCGTTTCTCCTGAATTTTCTTGATGTTGCACAAGAATTTTCTGCATATCTCACATGTTGACACGTAACTAAGTCGTTCCGAACGAAGGAAACTTGCGTAAATAGCGATCTCTGCTCTGTGTTCAGTGAAACGTGATTCCTTTATTTCCTTGACGTTGTACAAGAATTTTCTACATATCTCACTTAATGACAAGTAACTAAGACGTTCCGAACGAACAAAACTTGCGTACATGGCGATCTCAGTTCTGTTCGCAGAAAAGCATTTCTCCTGAATTTCCTTGATGTTGCACAAGAATTTTCTACATATCTCACATTTCGACACGTAACTAAGACGTTCCGAACGAAAGAAACTTGCGTACATAGCGATCTCTGCTCTGTGTTCAGTGAAACGTGATTCCTTTATTTCCTTGACGTTGTACAAGAATTTTCTACATATCTCACTTAATGACAAGTAACTAAGACGTTCCGAACGAACAAAACTTGCGTACATGGCGATCTCAGTTCTGTTCGCAGAAAAGCTTTTCTCCCGAATTTCCTTGATGTTGCACAAGAATTTTCTACATATCTCACTTGCCGACACGTAACTAAGACGTTCCGAACGAAGGAAAGTTGCGTACATAGCGATTTCAAATCTGTGCGCAGAAAAGCGTTTCTCCTCAATGACCTTCAAGTTGTACAAGATTTTTCGACAAATCTCACTTACTGACACGTACCTAAGACGTTCCAAACGAACAAAACTTGCGTACATAGCGATTTCAGTTCTGATCGCAGAAAAGCGTTTCTCCTGAATTTTCTTGATGTTGCACAAGACTTTTCTGCATATCTCACATGTCGACACGTAACTAAGACGTTCCGAACGAGAGAAACATGCGTACATAGCGATCTTGACTCTGCATGCAGAGAAGTGTTTCTACTCAATTTCCTTGTTGTTGCACAAGAATTTTCTGCATATCTCACATGTCGACACGTAACTAAGACGTTCCGAACGAAAGAAACTTGCGTACATAGCGATCTCTGCTCTGTGTTCAATGAAACGTGATTCCTTTATTTCCTTGACGTTGTACAAGAAATTTCTGCATATCTCACTTGCCGACACGTAACTAAGATGTTCCAAACGAACAAAACTTGCGTACATAGCGATTTCAACTCTGTGCGCAGAGAAGTGTTTCTACTCAATTTCCATGATGTGGTACAAGAATTTTCTACATATCTCACTTGCCGACACGTAACTAAGACGTTCCGAACGAAGGAAAGTTGCGTACATAGCGATTTCGACTCTGTGCGCAGAAAAGTGTTTCTACTTAATTTCCATGATGTGGTACAAGAATTTTCTACATATCTCACTTGCCGACACGTAACTAAGACGTTCCGAACGAAGGAAAGTTGCGTACATAGCGATTTCAAATCTGTGCGCAGAAAAGCGTTTCTCCTCAATGACCTTCAAGTTGTACAAGAATTTTCTACATATCTCACATGTCGACACGTAACTAAGACGTTCCGAACGAACAAAACTTGCGTACATAGCGATTTTGACTCTGCACGCAGAGAAGTGTTTCTACTCAATTTCCATGATGTGGTACAAGAATTTTCTACATATCTCACTTGCCGACACGTAACTAAGACGTTCCGAACGAAGGAAAGTTGCGTACATAGCGATTTCAAATCTGTGCGCAGAAAAGCGTTTCTCCTCAATGACCTTCAAGTTGTACAAGAATTTTCTGCATATCTCACTTACTGACAAGTAACTAAGACGTTTCGAACGAACAAAACTTGCGTACATGGCGATCTCAGTTCTGTTCGCAGAAAAGCATTTCTACTGAATTTCCTTGATGTTGCACAAGAATTTTCTACATATCTCACATGTCGACACGTTACTAAGACGTTCCGAACGAACAAAACATGCGTATATAGCGATTTCAACTCTGTGCGCAGAGAAGTGTTTCTACTTAATTTCCATGATGTGGTACAAGAATTTTCTACATATCTCACTTGCCGACACGTAACTAAGACGTTCCGAACGAAGGAACGTTGCGTACATAGCGATTTCAAATCTGTGCACAGAAAAGCGTTTCTCCTCAATGACCTTCAAGTTGTACAAGATTTTTCGACAAATCTCACTTACTGACACGTACCTAAGACGTTCCAAACGAACAAAACTTGCGTACATAGCGATTTCAGTTCTGATCGCAGAAAAGCGTTTCTCCTGAATTTTCTTGATGTTGCACAAGAATTTTCTGCATATCTCACATGTTGACACGTAACTAAGTCGTTCCGAACGAAGGAAACTTGCGTAAATAGCGATCTCTGCTCTGTGTTCAGTGAAACGTGTTTCCTTTATTTCCTTGACGTTGTACAAGAATTTTCTACATATCTCACTTAATGACAAGTAACTAAGACGTTCCGAACGAACAAAACTTGCGTACATGGCGATCTCAGTTCTGTTCGCAGAAAAGCATTTCTCCTGAATTTCCTTGATGTTGCACAAGAATTTTCTACATATCTCACATTTCGACACGTAACTAAGACGTTCCGAACGAAAGAAACATGCGTACATAGCGATCTTGACTCTGCATGCAGAGAAGTGTTTCTACTCAATTTCCTTGTTGTTGCACAAGAATTTTCTGCATATCTCACATGTCGACACGTAACTAAGACGTTCCTAACGAAAGAAACTTGCGTACATAGCGATCTCTGCTCTGTGTTCAGTGAAACGTGATTCCTTTATTTCCTTGACGTTGTACAAGAATTTTCTGCATATCTCACTTGCCGACACGTAACTAAGATGTTCCAAACGAACAAAACTTGCGTACATAGCGATTTCAACTCTGTGCGCAGAGAAGTGTTTCTACTTAATTTCCATGATGTGGTACAAGAATTTTCTACATATCTCACATGCCGACACGTAACTAAGACGTTCCGAACGAAGGAAAGTTGCGTACATAGCGATTTCGACTCTGTGCGCAGAAAAGTGTTTCTACTTAATTTCCATGATGTGGTACAAGAATTTTCTACATATCTCACTTGCCGACACGTAACTAAGACGTTCCGAACGAAAGAAACATGCGTACATAGCGATCTTGACTCTGCATGCAGAGAAGTGTTTCTACTCAATTTCCTTGTTGTTGCACAAGAATTTTCTGCATATCTCACATGTCGACACGTAACTAAGACGTTCCGAACGAAAGAAACTTGCGTACATAGCGATCTCTGCTCTGTGTTCAGTGAAACGTGATTCCTTTATTTCCTTGACGTTGTACAAGAATTTTCTACATATCTCACTTAATGACAAGTAACTAAGACGTTCCGAACGAACAAAACTTGCGTACATGGCGATCTCAGTTCTGTTCGCAGAAAAGCTTTTCTCCCGAATTTCCTTGATGTTGCACAAGAATTTTCTACATATCTCACTTGCCGACACGTAACTAAGACGTTCCGAACGAAGGAAAGTTGCGTACATAGCGATTTCAAGTCTGTGCGCAGAAAAGCGTTTCTCCTCAATGACCTTCAAGTTGTACAAGATTTTTCGACAAATCTCACTTACTGACACGTACCTAAGACGTTCCAAACGAACAAAACTTGCGTACATAGCGATTTCAGTTCTGATCGCAGAAAAGCGTTTCTCCTGAATTTTCTTGATGTTGCACAAGACTTTTCTGCATATCTCACATGTCGACACGTAACTAAGACGTTCCGAACGAAAGAAACATGCGTACATAGCGATCTTGACTCTGCATGCAGAGAAGTGTTTCTACTCAATTTCCTTGTTGTTGCACAAGAATTTTCTGCATATCTCACATGTCGACACGTAACTAAGACGTTCCGAACGAAAGAAACTTGCGTACATAGCGATCTCTGCTCTGTGTTCAATGAAACGTGATTCCTTTATTTCCTTGACGTTGTACAAGAATTTTCTGCATATCTCACTTGCCGACACGTAACTAAGATGTTCCAAACGAACAAAACTTGCGTACATAGCGATTTCAACTCTGTGCGCAGAGAAGTGTTTCTACACAATTTCCATGATGTGGTACAAGAATTTTCTACATATCTCACTTGCCGACACGTAACTAAGACGTTCCGAACGAAGGAAAGTTGCGTACATAGCGATTTCGACTCTGTGCGCAGAAAAGTGTTTCTACTTAATTTCCATGATGTGGTACAAGAATTTTCTACATATCTCACTTGCCGACACGTAACTAAGACGTTCCGAACGAAGGAAAGTTGCGTACATAGCGATTTCAAATCTGTGCGCAGAAAAGCGTTTCTCCTCAATGACCTTCAAGTTGTACAAGAATTTTCTACATATCTCACATGTCGACACGTAACTAAGACGTTCCGAACGAACAAAACTTGCGTACATAGCGATTTTGACTCTGCACGCAGAGAAGTGTTTCTACTCAATTTCCATGATGTGGTACAAGAATTTTTTACATATCTCACTTGCCGACACGTAACTAAGACGTTCCGAACGAAGGAAAGTTGCGTACATAGCGATTTCAAATCTGTGCGCAGAAAAGCGTTTCTCCTCAATGACCTTCAAGTTGTACAAGAATTTTCTGCATATCTCACTTACTGACAAGTAACTAAGACGTTTCGAACGAACAAAACTTGCGTACATGGCGATCTCAGTTCTGTTCGCAGAAAAGCATTTCTACTGAATTTCCTTGATGTTGCACAAGAATTTTCTACATATCTCACATGTCGACACGTAACTAAGACGTTCCGAACGAACAAAACATGCGTATATAGCGATTTCAACTCTGTGCGCAGAGAAGTGTTTCTACTTAATTTCCATGATGTGGTACAAGAATTTTCTACATATCTCACTTGCCGAAACGTAACTAAGACGTTCCGAACGAAGGAACGTTGCGTACATAGCGATTTCAAATCTGTGCGCAGAAAAGCGTTTCTCCTCAATGACCTTCAAGTTGTACAAGATTTTTCGACAAATCTCACTTACTGACACGTACCTAAGACGTTCCAAACGAACAAAACTTGCGTACATAGCGATTTCAGTTCTGATCGCAGAAAAGCGTTTCTCCTGAATTTTCTTGATGTTGCACAAGAATTTTCTGCATATCTCACATGTTGACACGTAACTAAGTCGTTCCGAACGAAGGAAACTTGCGTAAATAGCGATCTCTGCTCTGTGTTCAGTGAAACGTGATTCCTTTATTTCCTTGACGTTGTACAAGAATTTTCTACATATCTCACTTAATGACAAGTAACTAAGACGTTCCGAACAAACAAAACTTGCGTACATGGCGATCTCAGTTCTGTTCGCAGAAAAGCATTTCTCCTGAATTTCCTTGATGTTGCACAAGAATTTTCTACATATCTCACATTTCGACACGTAACTAAGACGTTCCGAACGAAAGAAACATGCGTACATAGCGATCTTGACTCTGCATGCAGAGAAGTGTTTCTACTCGATTTCCTTGTTGTTGCACAAGAATTTTCTGCATATCTCACATGTCGACACGTAACTAAGACGTTCCGAACGAAAGAAACATGCGTACATAGCGATCTTGACTCTGCATGCAGAGAAGTGTTTCTACTCAATTTCCTTGTTGTTGCACAAGAATTTTCTGCATATCTCACTTGCCGACACGTAACTAAGACGTTCCGAACGAAGGAAAGTTGCGTACATAGCGATTTCAACTCTGTGCGCAGAGAAGTGTTTCTACTTAATTTCCATGATGTGGTACAAGAATTTTCTACATATCTCACTTGCCGACACGTAACTAAGACGTTCCGAACGAAGGAAAGTTGCGTACATAGCGATTTCAAATCTGTGCGCAGAAAAGCGTTTCTCCTCAATGACCTTCAAGTTGTACAAGATTTTTCGACAAATCTCACTTACTGACACGTACCTAAGACGTTCCAAACAAACAAAACTTGCGTACATAGCGATTTCAGTTCTGATCGCAGAAAAGCGTTTCTCCTGAATTTTCTTGATGTTGCACAAGAATTTTCTGCATATCTCACATGTTGACACGTAACTAAGTCGTTCCGAACGAAGGAAACTTGCGTAAATAGCGATCTCTGCTCTGTGTTCAGTGAAACGTGATTCCTTTATTTCCTTGACGTTGTACAAGAATTTTCTACATATCTCACTTAATGACAAGTAACTAAGACGTTCCGAACGAACAAAACTTGCGTACATGGCGATCTCAGTTCTGTTCGCAGAAAAGCATTTCTCCTGAATTTCCTTGATGTTGCACAAGAATTTTCTACATATCTCACATTTCGACACGTAACTAAGACGTTCCGAACGAAAGAAACATGCGTACATAGCGATCTTGACTCTGCATGCAGAGAAGTGTTTCTACTCAATTTCTTAGTTGTTGCACAAGAATTTTCTGCATATCTCACATGTCGACACGTAACTAAGACGTTCCGAACGAAAGAAACATGCGTACATAGCGATCTTGACTCTGCATGCAGAGAAGTGTTTCTACTCAATTTCCTTGTTGTTGCACAAGAATTTTCTGCATATCTCACATGTCGACACGTAACTAAGACGTTCCGAACGAAAGAAACTTGCGTACATAGCGATCTCTGCTCTGTGTTCAGTGAAACGTGATTCCCTTATTTCCTTGACGTTGTACAAGAATTTTCTACATATCTCACTTAATGACAAGTAACTAAGACGTTCCGAACGAACAAAACTTGCGTACATGGCGATCTCAGTTCTGTTCGCAGAAAAGCTTTTCTCCCGAATTTCCTTGATGTTGCACAAGAATTTTCTACATATCTCACTTGCCGACACGTAACTAAGACGTTCCGAACGAAGGAAAGTTGCGTACATAGCGATTTCAAATCTGTGCGCAGAAAAGCGTTTCTCCTCAATGACCTTCAAGTTGTACAAGATTTTTCGACAAATCTCACTTACTGACACGTACCTATGACGTTCCAAACGAACAAAACTTGCGTACATAGCGATTTCAGTTCTGATCGCAGAAAAGCGTTTCTCCTGAGTTTTCTTGATGTTGCACAAGACTTTTCTGCATATCTCACATGTCGACACGTAACTAAGACGTTCCGAACGAAAGAAACATGCGTACATAGCGATCTTGACTCTGCATGCAGAGAAGTGTTTCTACTCAATTTCCTTGTTGTTGCACAAGAATTTTCTGCATATCTCACATGTCGACACGTAACTAAGACGTTCCGAACGAAAGAAACTTGCGTACATAACGATCTTGACTCTGCATGCAGAGAAGTGTTTCTACTCGATTTCCTTGTTGTTGCACAAGAATTTTCTGCATATCTCACATGTCGACACGTAACTAAGACGTTCCGAACGAAAGAAACATGCGTACATAGCGATCTTGACTCTGCATGCAGAGAAGTGTTTCTACTCAATTTCCTTGTTGTTGCACAAGAATTTTCTGCATATCTCACTTGCCGACACGTAACTAAGACGTTCCGAACGAAGGAAAGTTGCGTACATAGCGATTTCAACTCTGTGCGCAGAGAAGTGTTTCTACTTAATTTCCATGATGTGGTACAAGAATTTTCTACATATCTCACTTGCCGACACGTAACTAAGACGTTCCGAACGAAGGAAAGTTGCGTACATAGCGATTTCAAATCTGTGCGCAGAAAAGCGTTTCTCCTCAATGACCTTCAAGTTGTACAAGAATTTTCTGCATATCTCACTTACTGACAAGTAACTAAGACGTTTCGAACGAACAAAACTTGCGTACATGGCGATCTCAGTTCTGTTCGCAGAAAAGCATTTCTACTGAATTTCCTTGATGTTGCACAAGAATTTTCTACATATCTCACATGTCGACACGTAACTAAGACGTTCCGAACGAACAAAACATGCGTATATAGCGATTTCAACTCTGTGCGCAGAGAAGTGTTTCTACTTAATTTCCATGATGTGGTACAAGAATTTTCTACATATCTCACTTGCCGACACGTAACTAAGACGTTCCGAACGAAGGAAAGTTGCGTACATAGCGATTTCAAATCTGTGCGCAGAAAAGCGTTTCTCCTCAATGACCTTCAAGTTGTACAAGATTTTTCGACAAATCTCACTTACTGACACGTACCTAAGACGTTCCAAACGAACAAAACTTGCGTACATAGCGATTTCAGTTCTGATCGCAGAAAAGCGTTTCTCCTGAATTTTTTTGATGTTGCACAAGAATTTTCTGCATATCTCACATGTTGACACGTAACTAAGTCGTTCCGAACGAAGGAAACTTGCGTAAATAGCGATCTCTGCTCTGTGTTCAGTGAAACGTGATTCCTTTATTTCCTTGACGTTGTACAAGAATTTTCTACATATCTCACTTAATGACAAGTAACTAAGACGTTCCGAACGAACAAAACTTGCGTACATGGCGATCTCAGTTCTGTTCGCAGAAAAGCATTTCTCCTGAATTTCCTTGATGTTGCACAAGAATTTTCTACATATCTCACATTTCGACACGTAACTAAGACGTTCCGAACGAAAGAAACATGCGTACATAGCGATTTTGACTCTGCATGCAGAGAAGTGTTTCTACTCAATTTCCTTGTTGTTGCACAAGAATTTTTTGCATATCTCACATGTCGACACGTAACTAAGACGTTCCGAACGAAAGAAACTTGCGTACATAGTGTGACGTCTTAGCCGCACGTCAAAATTTATTTAAACAATATATTTATTGTTAATTCACCCATAGGAGGTGAAAGAAGTAAAAATCCGGAGAAAGTTATTCGTCCAAGACAAAGTTCTAACTTGTAAAATAGTATTCATAGTTAAGAGTCACCCCATATATAGCCAACGCTCGAACGCGCCAGCGGGTGACACAAAAATAACTACCATATGAATAAACTATAGAAATAACTAAAACCTTATATTTGCATTGTACAATCAGACAGACGATTCGAACGCTTTAAAAATTGTAATAAATATTATATATATATATATATATATATATATATATATATATATATATATATAAGAGCATATAAGAGATCTAACTTTAAAGGTATTAAATTCAATTGAGAAATACAAGCGAAAAGAATAAAACAGTTAAATGCAAATGTAACGCTTTAATATAATGATTTTAAGTACACAAACATATATATATATATATATATTCGTTTTAACTTTATATTCATATAGCTTTTAAAAACTTTATATTCGCCTATGCGCATACACATATTCTACGTAGCATAAGACTTTATTATTAACCATATAGGTAGCAATAAGGAATTAGGCATATAAGAATATTCATTATAAAATATTTTATTCGCTACAGTATTATAAGAGTTTTATAAGAGCTTTATACTATACATGGTATGCGGACTGGCCGTCGATCGATATTCTTATCCGCCCGCTCGATAAGATTAGGCCGGACAAATAAGTTGGAATGTTGCGAGAGAACGATATAGCTGTCCTTCTCGCACAGAGATCCCTACCAGCGGCTCTTCCACTTGCCATTGCTCCCGCCCATGGGTCTCCCACCAACATCAGGAAGTCTTAGGCGAAGCATAGGAAGAATATCCCACCATCTACAAGAGGCGATCCCACTGCAGCATCTCTCCCACCAACACCCGAAGACCGGAGGAGCTCAGTGCAAGTCCGACATCCAGCATTATTAATTCAACGCTCATACGGTTAGCACGTTACTAACTTTCGTACTAAATTCGTTCTCTGACTCCGTTGCCGTGGCGTTTAGCAGTTAATAATCCGGCGTATTCAAATCTCGTTTGCGTCGACAAATTCCAGTACAAGTCTTCGAGACTCTTATACATACTACATTATTGAATAGAGAGTTTACCAGTCGCAAGTCTTACGACTGTAATATTGTTAATTTAACGTCGTGCAACAATAAAGAATATTTTATATTACTAATTGCAATTTATTCGACGACCGGTTGTTCCAACTTCCTTGATCGACCGTCACTCATCGCACGACAGCTGAAATCCTTGGAGGACTGCTAAGTAGAAGGAAACTCAGCGTACTACATAGGCAGTTTCCTTGTTGTTGCACAAGAATTTTCTGCATATCTCACATGTCGACACGTAACTATGACGTTCCGAACGAAAGAAACTTGCGTACATAGCGATCTCTGCTCTGTGTTCAGTGAAACGTGCTTCCTTTATTTCCTTGACGTTGTACAAAAATTTTCTGCATATCTCACTTACTGACAAGTAACTAAGACGTTCCGAACGAACAAAACTTTCGTACATGGCGATCTCAGTTCTGTTCGCAGAAAAGCATTTCTCTTGAATTTCCTTGATGTTGCACAAGAATTTTCTACATATCTCACATGTCGACACGTAACTAAGACGTTCCGAACGAAAGAAATTTGCGTACATAGCGATCTCTGCTCTGTGTTCAGTGAAACGTGATTCCTTTATTTCCTTGACGTTGTACAAGTATTTTCTGCATATCTCACTTGCCGACACGTAACTAAGACGTTCCAAACGAACAAAACTTGCGTACATGGCGATCTCAGTTCTGTTCGCAGAAAAGCATTTCTCCTGAATTTCCTTGATGTTGCACAAGAATTTTCTACATATCTCACATGTCGACACGTAACTAAGACGTTCCGAACGAAGGAAAGTTGCGTACATAGCGATCTCTGCTCTATGTTCAGTGAAACGTGATTCCTTTATTTCCTTGACGTTGTACAAGAATTTTTTGCATATCTCACTTGCCGACACGTAACTAAGACGTTCCGAACGAAGGAAACTTTCGTACATAGCGATTTCAACTCTGTGCGCAGAGAAGTGTTTCTACTCAATTTCCATGATGTGGTACAAGAATTTTCTACATATCTCACTTGCCGACACGTAACTAAGACGTTCCGAACGAAGGAAAGTTGCGTACATAGCGATTTCGAATCTGTGCGCAGAAAAGCGTTTCTCCTCAATGACCTTCAAGTTGTACAAGAATTTTCTGCATATCTCACTTGCCGAGACGTAACTAAGACGCTCCGAACGAACAAAACTTGCGTACATAACGATTTCAACTCTATGCGCAGAGAAGTGTTTCTACTCAATTTCCATGATGTGGTACTAGAACTTTCTACATATCTCACTTGCCGACACGTAACTAAGTCGTTCCGAACGAAGGAAACTTGCGTACATAGCGATCTCTGCTCTGTGTTCAGTGAAACGTGATTCCTTTATTTCCTTGACGTTGTACAAGAATTTTCTGCATATCTCACTTGCCGACACGTAACTAAGACGTTCCGAACGAAGGAAACTTTCGTACATAGCGATTTCAACTCTGTGCGCAGAAAAGCGGTTCTGTTCAATGTCCTTCAAGTTATACAAGAATTTTCGACAGATCTCACTTAATGACAAGTAACTAAGACGTTCCGAACGAACAAAACTTGCGTACATGGCGATCTCAGTTCTGTTCGCAGAAAAGCATTTCTCCCGAATTTCCTTGATGTTGCACAAGAATTTTCTATATATCTCACATGTCGACACGTAACTAAGACGTTCCGAACGAAAGAAACATGCGTACATAGCGATCTCTGCTCTGTGTTCAGTGAAACGTGATTCCTTTATTTCCTTGACGTTGTACAAGAATTTTCTACATATCTCACATGTCGACACGTAACTAAGACTTTCCGAACGAAAGAAACATGCGTACATAGCGATTTTGACTCTGCATGCAGAGAAGTGTTTCTACTCAATTTCCTTGTTGTTGCACAAGAATTTTTTGCATATCTCACCTGTCGACACGTAACTAAGACGTTCCGAACGAAAGAAACATGCGTACATAGCGATCTTGACTCTGCATGCAGAGAAGTGTTTCTACTCAATTTCCTTGCTGTTGCACAAGAATTTTCTGCATATCTCACATGTCGACACGTAACTAAGACGTTCCGAACGAAAGAAACATGCGTACATAGCGATCTCAGTTCTGTTCGCAGAAAAGCATTTCTCCTGAATTTCCTTGATGTTGCACAAGAATTTTCTACATATCTCACATGTCGACACGTAACTAAGACGTTCCGAACGAAAGAAACATGCGTACATAGCGATTTTGACTCTGCATGCAGAGAAGTGTTTCTACTCAATTTCCTTGTTGTTGCACAAGAATTTTTTGCATATCTCACATGTCGACACGTAACTAAGACGTTCCAAACGAAAGAAACATGCGTACATAGCGATCTCTGCTCTGTGTTCAGTGAAACGTGATTCCTTTATTTCCTTGACGTTGTACAAGAATTTTCTACATATCTCACATGTCGACACGTAACTAAAACGTTCCGAACGAAAGAAACTTGCGTACATAGCGATTTCAACTCTGTGCGCAGAGAAGTGTTTCTACTCATTTTCCATGATGTGGTACAAGAATTTTCTACATATCTCACTTGCCGACACGTAACTAAGACGTTCCGAACGAAGGAAAGTTGCGTACATAGCGATCTTGACTCTGCATGCAGAGAAGTGTTTCTACTCAATTTCCTTGCTGTTGCACAAGAATTTTCTGCATATCTCACATGTCGACACGTAACTAAGACGTTCCGAACGAAAGAAACATGCGTACATAGCGATCTCAGTTCTGTGTTCAGTGAAACGTGATTCCTTTATTTCCTTGACGTTGTACAAGTATTTTCTGCATATCTCACTTGCCGACACGTAACTAAGACGTTCCAAACGAACAAAACTTGCGTACATAGCGATTTCAACTCTGTGCGCAGAGAAGTGTTTCTACTCAATTTCCATGATGTGGTACAAGAATTTTCTACATATCTCACTTGCCGACACGTAACTAAGACGTTCCGAACGAAGGAAAGTTGCGTAAATAGCGATTTCGAATCTGTGCGCAGAAAAGCGTTTCTCCTCAATGACCTTCAAGTTGTACAAGAATTTTCTGCATATCTCACTTGCCGACACGTAACTAAGACGTTCCGATCGAAGGAAACTTTCGTACATAGCGATTTCAACTCTGTGCGCAGAAAAGCGTTTCTCCTCAATGTCCTTCAAGTTATACAAGAATTTTCGTCAGATCTCACTTAATGACAAGTAACTAAGACGTTCCGAACGAACAAAACTTGCGTACATGGCGATCTCAGTTCTGTTCGCAGAAAAGCATTTCTCCCGAATTTCCTTGCTGTTGCACAAGAATTTTCTACATGTCTCACATGTCGACACGTAACTAAGACGTTCCGAACGAAAGAAACTTGCGTACATAACGATCTCTGCTCTGTGTTCAGTGAAACGTGATTCCTTTATTTCCTTGACGTTGTACAAGTATTTTCTGCATATCTCACTTGCCGACACGTAACTAAGACGTTCCAAACGAACAAAACTTGCGTACATGGCGATCTCAGTTCTGTTCGCAGAAAAGCATTTCTCCTGAATTTCCTTGATGTTGCACAAGAATTTTCTACATATCTCACATGTCGACACGTAACTAAGACGTTCCGAACGAAGGAAAGTTGCGTACATAGCGATCTCTGCTCTATGTTCAGTGAAACGTGATTCCTTTATTTCCTTGACGTTGTACAAGAATTTTTTGCATATCTCACTTGCCGACACGTAACTAAGACGTTCCGAACGAAGGAAACTTTCGTACATAGCGATTTCAACTCTGTGCGCAGAAAAGCGGTTCTGTTCAATGTCCTTCAAGTTATACAAGAATTTTCGACAGATCTCACTTAATGACAAGTAACTAAGACGTTCCGAACGAACAAAACTTGCGTACATGGCGATCTCAGTTCTGTTCGCAGAAAAGCATTTCTCCCGAATTTCCTTGATGTTGCACAAGAATTTTCTATATATCTCACATGTCGACACGTAACTAAGACGTTCCGAACGAAAGAAACATGCGTACATAGCGATCTCTGCTCTGTGTTCAGTGAAACGTGATTCCTTTATTTCCTTGACGTTGTACAAGAATTTTCTACATATCTCACATGTCGACACGTAACTAAGACTTTCCGAACGAAAGAAACATGCGTACATAGCGATTTTGACTCTGCATGCAGAGAAGTGTTTCTACTCAATTTCCTTGTTGTTGCACAAGAATTTTTTGCATATCTCACCTGTCGACACGTAACTAAGACGTTCCGAACGAAAGAAACATGCGTACATAGCGATCTTGACTCTGCATGCAGAGAAGTGTTTCTACTCAATTTCCTTGCTGTTGCACAAGAATTTTCTGCATATCTCACATGTCGACACGTAACTAAGACGTTCCGAACGAAAGAAACATGCGTACATAGCGATCTCAGTTCTGTTCGCAGAAAAGCATTTCTCCTGAATTTCCTTGATGTTGCACAAGAATTTTCTACATATCTCACATGTCGACACGTAACTAAGACGTTCCGAACGAAAGAAACATGCGTACATAGCGATCTCTGCTCTGTGTTCAGTGAAACGTGATTCCTTTATTTCCTTGACGTTGTACAAGAATTTTCTACATATCTCACATGTCGACACGTAACTAAAACGTTCCGAACGAAAGAAACTTGCGTACATAGCGATTTCAACTCTGTGCGCAGAGAAGTGTTTCTACTTATTTTCCATGATGTGGTACAAGAATTTTCTACATATCTCACTTGCCGACACGTAACTAAGACGTTCCGAACGAAGGAAAGTTGCGTACATAGCGATCTTGACTCTGCATGCAGAGAAGTGTTTCTACTCAATTTCCTTGCTGTTGCACAAGAATTTTCTGCATATCTCACATGTCGACACGTAACTAAGACGTTCCGAACGAAAGAAACATGCGTACATAGCGATCTCAGTTCTGTGTTCAGTGAAACGTGATTCCTTTATTTCCTTGACGTTGTACAAGTATTTTCTGCATATCTCACTTGCCGACACGTAACTAAGACGTTCCAAACGAACAAAACTTGCGTACATAGCGATTTCAACTCTGTGCGCAGAGAAGTGTTTCTACTCAATTTCCATGATGTGGTACAAGAATTTTCTACATATCTCACTTGCCGACACGTAACTAAGACGTTCCGAACGAAGGAAAGTTGCGTACATAGCGATTTCGAATCTGTGCGCAGAAAAGCGTTTCTCCTCAATGACCTTCAAGTTGTACAAGAATTTTCTGCATATCTCACTTGCCGAGACGTAACTAAGACCCTCCGAACGAACAAAACTTGCGTACATAACGATTTCAACTCTATGCGCAGAGAAGTGTTTCTACTCAATTTCCATGATGTGGTACTAGAACTTTCTACATATCTCACTTGCCGACACGTAACTAAGTCGTTCCGAACGAAGGAAACTTGCGTACATAGCGATCTCTGCTCTGTGTTCAGTGAAACGTGATTCCTTTATTTCCTTGACGTTGTACAAGAATTTTCTGCATATCTCACTTGCCGACACGTAACTAAGACGTTCCGAACGAAGGAAACTTTCGTACATAGCAATTTCAACTCTGTGCGCAGAAAAGCGTTTCTCCTCAATGTCCTTCAAGTTATACAAGAATTTTCGACAGATCTCACTTAATGACAAGTAACTAAGACGTTCCGAACGAACAAAACTTGCGTACATGGCGATCTCAGTTCTGTTCGCAGAAAAGCGTTTCTCCTGAATTTTCTTGATGTTGCACAAGAATTTTCTGCATATCTTACATGTTGACACGTAACTAAGTCGTTCCGAACGATGGAAACTTGCGTACATAGCGATCTCTGCTCTGTGTTCAGTGAAACGTGAATCCTTTATTTCCTTGACGTTGTACAAGAATTTTCTACATATCTCACATGTCCACACGTAACTAAGACGTTCCGAACGAAAGAAACATGCGTACATAGCGATTTTGACTCTGCATGCAGAGAAGTGTTTCTACTCAATTTCCATGTTGTTGCACAAGAATTTTCTGCATATCCCACATGTCGACACGTAACTAAGACGTTCCGAACGAAAGAAACTTGCGTACATAGCGATCTCTGCTCTGTGTTCAGTGAAACGTGATTTCTTTATTTCCTTGACGTTGTACAAGAATTTTCTGCATATCTCACTTGCCGACACGTAACTAAGATGTTCCAAACGAACAAAACTTGCGTACATAGCGATTTCAACTCTGTGCGCAGAGAAGTGTTTCTACTCATTTTCCATGATGTGGTACAAGAATTTTCTACATATCTCACTTGCCGACACGTAACTAAGACGTTCCGAACGAAGGAAAGTTGCGTACATAGCGATCTCTGCTCTGTGTTCAGTGAAACGTGATTCCTTTATTTCCTTGACGTTGTACAAGAATTTTCTGCATATCTCACTTGCCGACACGTAACTAAGACGTTCCGATCGAAGGAAACTTTCGTACATAGCGATTTCAACTCTGTGCGCAGAAAAGCGTTTCTCCTCAATGTCCTTCAAGTTATACAAGAATTTTCGACAGATCTCACTTAATGACAAGTAACTAAGACGTTCCGAACGAACAAAACTTGCGTACATGGCGATCTCAGTTCTGTTCGCAGAAAAGCATTTCTCCATAATTTCCTTGCTGTTGCACAAGAATTTTCTACATGTCTCACATGTCGACACGTAACTAAGACGTTCCGAACGAAAGAAACTTGCGTACATAACGATCTCTGCTCTGTGTTCAGTGAAACGTGATTCCTTTATTTCCTTGACGTTGTACAAGTATTTTCTGCATATCTCACTTGCCGACACGTAACTAAGACGTTCCAAACGAACAAAACTTGCGTACATGGCGATCTCAGTTCTGTTCGCAGAAAAGCATTTCTCCTGAATTTCCTTGATGTTGCACAAGAATTTTCTACATATCTCACATGTCGACACGTAACTAAGACGTTCCGAACGAAGGAAAGTTGCGTACATAGCGATCTCTGCTCTATGTTCAGTGAAACGTGATTCCTTTATTTCCTTGACGTTGTACAAGAATTTTTTGCATATCTCACTTGCCGACACGTAACTAAGACGTTCCGAACGAAGGAAACTTTCGTACATAGCGATTTCAACTCTGTGCGCAGAAAAGCGGTTCTCCTCAATGTCCTTCAAGTTATACAAGAATTTTCGACAGATCTCACTTAATGACAAGTAACTAAGACGTTCCGAACGAACAAAACTTGCGTACATGGCGATCTCAGTTCTGTTCGCAGAAAAGCATTTCTCCCGAATTTCCTTGATGTTGCACAAGAATTTTTTGCATATCTCACATGTCGACACGTAACTAAGACGTTCCGAACGAAAGAAACATGCGTACATAGCGATCTCTGCTCTGTGTTCAGTGAAACGTGATTCCTTTATTTCCTTGACGTTGTACAAGAATTTTCTACATATCTCACATGTCGACACGTAACTAAAACGTTCCGAACGAAAGAAACTTGCGTACATAGCGATTTCAACTCTGTGCGCAGAGAAGTGTTTCTACTCATTTTCCATGATGTGGTACAAGAATTTTCTACATATCTCACTTGCCGACACGTAACTAAGACGTTCCGAACGAAGGAAAGTTGCGTACATAGCGATTTCGAATCTGTGCGCAGAAAAGCGTTTCTCCTCAATGACCTTCAAGTTGTACAAGAATTTTCTGCATATCTCACTTGCCGAGACGTAACTAAGAGGTTCCAAACGAACAAAACTTGCGTACATAGCGATTTCAACTCTGTGCGCAGAAAAGCGTTTCTACTCAATTTCCATGATGTGGTACAAGAATTTTCTACATATCTCACTTGCCGACACGTAACTAAGACGTTCCGAACGAAGGAAAGTTGCGTACATAGCGATTTCGACTCTGTGAGCAGAAAAGCGTTTCTCCTCAATGATCTACAAGTTGTACAAGAATTTTCTGCATATCTCACTTGCCGACACGTAACTAAGACGTTCCGAACGAATGAAAGTTGCGTACATGGCGATCTCAGTTCTGTTCGCAGAAAAGCATTTCTCCTGAATTTTCTTGATGTTGCACAAGAATTTTTTACATATCTCACATTTCGACACGTAACTAAGTCGTTCCGAACGAAAGAAACTTGCGTACATAGCGATCTCTGCTCTGTGTTCAGTGAAACGTGATTCCTTTATTTCCTTGACGTTGTACAAGAATTTTCTACATATCTCACATGTCCACACGTAACTAAGACGTTCCGAACGAAAGAAACATGCGTACATAGCGATTTTGACTCTGCATGCAGAGAAGTGTTTCTACACAATTTCCATGTTGTTGCACAAGAATTTTCTGCATATCCCACATGTCGACACGTAACTAAGACGATCCGAACAAAAGAAACTTGCGTACATAGCGATCTCTGCTCTGTGTTCAGTGAAACGTGATTCCTATATTTCCTTGACGTTGTACAAGAATTTTCTGCATATCTCACTTACTGACAAGTAACTAAGACGTTCCGAACGAACAAAACTTGCGTACATAACGATTTCAACTCTATGCGCAGAGAAGTGTTTCTACTCAATTTCCATGATGTGGTACTAGAACTTTCTACATATCTCACTTGCCGACACGTAACTAAGTCGTTCCGAACGAAGGAAACTTGCGTACATAGCGATCTCTGCTCTGTGTTCAGTGAAACGTGATTCCTTTATTTCCTTGACGTTGTACAAGAATTTTCTGCATATCTCACTTGCCGACACGTAACTAAGACGTTCCGAACGAGGGAAACTTTCGTACATAGCGATATCAACTCTGTGCGCAGAAAAGCGTTTCTCCTCAATGTCCTTCAAGTTATACAAGAATTTTCGACAGATCTCACTTAATGACAAGTAACTAAGACGTTCCGAACGAACAAAACTTGCGTACATGGCGATCTCAGTTCTGTTCGCAGAAAAGCGTTTCTCCTGAATTTTCTTGATGTTGCACAAGAATTTTCTGCATATCTTACATGTTGACACGTAACTAAGACGTTCCGAACGAAAGAAACTTGCGTACATAGCGATCTCTGCTCTGTGTTCAGTGAAACGTGATTCCTTTATTTCCTTGACGTTGTACAAGAATTTTCTACATATCTCACATGTCCACACGTAACTAAGACGTTCCGAACGAAAGAAACATGCGTACATAGCGATTTTGACTCTGCATGCAGAGAAGAGTTTCTACTCAATTTCCATGTTGTTGCACAAGAATTTTCTGCATATCCCACATGTCGACACGTAACTAAGACGATCCGAACGAAAGAAACTTGCGTACATAGCGATCTCTGCTCTGTGTTCAGTGAAACGTGATTCCTATATTTCCTTGACGTTGTACAAGAATTTTCTGCATATCTCACTTACTGACAAGTAACTAAGACGTTCCGAACGAACAAAACTTGCGTACATGGCGATCTCAGTTCTGTTCACAGAAAAGCATTTCTCCTGAATTTCCTTGATGTTGCACAAGAATTTTCTACATATCTCACATGTCGACACGTAACTAAGACGTTCCGAACGAAAGAAACTTGCGTACATAGCGATATCTGCTCTGTGTTCAGTGAAACGTGATTCCTTTATTTCCTTGACGTTGTACAAGAATTTTCTGCATATCTCACTTGCCGACACGTAACTAAGACGTTCCGAACGAAGGAAACTTTCGTACATAGCGATTTTAACTCTGTGCGCAGAATAGCGTTTCTCCTCAATGTCCTTCAAGTTATACAAGAATTTTCTGCATATCTTACTTGCCGACACGTAACTAAGACGTTCCGAACGAAGGAAAGTTGCGTACATGGCGATCTCAGTTCTGTTCGCAGAAAAGCATTTCTCCTGAATTTCCGTGATGTTGCACAAGAATTTTCTACATATCTCACATTTCGACACGTAACTAAGACGTTCCGAACGAAAGAAACATGCGTACATAGCGATCTTGACTCTGCATGCAGAGAAGTGTTTCTACTCAATTTCCTTGTTGTTGCACAAGAATTTTCTGCATATCTCACATGTCGACACGTAACTAAGACGTTCCGAACGAAAGAAACTTGCGTACATAGCGATCTCTGCTCTGTGTTCAGTGAAACGTGATTCCTTTATTTCCTTGACGTTGTACAAGAATTTTCTGCATATCTCACTTGCCGACACGTAACTAAGACGTTCCAAACGAACAAAACTTGCGTACATGGCGATCTCAGTTCTGTTCGCAGAAAAGCATTTCTCCTGAATTTCCTTGATGTTGCACAAGAATTTTCTACATATCTCACATTTCGACACGTAACTAAGACGTTCCGAACGAAAGAAACATGCGTACATAGCGATCTTGACTCTGCATGCAGAGAAGTGTTTCTCCTCAATTTCCTTGTTGTTGCACAAGAATTTTCTGCATATCTCACATGTCGACACGTAACTAAGACGTTCCGAACGAAAGAAACATGCGTACATAGCGATCTCTGCTCTGTGTTCAGTGAAACGTGATTCCTTTATTTCCTTGACGTTGTACAAGAATTTTCTACATATCTCACATGTCGACACGTATCTAAAACGTTCCGAACGAAAGAAACATGCGTACATAGCGATTTCAACTCTGTATGCAGAAAAGCGTCTCCTCAATGTCCTTCAAGTTATACAAGAATTTTCTGCATATCTCACATGTCGACACGTAACTAAGACGTTCCGAACGAAAGAAACTTGCGTACATAGTGATTTCAACTCTGTGCGCAGAGAAGTGTTTCTACTCAATTTCCATGATGTGGTACAAGAATTTTCTACATATCTCACTTGCCGACACGTAACTAAGACGTTCCGAACGAAGGAAAGTTGCGTACATAGCGATTTCGAATCTATGCGCAGAAAAGCGTTTCTACTCAATTTCCATGATGTGGTACAAGAATTTTCTGCATATCTCACTTGCCGACACGTAACTAAGACGTTCCGAACGAAGGAAAGTTGCGTACATAGCGATTTCGACTCTGTGAGCAGAAAAGCGTTTCTCCTCAATGATCTACAAGTTGTACAAGAATTTTCTGCATATTTCATTTGCCGACACGTAAATAAGACGTTCCAAACGAACAAAACTTGCGTATATAGCGATTTCAACTCTGTGCGCAGAGAAGTGTTTCTACTTAATTTCCATGATGTGGTACAGGAATTTTCTACATATCTCACTTGCCGACACGTAACTAAGACGTTCCGAACGAAGGAAACTTGCGTACATAGCGATCTCCGCTCTGTGTTCAGTGAAACGTGATTCCTTTATTTCCTTGACGTTGTACAAGAATTTTCTACATATCTCACATGTCCACACGTAACTAAGACGTTCCGAACGAAAGAAACATGCGTACATAGCGATTTTGACTCTGCATGCAGAGAAGTGTTTCTACACAATTTCCTTGTTGTTGCACAAGAATTTCCTGCATATCTCACATGTCGACACGTAACTAAGTCGTTCCGAACGAAAGAAATTTGCGTACATAGCGATCTCTGCTCTGTGTTCAGTGAAACGTGATTCCTTTATTTCCTTGACGTTGTACAAGAATTTTCTGCATATCTCACTTGCCGACACGTAACTAAGACGTTCCAAACGAACAAAACTTGCGTACATGGCGATCTCAGTTCTGTTCGCAGAAAAGCATTTCTCCTGAATTTCCTTGATGTTGCACAAGAATTTTCTACATATCTCACATTTCGACACGTAACTAAGACGTTCCGAACGAAAGAAACATGCGTACATAGCGATCTTGACTCTGCATGCAGAGAAGTGTTTCTCCTCAATTTCCTTGTTGTTGCACAAGAATTTTCTGCATATCTCACATGTCGACACGTAACTAAGACGTTCCGAACGAAAGAAACATGCGTACATAGCGATTTTGACTCTGCATGCAGAGAAGTGTTTCTACTCAATTTCCTTGTTGTTGCACAAGAATTTTTTGCATATCTCACATGTCGACACGTAACTAAGACGTTCCGAACGAAAGAAACATGCGTACATAGCGATCTCTGCTCTGTGTTCAGTGAAACGTGATTCCTTTATTTCCTTGACGTTGTACAAGAATTTTCTACATATCTCACATGTCGACACGTATCTAAAACGTTCCGAACGAAAGAAACATGCGTACATAGCGATCTCTGCTCTGTGTTCAGTGAAACGTGATTCCTTTATTTCCTTGACGTTGTACAAGAATTTTCTACATATCTCAAATGTCGACACGTAACTAAGACGTTCCGAACGAAAGAAACATGCGTACATAGCGATTTTGACTATGCATGCAGAGAAGTGTTTCTACTCAATTTCCTTGTTGTTGCACAAGAATTTTTTGCATATCTCACATGTCGACACGTAACTAAGACGTTCCGAACGAAAGAAACTTGCGTACATAGCGATCTCTGCTCTGTGTTCAGTGAAACGTGATTCCTTTATTTCCTTGACGTTGTACAAGAATTTTCTGCATATCTCACTTGCCGACACGTAACTAAGACGTTCCGAACGAAGGAAACTTTCGTACATAGCGATTTCAACTCTGTGCGCAGAAAAGCGTTTCTCCTCAATGTCCTTCAAGTTATACAAGAATTTTCGACAGATCTCACTTAATGACAAGTAACTAAGACGTTCCGAACGAACAAAACTTGCGTACATGGCGATCTCAGTTCTGTTCGCAGAAAAGCATTTCTCCCGAATTTCCTTGCTGTTGCACAAGAATTTTCTACATGTCTCACATGTCGACACGTAACTAAGACGTTCCGAACGAAAGAAACTTGCGTACATAGCGATCTCTGCTCTGTGTTCAGTGAAACGTGATTCCTTTATTTCCTTGACGTTGTACAAGAATTTTCTGCATATCTCACTTGCCGACACGTAACTAAGACGTTCCGAACGAAGGAAACTTTCGTACATAGCGATTTCAACTCTGTGCGCAGAAAAGCGTTTCTCCTCAATGTCCTTCAAGTTATACAAGAATTTTCGACAGATCTCACTTAATGACAAGTAACTAAGACGTTCCGAACGAACAAAACTTGCGTACATGGCGATCTCAGTTCTGTTCGCAGAAAAGCATTGCTCCCGAATTTCCTTGCTGTTGCACAAGAATTTTCTACATATCTCACATGTCGACACGTAACTAAGACGTTCCGAACGAAAGAAACATGCGTACATAGCGATCTCTGCTCTGTGATCAGTGAAACGTGATTCCTTTATTTCCTTGACGTTGTACAAGTATTTTCTGCATATCTCACTTGCCGACACGTAACTAAGATGTTCCAAACGAACAAAACTTGCGTACATAGTGATTTCAACTCTGTGCGCAGAAAAGCGTTTCTACTCAATTTCCATGATGTGGTACAAGAATTTTCTACATATCTCACTTGCCGACACGTAACTAAGACGTTCCAAACGAACAAAACTTGCGTACATGGCGATCTCAGTTCTGTTCGCAGAAAAGCATTTCTCCTGAATTTCCTTGATGTTGCACAAGAATTTTCTACATATCTCACATTTCGACACGTAACTAAGACGTTCCGAACGAAAGAAACATGCGTACATAGCGATCTTGACTCTGCATGCAGAGAAGTGTTTCTACTCAATTTCCTTGTTGTTGCACAAGAATTTTCTGCATATCTCACCTGTCGACACGTAACTAAGACGTTCCGAACGAAAGAAACATGCGTACATAGCGATCTCTGCTCTGTGTTCAGTGAAACGTGATTCCTTTATTTCCTTGACGTTGTACAAGAATTTTCTACATATCTCACATGTCGACACGTATCTAAAACGTTCCGAACGAAAGAAACATGCGTACATAGTGATTTCAACTCTGTGTGCAGAAAAGCGTCTCCTCAATGTCCTTCAAGTTATACAAGAATTTTCTGCATATCTCACATGTCGACACGTAACTAAGACGTTCCGAACGAAAGAAACTTGCGTACATAGCGATCTCTGCTCTGTGTTCAGTGAAACGTGATTCCTTTATTTCCTTGACGTTGTACAAGTATTTTCTGCATATCTCACTTGCCGACACGTAACTAAGATGTTCCAAACGAACAAAACTTGCGTACATAGTGATTTCAACTCTGTGCGCAGAGAAGTGTTTCTACTCAATTTCCATGATGTGGTACAAGAATTTTCTACATATCTCACTTGCCGACACGTAACTAAGACGTTCCGAACGAAGGAAAGTTGCGTACATAGCGATTTCGACTCTGTGAGCAGAAAAGCGTTTCTCCTCAATGACCTTCAAGTTGTACAAGAATTTTCTGCATATCTCACTTGCCGAGACGTAACTAAGACGTTCCAAACGAACAAAACTTGCGTACATAGCGATTTCAACTCTGTGCGCAGAAAAGCGTTTCTACTCAATTTCCATGATGTGGTACAAGAATTTTCTACATATCTCACTTGCCGACACGTAACTAAGACGTTCCGAACGAAGGAAAGTTGCGTACATAGCGATTTCGACTCTGTGAGCAGAAAAGCGTTTCTCCTCAATGATCTACAAGTTGTACAAGAATTTTCTGCATATCTCACTTGCCGACACGTAAATAAGACGTTCCAAACGAACAAAACTTGCGTATATAGCGATTTCAACTTTGTGCGCAGAGAAGTGTTTCTACTTAATTTCCATGATGTGGTACAGGAATTTTCTACATATCTCACTTGCCGACACGTAACTAAGACGTTCCGAACGAAGGAAACTTGCGTACATAGCGATCTCCGCTCTGTGTTCAGTGAAACGTGATTCCTTTATTTCCTTGACGTTGTACAAGAATTTTCTACATATCTCAAATGTCGACACGTAACTAAGACGTTCCGAACGAAAGAAACATGCGTACATAGCGATTTTGACTATGCATGCAGAGAAGTGTTTCTACTCAATTTCCTTGTTGTTGCACAAGAATTTTTTGCATATCTCACATGTCGACACGTAACTAAGACGTTCCGAACGAAAGAAACTTGCGTACATAGCGATCTCTGCTCTGTGTTCAGTGAAACGTGATTCCTTTATTTCCTTGACGTTGTACAAGAATTTTCTGCATATCTCACTTGCCGACACGTAACTAAGACGTTCCGAACGAAGGAAACTTTCGTACATAGCGATTTCAACTCTGTGCGCAGAAAAGCGTTTCTCCTCAATGTCCTTCAAGTTATACAAGAATTTTCGACAGATCTCACTTAATGACAAGTAACTAAGACGTTCCGAACGAACAAAACTTGCGTACATGGCGATCTCAGTTCTGTTCGCAGAAAAGCATTTCTCCCGAATTTCCTTGCTGTTGCACAAGAATTTTCTACATGTCTCACATGTCGACACGTAACTAAGACGTTCCGAACGAAAGAAACTTGCGTACATAGCGATCTCTGCTCTGTGTTCAGTGAAACGTGATTCCTTTATTTCCTTGACGTTGTACAAGAATTTTCTGCATATCTCACTTGCCGACACGTAACTAAGACGTTCCGAACGAAGGAAACTTTCGTACATAGCGATTTCAACTCTGTGCGCAGAAAAGCGTTTCTCCTCAATGTCCTTCAAGTTATACAAGAATTTTCGACAGATCTCACTTAATGACAAGTAACTAAGACGTTCCGAACGAACAAAACTTGCGTACATGGCGATCTCAGTTCTGTTCGCAGAAAAGCATTGCTCCCGAATTTCCTTGCTGTTGCACAAGAATTTTCTACATATCTCACATGTCGACACGTAACTAAGACGTTCCGAACGAAAGAAACATGCGTACATAGCGATCTCTGCTCTGTGATCAGTGAAACGTGATTCCTTTATTTCCTTGACGTTGTACAAGTATTTTCTGCATATCTCACTTGCCGACACGTAACTAAGATGTTCCAAACGAACAAAACTTGCGTACATAGTGATTTCAACTCTGTGCGCAGAAAAGCGTTTCTACTCAATTTCCATGATGTGGTACAAGAATTTTCTACATATCTCACTTGCCGACACGTAACTAAGACGTTCCAAACGAACAAAACTTGCGTACATGGCGATCTCAGTTCTGTTCGCAGAAAAGCATTTCTCCTGAATTTCCTTGATGTTGCACAAGAATTTTCTACATATCTCACATTTCGACACGTAACTAAGACGTTCCGAACGAAAGAAACATGCGTACATAGCGATCTTGACTCTGCATGCAGAGAAGTGTTTCTACTCAATTTCCTTGTTGTTGCACAAGAATTTTCTGCATATCTCACCTGTCGACACGTAACTAAGACGTTCCGAACGAAAGAAACATGCGTACATAGCGATCTCTGCTCTGTGTTCAGTGAAACGTGATTCCTTTATTTCCTTGACGTTGTACAAGAATTTTCTACATATCTCACATGTCGACACGTATCTAAAACGTTCCGAACGAAAGAAACATGCGTACATAGTGATTTCAACTCTGTGTGCAGAAAAGCGTCTCCTCAATGTCCTTCAAGTTATACAAGAATTTTCTGCATATCTCACATGTCGACACGTAACTAAGACGTTCCGAACGAAAGAAACTTGCGTACATAGCGATCTCTGCTCTGTGTTCAGTGAAACGTGATTCCTTTATTTCCTTGACGTTGTACAAGTATTTTCTGCATATCTCACTTGCCGACACGTAACTAAGATGTTCCAAACGAACAAAACTTGCGTACATAGTGATTTCAACTCTGTGCGCAGAGAAGTGTTTCTACTCAATTTCCATGATGTGGTACAAGAATTTTCTACATATCTCACTTGCCGACACGTAACTAAGACGTTCCGAACGAAGGAAAGTTGCGTACATAGCGATTTCGACTCTGTGAGCAGAAAAGCGTTTCTCCTCAATGACCTTCAAGTTGTACAAGAATTTTCTGCATATCTCACTTGCCGAGACGTAACTAAGACGTTCCAAACGAACAAAACTTGCGTACATAGCGATTTCAACTCTGTGCGCAGAAAAGCGTTTCTACTCAATTTCCATGATGTGGTACAAGAATTTTCTACATATCTCACTTGCCGACACGTAACTAAGACGTTCCGAACGAAGGAAAGTTGCGTACATAGCGATTTCGACTCTGTGAGCAGAAAAGCGTTTCTCCTCAATGATCTACAAGTTGTACAAGAATTTTCTGCATATCTCACTTGCCGACACGTAAATAAGACGTTCCAAACGAACAAAACTTGCGTATATAGCGATTTCAACTTTGTGCGCAGAGAAGTGTTTCTACTTAATTTCCATGATGTGGTACAGGAATTTTCTACATATCTCACTTGCCGACACGTAACTAAGACGTTCCGAACGAAGGAAACTTGCGTACATAGCGATCTCCGCTCTGTGTTCAGTGAAACGTGATTCCTTTATTTCCTTGACGTTGTACAAGAATTTTCTACATATCTCACATGTCCACACGTAACTAAGACGTTCCGAACGACAGAAACATGCGTACATAGCGATTTTGACTCTGCATGCAGAGAAGTGTTTCTACACAATTTCCTTGTTGTTGCACAAGAATTTTCTGCATATCTCACATGTCGACACGTAACTAAGACGTTCCGAACGAAAGAAATTTGCGTACATAGCGTTCTCTGCTCTGTGTTCAGTGAAACGTGATTCCTTTATTTCCTTGACGTTGTACAAGTATTTTCTGCATATCTCACTTGCCGACACGTAACTAAGACGTTCCGAACGAAGGAAACTTTCGTACATAGCGATTTCGAATCTGTGCGCAGAAAAGCATTTCTCCTGAATTTCCGTGATGTTGCACAAGAATTTTCTACATATCTCACATTTCGACACGTAACTAAGACGTTCCGAACGAAAGAAACATGCGTACATAGCGATCTTGACTCTGCATGCAGAGAAGTGTTTCTACTCAATTTCCTTGTTGTTGCACAAGAATTTTCTGCATATCTCACATGTCGACACGTAACTAAGACGTTCCGAACGAAAGAAACTTGCGTACATAGCGATCTCTGCTCTGTGTTCAGTGAAACGTGATTCCTTTATTTCCTTGACGTTGTACAAGAATTTTCTGCATATCTCACTTGCCGACACGTAACTAAGACGTTCCAAACGAACAAAACTTGCGTACATGGCGATCTCAGTTCTGTTCGCAGAAAAGCATTTCTCCTGAATTTCCTTGATGTTGCACAAGAATTTTCTACATATCTCACATTTCGACACGTAACTAAGACGTTCCAAACGAAAGAAACATACGTACATAGCGATCTTGACTCTGCATGCAGAGAAGTGTTTCTCCTCAATTTCCTTGTTGTTGCACAAGAATTTTCTGCATATCTCACATGTCGACACGTAACTAAGACGTTCCGAACGAAAGAAACATGCGTACATAGCGATTTTGACTCTGCATGCAGAGAAGTGTTTCTACTCAATTTCCTTGTTGTTGCACAAGAATTTTTTGCATATCTCACATGTCGACACGTAACTAAGACGTTCCGAACGAAAGAAACATGCGTACATAGCGATCTCTGCTCTGTGTTCAGTGAAACGTGATTCCTTTATTTCCTTGACGTTGTACAAGAATTTTCTACATATCTCACATGTCGACACGTATCTAAAACGTTCCGAACGAAAGAAACATGCGTACATAGCGATTTCAACTCTGTATGCAGAAAAGCGTCTCCTCAATGTCCTTCAAGTTATACAAGAATTTTCTGCATATCTCACATGTCGACACGTAACTAAGACGTTCCGAACGAAAGAAACTTGCGTACATAGCGATCTCTGCTCTGTGTTCAGTGAAACGTGATTCCTTTATTTCCTTGACGTTGTACAAGAATTTTCTGCATATCTCACTTGCCGACACGTAACTAAGATGTTCCAAACGAACAAAACTTGCGTACATAGTGATTTCAACTCTGTGCGCAGAGAAGTGTTTCTACTCAATTTCCATGATGTGGTACAAGAATTTTCTACATATCTCACTTGCCGACACGTAACTAAGACGTTCCGAACGAAGGAAAGTTGCGTACATAGCGATTTCGAATCTGTGCGCAGAAAAGCGTTTCTCCTCAATGACCTTCAAGTTGTACAAGAATTTTCTGCATATCTCACTTGCCGAGACGTAACTAAGACGTTCCAAACGAACAAAACTTGCGTACATAGCGATTTCAACTCTGTGCGCAGAAAAGCGTTTCTACTCAATTTCCATGATGTGGTACAAGAATTTTCTACATATCTCACTTGCCGACACGTAACTAAGACGTTCCGAACGAAGGAAAGTTGCGTACATAGCGATTTCGACTCTGTGAGCAGAAAAGCGTTTCTCCTCAATGATCTACAAGTTGTACAAGAATTTTCTGCATATTTCACTTGCCGACACGTAAATAAGACGTTCCAAACGAACAAAACTTGCGTATATAGCGATTTCAACTCTGTGCGCAGAGAAGTGTTTCTACTTAATTTCCATGATGTGGTACAGGAATTTTCTGCATATCTCACTTGCCGACACGTAACTAAGACGTTCCAAACGAACAAAACTTGCGTACATGGCGATCTCAGTTCTGTTCGCAGAAAAGCATTTCTCCTGAATTTCCTTGATGTTGCACAAGAATTTTCTACATATCTCACATGTCGACACGTAACTAAGACGTTCCGAACGAAGGAAAGTTGCATACATAGCGATCTCTGCTTTGTGTTTAGAGAAACGTGATTCCTCTATTACCTTGACGTTGTACAAAAATTTTCTGCATATCTCACTTGCCGACACGTAACTAAGACGTTCCGAACGAAGGAAACTTGCGTACATAGCGATTTCAACTCTGTGCGCAGATAAGCGTTTCTCCTCAATGTCCTTCAAGTTGTACAAGAATTTTCGACAGATCTCACTTAATGACAAGTAACTAAGACGTTCCGAACGAACAAAACTTGCGTACATGGCGATCTCAGTTCTGTTCGCAGAAAAGCGTTTCTCCTGAATTTTCTTGATGTTGCACAAGAATTTTCTGCATATCTTACATGTTGACACGTAACTAAGTCGTTCCGAACGATGGAAACTTGCGTACATAGCGATCTCTGCTCTGTGTTCAGTGAAACGTGATTCCTTTATTTCCTTGACGTTGTACAAGAATTTTCTACATATCTCACATGTCCACACGTAACTAAGACGTTCCGAACGAAAGAAACATGCGTACATAGCGATTTTGACTCTGCATGCAGAGAAGTGTTTCTACTCAATTTCCTTGTTGTTGCACAAGAATTTTCTGCATATCCCACATATCGAAACGTAACTAAGACGTTCCGAACGAAAGAAACTTGCGTACATAGCGATCTCTGCTCTGTGTTCAGTGAAACGTGATTCCTTTATTTCCTTGACGTTGTACAAGAATTTTCTACATATCTCACATGTCGACACGTATCTAAAACGTTCCGAACGAAAGAAACATGCGTACATAGCGATTTCAACTCTGTATGCAGAAAAGCGTCTCCTCAATGTCCTTCAAGTTATACAAGAATTTTCTGCATATCTCACATGTCGACACGTAACTAAGACGTTCCGAACGAAAGAAACTTGCGTACATAGCGATCTCTGCTCTGTGTTCAGTGAAATGTGATTCCTTTATTTACTTGACGTTGTACAAGAATTTTCTGCATATCTCACTTGCCGACACGTAACTAAGATGTTCCAAACGAACAAAACTTGCGTACATAGTGATTTCAACTCTGTGCGCAGAGAAGTGTTTCTACTCAATTTCCATGATGTGGTACAAGAATTTTCTACATATCTCACTTGCCGACACGTAACTAAGACGTTCCGAACGAAGGAAAGTTGCGTACATAGCGATTTCGAATCTGTGCGCAGAAAAGCGTTTCTCCTCAATGACCTTCAAGTTGTACAAGAATTTTCTGCATATCTCACTTGCCGAGACGTAACTAAGACGTTCCAAACGAACAAAACTTGCGTACATAGCGATTTCAACTCTGTGCGCAGAAAAGCGTTTCTACTCAATTTCCATGATGTGGTACAAGAATTTTCTACATATCTCACTTGCCGACACGTAACTAAGACGTTCCGAACGCAGGAAAGTTGCGTACATAGCGATTTCGACTCTGTGAGCAGAAAAGCGTTTCTCCTCAATGATCTACAAGTTGTACAAGAATTTTCTGCATATTTCACTTGCCGACACGTAAATAAGACGTTCCAAACGAACAAAACTTGCGTATATAGCGATTTCAACTCTGTGCGCAGAGAAGTGTTTCTACTTAATTTCCATGATGTGGTACAGGAATTTTCTACATATCTCACTTGCCGACACGTAACTAAGACGTTCCGAACGAAGGAAACTTGCGTACATAGCGATCTCCGCTCTGTGTTCAGTGAAACGTGATTCCTATATTTCCTTGACGTTGTACAAGAATTTTCTACATATCTCACATGTCCACACGTAACTAAGACGTTCCGAACGAAAGAAACATGCGTACATAGCGATTTTGACTCTGCATGCAGAGAAGTGTTTCTACACAATTTCCTTGTTGTTGCACAAGAATTTTCTGCATATCTCACATGTCGACACGTAACTAAGACGTTCCGAACGAAAGAAATTTGCGTACATAGCGATCTCTGCTCTGTGTTCAGTGAAACGTGATTTCTTTATTTCCTTGACGTTGTACAAGTATTTTCTGCATATCTCACTTGCCGACACGTAACTAAGACGTTCCGAACGAAGGAAACTTTCGTACATAGCGATTTCGAATCTGTGCGCAGAAAAGCGTTTCTCCTCAATGACCTTCAAGTTGTACAAGAATTTTCTGCATATCTCACTTGCCGAGACGTAACTAAGACGTTCCAAACGAACAAAACTTGCATATATAACGATTTCAACTCTGTGCACAGAGAAGTGTTTCTACTTAATTTCCATGATGTGGTACAAGAATTATCTACATATCTTACTTGCCGACACGTAACTAAGACGTTCCGAACGAAGGAAAGTTGCGTACATGGCGATCTCAGTTCTGTTCGCAGAAAAGCATTTCTCCTGAATTTCCGTGATGTTGCACAAGAATTTTCTACATATCTCACATTTCGACACGTAACTAAGACGTTCCGAACGAAAGAAACATGCGTACATAGCGATCTTGACTCTGCATGCAGAGAAGTGTTTCTACTCAATTTCCTTGTTGTTGCACAAGAATTTTCTGCATATCTCACATGTCGACACGTAACTAAGACGTTCCGAACGAAAGAAACTTGCGTACATAGCGATCTCTGCTCTGTGTTCAGTGAAACGTGATTCCTTTATTTCCTTGACGTTGTACAAGAATTTTCTGCATATCTCACTTGCCGACACGTAACTAAGACGTTCCAAACGAACAAAACTTGCGTACATGGCGATCTCAGTTCTGTTCGCAGAAAAGCATTTCTCCTGAATTTCCTTGATGTTGCACAAGAATTTTCTACATATCTCACATTTCGACACGTAACTAAGACGTTCCAAACGAAAGAAACATACGTACATAGCGATCTTGACTCTGCATGCAGAGAAGTGTTTCTCCTCAATTTCCTTGTTGTTGCACAAGAATTTTCTGCATATCTCACATGTCGACACGTAACTAAGACGTTCCGAACGAAAGAAACATGCGTACATAGCGATTTTGACTCTGCATGCAGAGAAGTGTTTCTACTCAATTTCCTTGTTGTTGCACAAGAATTTTTTGCATATCTCACATGTCGACACGTAACTAAGACGTTCCGAACGAAAGAAACATGCGTACATAGCGATCTCTGCTCTGTGTTCAGTGAAACGTGATTCCTTTATTTCCTTGACGTTGTACAAGAATTTTCTACATATCTCACATGTCGACACGTATCTAAAACGTTCCGAACGAAAGAAACATGCGTACATAGCGATTTCAACTCTGTATGCAGAAAAGCGTCTCCTCAATGTCCTTCAAGTTATACAAGAATTTTCTGCATATCTCACATGTCGACACGTAACTAAGACGTTCCGAACGAAAGAAACTTGCGTACATAGCGATCTCTGCTCTGTGTTCAGTGAAACGTGATTCCTTTATTTCCTTGACGTTGTACAAGAATTTTCTGCATATCTCACTTGCCGACACGTAACTAAGATGTTCCAAACGAACAAAACTTGCGTACATAGTGATTTCAACTCTGTGCGCAGAGAAGTGTTTCTACTCAATTTCCATGATGTGGTACAAGAATTTTCTACATATCTCACTTGCCGACACGTAACTAAGACGTTCCGAACGAAGGAAAGTTGCGTACATAGCGATTTCGAATCTGTGCGCAGAAAAGCGTTTCTCCTCAATGACCTTCAAGTTGTACAAGAATTTTCTGCATATCTCACTTGCCGAGACGTAACTAAGACGTTCCAAACGAACAAAACTTGCGTACATAGCGATTTCAACTCTGTGCGCAGAAAAGCGTTTCTACTCAATTTCCATGATGTGGTACAAGAATTTTCTACATATCTCACTTGCCGACACGTAACTAAGACGTTCCGAACGAAGGAAAGTTGCGTACATAGCGATTTCGACTCTGTGAGCAGAAAAGCGTTTCTCCTCAATGATCTACAAGTTGTACAAGAATTTTCTGCATATTTCACTTGCCGACACGTAAATAAGACGTTCCAAACGAACAAAACTTGCGTATATAGCGATTTCAACTCTGTGCGCAGAGAAGTGTTTCTACTTAATTTCCATGATGTGGTACAGGAATTTTCTGCATATCTCACTTGCCGACACGTAACTAAGACGTTCCAAACGAACAAAACTTGCGTACATGGCGATCTCAGTTCTGTTCGCAGAAAAGCATTTCTCCTGAATTTCCTTGATGTTGCACAAGAATTTTCTACATATCTCACATGTCGACACGTAACTAAGACGTTCCGAACGAAGGAAAGTTGCATACATAGCGATCTCTGCTTTGTGTTTAGAGAAACGTGATTCCTCTATTACCTTGACGTTGTACAAAAATTTTCTGCATATCTCACTTGCCGACACGTAACTAAGACGTTCCGAACGAAGGAAACTTGCGTACATAGCGATTTCAACTCTGTGCGCAGATAAGCGTTTCTCCTCAATGTCCTTCAAGTTGTACAAGAATTTTCGACAGATCTCACTTAATGACAAGTAACTAAGACGTTCCGAACGAACAAAACTTGCGTACATGGCGATCTCAGTTCTGTTCGCAGAAAAGCGTTTCTCCTGAATTTTCTTGATGTTGCACAAGAATTTTCTGCATATCTTACATGTTGACACGTAACTAAGTCGTTCCGAACGATGGAAACTTGCGTACATAGCGATCTCTGCTCTGTGTTCAGTGAAACGTGATTCCTTTATTTCCTTGACGTTGTACAAGAATTTTCTACATATCTCACATGTCCACACGTAACTAAGACGTTCCGAACGAAAGAAACATGCGTACATAGCGATTTTGACTCTGCATGCAGAGAAGTGTTTCTACTCAATTTCCTTGTTGTTGCACAAGAATTTTCTGCATATCCCACATATCGAAACGTAACTAAGACGTTCCGAACGAAAGAAACTTGCGTACATAGCGATCTCTGCTATGTGTTCAGTGAAACGTGATTCCTTTATTTCCTTGACGTTGTACAAGAATTTTCTACATATCTCACATGTCGACACGTATCTAAAACGTTCCGAACGAAAGAAACATGCGTACATAGCGATTTCAACTCTGTATGCAGAAAAGCGTCTCCTCAATGTCCTTCAAGTTATACAAGAATTTTCTGCATATCTCACATGTCGACACGTAACTAAGACGTTCCGAACGAAAGAAACTTGCGTACATAGCGATCTCTGCTCTGTGTTCAGTGAAATGTGATTCCTTTATTTACTTGACGTTGTACAAGAATTTTCTGCATATCTCACTTGCCGACACGTAACTAAGATGTTCCAAACGAACAAAACTTGCGTACATAGTGATTTCAACTCTGTGCGCAGAGAAGTGTTTCTACTCAATTTCCATGATGTGGTACAAGAATTTTCTACATATCTCACTTGCCGACACGTAACTAAGACGTTCCGAACGAAGGAAAGTTGCGTACATAGCGATTTCGAATCTGTGCGCAGAAAAGCGTTTCTCCTCAATGACCTTCAAGTTGTACAAGAATTTTCTGCATATCTCACTTGCCGAGACGTAACTAAGACGTTCCAAACGAACAAAACTTGCGTACATAGCGATTTCAACTCTGTGCGCAGAAAAGCGTTTCTACTCAATTTCCATGATGTGGTACAAGAATTTTCTACATATCTCACTTGCCGACACGTAACTAAGACGTTCCGAACGCAGGAAAGTTGCGTACATAGCGATTTCGACTCTGTGAGCAGAAAAGCGTTTCTCCTCAATGATCTACAAGTTGTACAAGAATTTTCTGCATATTTCACTTGCCGACACGTAAATAAGACGTTCCAAACGAACAAAACTTGCGTATATAGCGATTTCAACTCTGTGCGCAGAGAAGTGTTTCTACTTAATTTCCATGATGTGGTACAGGAATTTTCTACATATCTCACTTGCCGACACGTAACTAAGACGTTCCGAACGAAGGAAACTTGCGTACATAGCGATCTCCGCTCTGTGTTCAGTGAAACGTGATTCCTATATTTCCTTGACGTTGTACAAGAATTTTCTACATATCTCACATGTCCACACGTAACTAAGACGTTCCGAACGAAAGAAACATGCGTACATAGCGATTTTGACTCTGCATGCAGAGAAGTGTTTCTACACAATTTCCTTGTTGTTGCACAAGAATTTTCTGCATATCTCACATGTCGACACGTAACTAAGACGTTCCGAACGAAAGAAATTTGCGTACATAGCGATCTCTGCTCTGTGTTCAGTGAAACGTGATTCCTTTATTTCCTTGACGTTGTACAAGTATTTTCTGCATATCTCACTTGCCGACACGTAACTAAGACGTTCCGAACGAAGGAAACTTTCGTACATAGCGATTTCGAATCTGTGCGCAGAAAAGCGTTTCTCCTCAATGACCTTCAAGTTGTACAAGAATTTTCTGCATATCTCACTTGCCGAGACGTAACTAAGACGTTCCAAACGAACAAAACTTGCATATATAACGATTTCAACTCTGTGCACAGAGAAGTGTTTCTACTTAATTTCCATGATGTGGTACAAGAATTTTCTACATATCTTACTTGCCGACACGTAACTAAGACGTTCCGAACGAAGGAAAGTTGCGTACATGGCGATCTCAGTTCTGTTCGCAGAAAAGCATTTCTCCTGAATTTCCGTGATGTTGCACAAGAATTTTCTACATATCTCACATTTCGACACGTAACTAAGACGTTCCGAACGAAAGAAACATGCGTACATAGCGATCTTGACTCTGCATGCAGAGAAGTGTTTCTACTCAATTTCCTTGTTGTTGCACAAGAATTTTCTGCATATCTCACATGTCGACACGTAACTAAGACGTTCCGAACGAAAGAAACTTGCGTACATAGCGATCTCTGCTCTGTGTTCAGTGAAACGTGATTCCTTTATTTCCTTGACGTTGTACAAGAATTTTCTGCATATCTCACTTGCCGACACGTAACTAAGACGTTCCAAACGAACAAAACTTGCGTACATGGCGATCTCAGTTCTGTTCGCAGAAAAGCATTTCTCCTGAATTTCCTTGATGTTGCACAAGAATTTTCTACATATCTCACATTTCGACACGTAACTAAGACGTTCCGAACGAAAGAAACATGCGTACATAGCGATCTTGACTCTGCATGCAGAGAAGTGTTTCTCCTCAATTTCCTTGTTGTTGCACAAGAATTTTCTGCATATCTCACATGTCGACACGTAACTAAGACGTTCCGAACGAAAGAAACATGCGTACATAGCGATCTCTGCTCTGTGAGCAGAAAAGCGTTTCTCCTCAATGATCTACAAGTTGTACAAGAATTTTCTGCATATTTCACTTGCCGACACGTAACTAAGACGTTCCAAACGAACAAAACTTGCGTACATGGCGATCTCAGTTCTGTTCGCAGAAAAGCATTTCTCCTGAATTTCCTTGATGTTGCACAAGAATTTTCTACATATCTCACATGTCGACACGTAACTAAGACGTTCCGAACGAAGGAAAGTTGCATACATAGCGATCTCTGCTTTGTGTTTAGAGAAACGTGATTCCTCTATTACCTTGACGTTGTACAAAAATTTTCTGCATATCTCACTTGCCGACACGTAACTAAGACGTTCCGAACGAAGGAAACTTGCGTACATAGCGATTTCAACTCTGTGCGCAGATAAGCGTTTCTCCTCAATGTCCTTCAAGTTGTACAAGAATTTTCGACAGATCTCACTTAATGACAAGTAACTAAGACGTTCCGAACGAACAAAACTTGCGTACATGGCGATCTCAGTTCTGTTCGCAGAAAAGCGTTTCTCCTGAATTTTCTTGATGTTGCACAAGAATTTTCTGCATATCTTACATGTTGACACGTAACTAAGTCGTTCCGAACGATGGAAACTTGCGTACATAGCGATCTCTGCTCTGTGTTCAGTGAAACGTGATTCCTTTATTTCCTTGACGTTGTACAAGAATTTTCTACATATCTCACTTGCCGACACGTAACTAAGATGTTCCAAACGAACAAAACTTGCGTACATAGTGATTTCAACTCTGTGCGCAGAGAAGTGTTTCTACTCAATTTCCATGATGTGGTACAAGAATTTTCTACATATCTCACTTGCCGACACGTAACTAAGACGTTCCGAACGAAGGAAAGTTGCGTACATAGCGATTTCGAATCTGTGCGCAGAAAAGCGTTTCTCCTCAATGACCTTCAAGTTGTACAAGAATTTTCTGCATATCTCACTTGCCGAGACGTAACTAAGACGTTCCAAACGAACAAAACTTGCGTACATAGCGATTTCAACTCTGTGCGCAGAAAAGCGTTTCTACTCAATTTCCATGATGTGGTACAAGAATTTTCTACATATCTCACTTGCCGACACGTAACTAAGACGTTCCGAACGCAGGAAAGTTGCGTACATAGCGATTTCGACTCTGTGAGCAGAAAAGCGTTTCTCCTCAATGATCTACAAGTTGTACAAGAATTTTCTGCATATTTCACTTGCCGACACGTAAATAAGACGTTCCAAACGAACAAAACTTGCGTATATAGCGATTTCAACTCTGTGCGCAGAGAAGTGTTTCTACTTAATTTCCATGATGTGGTACAGGAATTTTCTACATATCTCACTTGCCGACACGTAACTAAGACGTTCCGAACGAAGGAAACTTGCGTACATAGCGATCTCCGCTCTGTGTTCAGTGAAACGTGATTCCTATATTTCCTTGACGTTGTACAAGAATTTTCTACATATCTCACATGTCCACACGTAACTAAGACGTTCCGAACGAAAGAAACATGCGTACATAGCGATTTTGACTCTGCATGCAGAGAAGTGTTTCTACACAATTTCCTTGTTGTTGCACAAGAATTTTCTGCATATCTCACATGTCGACACGTAACTAAGACGTTCCGAACGAAAGAAATTTGCGTACATAGCGATCTCTGCTCTGTGTTCAGTGAAACGTGATTCCTTTATTTCCTTGACGTTGTACAAGTATTTTCTGCATATCTCACTTGCCGACACGTAACTAAGACGTTCCGAACGAAGGAAACTTTCGTACATAGCGATTTCGAATCTGTGCGCAGAAAAGCGTTTCTCCTCAATGACCTTCAAGTTGTACAAGAATTTTCTGCATATCTCACTTGCCGAGACGTAACTAAGACGTTCCAAACGAACAAAACTTGCATATATAACGATTTCAACTCTGTGCACAGAGAAGTGTTTCTACTTAATTTCCATGATGTGGTACAAGAATTTTCTACATATCTTACTTGCCGACACGTAACTAAGACGTTCCGAACGAAGGAAAGTTGCGTACATGGCGATCTCAGTTCTGTTCGCAGAAAAGCATTTCTCCTGAATTTCCGTGATGTTGCACAAGAATTTTCTACATATCTCACATTTCGACACGTAACTAAGACGTTCCGAACGAAAGAAACATGCGTACATAGCGATCTTGACTCTGCATGCAGAGAAGTGTTTCTACTCAATTTCCTTGTTGTTGCACAAGAATTTTCTGCATATCTCACATGTCGACACGTAACTAAGACGTTCCGAACGAAAGAAACTTGCGTACATAGCGATCTCTGCTCTGTGTTCAGTGAAACGTGATTCCTTTATTTCCTTGACGTTGTACAAGAATTTTCTGCATATCTCACTTGCCGACACGTAACTAAGACGTTCCAAACGAACAAAACTTGCGTACATGGCGATCTCAGTTCTGTTCGCAGAAAAGCATTTCTCCTGAATTTCCTTGATGTTGCACAAGAATTTTCTACATATCTCACATTTCGACACGTAACTAAGACGTTCCGAACGAAAGAAACATGCGTACATAGCGATCTTGACTCTGCATGCAGAGAAGTGTTTCTCCTCAATTTCCTTGTTGTTGCACAAGAATTTTCTGCATATCTCACATGTCGACACGTAACTAAGACGTTCCGAACGAAAGAAACATGCGTACATAGCGATCTCTGCTCTGTGTTCAGTGAAACGTGATTCCTTTATTTCCTTGACGTTGTACAAGAATTTTCTACATATCTCACATGTCGACACGTATCTAAAACGTTCCGAACGAAAGAAACATGCGTACATAGCGATTTCAACTCTGTATGCAGAAAAGCGTCTCCTCAATGTCCTTCAAGTTATACAAGAATTTTCTGCATATCTCACATGTCGACACGTAACTAAGACGTTCCGAACGAAAGAAACTTGCGTACATAGTGATTTCAACTCTGTGCGCAGAGAAGTGTTTCTACTCAATTTCCATGATGTGGTACAAGAATTTTCTACATATCTCACTTGCCGACACGTAACTAAGACGTTCCGAACGAAGGAAAGTTGCGTACATAGCGATTTCGAATCTATGCGCAGAAAAGCGTTTCTACTCAATTTCCATGATGTGGTACAAGAATTTTCTGCATATCTCACTTGCCGACACGTAACTAAGACGTTCCGAACGAAGGAAAGTTGCGTACATAGCGATTTCGACTCTGTGAGCAGAAAAGCGTTTCTCCTCAATGATCTACAAGTTGTACAAGAATTTTCTGCATATTTCATTTGCCGACACGTAAATAAGACGTTCCAAACGAACAAAACTTGCGTATATAGCGATTTCAACTCTGTGCGCAGAGAAGTGTTTCTACTTAATTTCCATGATGTGGTACAGGAATTTTCTACATATCTCACTTGCCGACACGTAACTAAGACGTTCCGAACGAAGGAAACTTGCGTACATAGCGATCTCCGCTCTGTGTTCAGTGAAACGTGATTCCTTTATTTCCTTGACGTTGTACAAGAATTTTCTACATATCTCACATGTCCACACGTAACTAAGACGTTCCGAACGAAAGAAACATGCGTACATAGCGATTTTGACTCTGCATGCAGAGAAGTGTTTCTACACAATTTCCTTGTTGTTGCACAAGAATTTCCTGCATATCTCACATGTCGACACGTAACTAAGTCGTTCCGAACGAAAGAAATTTGCGTACATAGCGATCTCTGCTCTGTGTTCAGTGAAACGTGATTCCTTTATTTCCTTGACGTTGTACAAGAATTTTCTGCATATCTCACTTGCCGACACGTAACTAAGACGTTCCAAACGAACAAAACTTGCGTACATGGCGATCTCAGTTCTGTTCGCAGAAAAGCATTTCTCCTGAATTTCCTTGATGTTGCACAAGAATTTTCTACATATCTCACATTTCGACACGTAACTAAGACGTTCCGAACGAAAGAAACATGCGTACATAGCGATCTTGACTCTGCATGCAGAGAAGTGTTTCTCCTCAATTTCCTTGTTGTTGCACAAGAATTTTCTGCATATCTCACATGTCGACACGTAACTAAGACGTTCCGAACGAAAGAAACATGCGTACATAGCGATTTTGACTCTGCATGCAGAGAAGTGTTTCTACTCAATTTCCTTGTTGTTGCACAAGAATTTTTTGCATATCTCACATGTCGACACGTAACTAAGACGTTCCGAACGAAAGAAACATGCGTACATAGCGATCTCTGCTCTGTGTTCAGTGAAACGTGATTCCTTTATTTCCTTGACGTTGTACAAGAATTTTCTACATATCTCACATGTCGACACGTATCTAAAACGTTCCGAACGAAAGAAACATGCGTACATAGCGATCTCTGCTCTGTGTTCAGTGAAACGTGATTCCTTTATTTCCTTGACGTTGTACAAGAATTTTCTACATATCTCAAATGTCGACACGTAACTAAGACGTTCCGAACGAAAGAAACATGCGTACATAGCGATTTTGACTATGCATGCAGAGAAGTGTTTCTACTCAATTTCCTTGTTGTTGCACAAGAATTTTTTGCATATCTCACATGTCGACACGTAACTAAGACGTTCCGAACGAAAGAAACTTGCGTACATAGCGATCTCTGCTCTGTGTTCAGTGAAACGTGATTCCTATATTTCCTTGACGTTGTACAAGAATTTTCTGCATATCTCACTTGCCGACACGTAACTAAGACGTTCCGAACGAAGGAAACTTTCGTACATAGCGATTTCAACTCTGTGCGCAGAAAAGCGTTTCTCCTCAATGTCCTTCAAGTTATACAAGAATTTTCGACAGATCTCACTTAATGACAAGTAACTAAGACGTTCCGAACGAACAAAACTTGCGTACATGGCGATCTCAGTTCTGTTCGCAGAAAAGCATTTCTCCCGAATTTCCTTGCTGTTGCACAAGAATTTTCTACATGTCTCACATGTCGACACGTAACTAAGACGTTCCGAACGAAAGAAACTTGCGTACATAGCGATCTCTGCTCTGTGTTCAGTGAAACGTGATTCCTTTATTTCCTTGACGTTGTACAAGAATTTTCTGCATATCTCACTTGCCGACACGTAACTAAGACGTTCCGAACGAAGGAAACTTTCGTACATAGCGATTTCAACTCTGTGCGCAGAAAAGCGTTTCTCCTCAATGTCCTTCAAGTTATACAAGAATTTTCGACAGATCTCACTTAATGACAAGTAACTAAGACGTTCCGAACGAACAAAACTTGCGTACATGGCGATCTCAGTTCTGTTCGCAGAAAAGCATTGCTCCCGAATTTCCTTGCTGTTGCACAAGAATTTTCTACATATCTCACATGTCGACACGTAACTAAGACGTTCCGAACGAAAGAAACATGCGTACATAGCGATCTCTGCTCTGTGATCAGTGAAACGTGATTCCTTTATTTCCTTGACGTTGTACAAGTATTTTCTGCATATCTCACTTGCCGACACGTAACTAAGATGTTCCAAACGAACAAAACTTGCGTACATAGTGATTTCAACTCTGTGCGCAGAAAAGCGTTTCTACTCAATTTCCATGATGTGGTACAAGAATTTTCTACATATCTCACTTGCCGACACGTAACTAAGACGTTCCAAACGAACAAAACTTGCGTACATGGCGATCTCAGTTCTGTTCGCAGAAAAGCATTTCTCCTGAATTTCCTTGATGTTGCACAAGAATTTTCTACATATCTCACATTTCGACACGTAACTAAGACGTTCCGAACGAAAGAAACATGCGTACATAGCGATCTTGACTCTGCATGCAGAGAAGTGTTTCTACTCAATTTCCTTGTTGTTGCACAAGAATTTTCTGCATATCTCACCTGTCGACACGTAACTAAGACGTTCCGAACGAAAGAAACATGCGTACATAGCGATCTCTGCTCTGTGTTCAGTGAAACGTGATTCCTTTATTTCCTTGACGTTGTACAAGAATTTTCTACATATCTCACATGTCGACACGTATCTAAAACGTTCCGAACGAAAGAAACATGCGTACATAGTGATTTCAACTCTGTGTGCAGAAAAGCGTCTCCTCAATGTCCTTCAAGTTATACAAGAATTTTCTGCATATCTCACATGTCGACACGTAACTAAGACGTTCCGAACGAAAGAAACTTGCGTACATAGCGATCTCTGCTCTGTGTTCAGTGAAACGTGATTCCTTTATTTCCTTGACGTTGTACAAGTATTTTCTGCATATCTCACTTGCCGACACGTAACTAAGATGTTCCAAACGAACAAAACTTGCGTACATAGTGATTTCAACTCTGTGCGCAGAGAAGTGTTTCTACTCAATTTCCATGATGTGGTACAAGAATTTTCTACATATCTCACTTGCCGACACGTAACTAAGACGTTCCGAACGAAGGAAAGTTGCGTACATAGCGATTTCGACTCTGTGAGCAGAAAAGCGTTTCTCCTCAATGACCTTCAAGTTGTACAAGAATTTTCTGCATATCTCACTTGCCGAGACGTAACTAAGACGTTCCAAACGAACAAAACTTGCGTACATAGCGATTTCAACTCTGTGCGCAGAAAAGCGTTTCTACTCAATTTCCATGATGTGGTACAAGAATTTTCTACATATCTCACTTGCCGACACGTAACTAAGACGTTCCGAACGAAGGAAAGTTGCGTACATAGCGATTTCGACTCTGTGAGCAGAAAAGCGTTTCTCCTCAATGATCTACAAGTTGTACAAGAATTTTCTGCATATCTCACTTGCCGACACGTAAATAAGACGTTCCAAACGAACAAAACTTGCGTATATAGCGATTTCAACTTTGTGCGCAGAGAAGTGTTTCTACTTAATTTCCATGATGTGGTACAGGAATTTTCTACATATCTCACTTGCCGACACGTAACTAAGACGTTCCGAACGAAGGAAACTTGCGTACATAGCGATCTCCGCTCTGTGTTCAGTGAAACGTGATTCCTTTATTTCCTTGACGTTGTACAAGAATTTTCTACATATCTCACATGTCCACACGTAACTAAGACGTTCCGAACGACAGAAACATGCGTACATAGCGATTTTGACTCTGCATGCAGAGAAGTGTTTCTACACAATTTCCTTGTTGTTGCACAAGAATTTTCTGCATATCTCACATGTCGACACGTAACTAAGACGTTCCGAACGAAAGAAATTTGCGTACATAGCGATCTCTGCTCTGTGTTCAGTGAAACGTGATTCCTTTATTTCCTTGACGTTGTACAAGTATTTTCTGCATATCTCACTTGCCGACACGTAACTAAGACGTTCCGAACGAAGGAAACTTTCGTACATAGCGATTTCGAATCTGTGCGCAGAAAAGCATTTCTCCTGAATTTCCGTGATGTTGCACAAGAATTTTCTACATATCTCACATTTCGACACGTAACTAAGACGTTCCGAACGAAAGAAACATGCGTACATAGCGATCTTGACTCTGCATGCAGAGAAGTGTTTCTACTCAATTTCCTTGTTGTTGCACAAGAATTTTCTGCATATCTCACATGTCGACACGTAACTAAGACGTTCCGAACGAAAGAAACTTGCGTACATAGCGATCTCTGCTCTGTGTTCAGTGAAACGTGATTCCTTTATTTCCTTGACGTTGTACAAGAATTTTCTGCATATCTCACTTGCCGACACGTAACTAAGACGTTCCAAACGAACAAAACTTGCGTACATGGCGATCTCAGTTCTGTTCGCAGAAAAGCATTTCTCCTGAATTTCCTTGATGTTGCACAAGAATTTTCTACATATCTCACATTTCGACACGTAACTAAGACGTTCCAAACGAAAGAAACATACGTACATAGCGATCTTGACTCTGCATGCAGAGAAGTGTTTCTCCTCAATTTCCTTGTTGTTGCACAAGAATTTTCTGCATATCTCACATGTCGACACGTAACTAAGACGTTCCGAACGAAAGAAACATGCGTACATAGCGATTTTGACTCTGCATGCAGAGAAGTGTTTCTACTCAATTTCCTTGTTGTTGCACAAGAATTTTTTGCATATCTCACATGTCGACACGTAACTAAGACGTTCCGAACGAAAGAAACATGCGTACATAGCGATCTCTGCTCTGTGTTCAGTGAAACGTGATTCCTTTATTTCCTTGACGTTGTACAAGAATTTTCTACATATCTCACATGTCGACACGTATCTAAAACGTTCCGAACGAAAGAAACATGCGTACATAGCGATTTCAACTCTGTATGCAGAAAAGCGTCTCCTCAATGTCCTTCAAGTTATACAAGAATTTTCTGCATATCTCACATGTCGACACGTAACTAAGACGTTCCGAACGAAAGAAACTTGCGTACATAGCGATCTCTGCTCTGTGTTCAGTGAAACGTGATTCCTTTATTTCCTTGACGTTGTACAAGAATTTTCTGCATATCTCACTTGCCGACACGTAACTAAGATGTTCCAAACGAACAAAACTTGCGTACATAGTGATTTCAACTCTGTGCGCAGAGAAGTGTTTCTACTCAATTTCCATGATGTGGTACAAGAATTTTCTACATATCTCACTTGCCGACACGTAACTAAGACGTTCCGAACGAAGGAAAGTTGCGTACATAGCGATTTCGAATCTGTGCGCAGAAAAGCGTTTCTCCTCAATGACCTTCAAGTTGTACAAGAATTTTCTGCATATCTCACTTGCCGAGACGTAACTAAGACGTTCCAAACGAACAAAACTTGCGTACATAGCGATTTCAACTCTGTGCGCAGAAAAGCGTTTCTACTCAATTTCCATGATGTGGTACAAGAATTTTCTACATATCTCACTTGCCGACACGTAACTAAGACGTTCCGAACGAAGGAAAGTTGCGTACATAGCGATTTCGACTCTGTGAGCAGAAAAGCGTTTCTCCTCAATGATCTACAAGTTGTACAAGAATTTTCTGCATATTTCACTTGCCGACACGTAAATAAGACGTTCCAAACGAACAAAACTTGCGTATATAGCGATTTCAACTCTGTGCGCAGAGAAGTGTTTCTACTTAATTTCCATGATGTGGTACAGGAATTTTCTGCATATCTCACTTGCCGACACGTAACTAAGACGTTCCAAACGAACAAAACTTGCGTACATGGCGATCTCAGTTCTGTTCGCAGAAAAGCATTTCTCCTGAATTTCCTTGATGTTGCACAAGAATTTTCTACATATCTCACATGTCGACACGTAACTAAGACGTTCCGAACGAAGGAAAGTTGCATACATAGCGATCTCTGCTTTGTGTTTAGAGAAACGTGATTCCTCTATTACCTTGACGTTGTACAAAAATTTTCTGCATATCTCACTTGCCGACACGTAACTAAGACGTTCCGAACGAAGGAAACTTGCGTACATTGCGATTTCAACTCTGTGCGCAGATAAGCGTTTCTCCTCAATGTCCTTCAAGTTGTACAAGAATTTTCGACAGATCTCACTTAATGACAAGTAACTAAGACGTTCCGAACGAACAAAACTTGCGTACATGGCGATCTCAGTTCTGTTCGCAGAAAAGCGTTTCTCCTGAATTTTCTTGATGTTGCACAAGAATTTTCTGCATATCTTACATGTTGACACGTAACTAAGTCGTTCCGAACGATGGAAACTTGCGTACATAGCGATCTCTGCTCTGTGTTCAGTGAAACGTGATTCCTTTATTTCCTTGACGTTGTACAAGAATTTTCTACATATCTCACATGTCCACACGTAACTAAGACGTTCCGAACGAAAGAAACATGCGTACATAGCGATTTTGACTCTGCATGCAGAGAAGTGTTTCTACTCAATTTCCTTGTTGTTGCACAAGAATTTTCTGCATATCCCACATATCGAAACGTAACTAAGACGTTCCGAACGAAAGAAACTTGCGTACATAGCGATCTCTGCTCTGTGTTCAGTGAAACGTGATTCCTTTATTTCCTTGACGTTGTACAAGAATTTTCTACATATCTCACATGTCGACACGTATCTAAAACGTTCCGAACGAAAGAAACATGCGTACATAGCGATTTCAACTCTGTATGCAGAAAAGCGTCTCCTCAATGTCCTTCAAGTTATACAAGAATTTTCTGCATATCTCACATGTCGACACGTAACTAAGACGTTCCGAACGAAAGAAACTTGCGTACATAGCGATCTCTGCTCTGTTTTCAGTGAAATGTGATTCCTTTATTTACTTGACGTTGTACAAGAATTTTCTGCATATCTCACTTGCCGACACGTAACTAAGATGTTCCAAACGAACAAAACTTGCGTACATAGTGATTTCAACTCTGTGCGCAGAGAAGTGTTTCTACTCAATTTCCATGATGTGGTACAAGAATTTTCTACATATCTCACTTGCCGACACGTAACTAAGACGTTCCGAACGAAGGAAAGTTGCGTACATAGCGATTTCGAATCTGTGCGCAGAAAAGCGTTTCTCCTCAATGACCTTCAAGTTGTACAAGAATTTTCTGCATATCTCACTTGCCGAGACGTAACTAAGACGTTCCAAACGAACAAAACTTGCGTACATAGCGATTTCAACTCTGTGCGCAGAAAAGCGTTTCTACTCAATTTCCATGATGTGGTACAAGAATTTTCTACATATCTCACTTGCCGACACGTAACTAAGACGTTCCGAACGCAGGAAAGTTGCGTACATAGCGATTTCGACTCTGTGAGCAGAAAAGCGTTTCTCCTCAATGATCTACAAGTTGTACAAGAATTTTCTGCATATTTCACTTGCCGACACGTAAATAAGACGTTCCAAACGAACAAAACTTGCGTATATAGCGATTTCAACTCTGTGCGCAGAGAAGTGTTTCTACTTAATTTCCATGATGTGGTACAGGAATTTTCTACATATCTCACTTGCCGACACGTAACTAAGACGTTCCGAACGAAGGAAACTTGCGTACATAGCGATCTCCGCTCTGTGTTCAGTGAAACGTGATTCCTATATTTCCTTGACGTTGTACAAGAATTTTCTACATATCTCACATGTCCACACGTAACTAAGACGTTCCGAACGAAAGAAACATGCGTACATAGCGATTTTGACTCTGCATGCAGAGAAGTGTTTCTACACAATTTCCTTGTTGTTGCACAAGAATTTTCTGCATATCTCACATGTCGACACGTAACTAAGTCGTTCCGAACGAAAGAAATTTGCGTACATAGCGATCTCTGCTCTGTGTTCAGTGAAACGTGATTCCTTTATTTCCTTGACGTTGTACAAGTATTTTCTGCATATCTCACTTGCCGACACGTAACTAAGACGTTCCAAACGAACAAAACTTGCGTACATGGCGATCTCAGTTCTGTTCGCAGAAAAGCATTTCTCCTGAATTTCCTTGATGTTGCACAAGAATTTTCTACATATCTCACATGTCGACACGTAACTAAGACGTTCCGAACGAAGGAAAGTTGCATACATAGCGATCTCTGCTTTGTGTTTAGAGAAACGTGATTCCTCTATTACCTTGACGTTGTACAAAAATTTTCTGCATATCTCACTTGCCGACACGTAACTAAGACGTTCCGAACGAAGGAAACTTGCGTACATAGCGATTTCAACTCTGTGCGCAGATAAGCGTTTCTCCTCAATGTCCTTCATGTTGTACAAGAATTTTCGACAGATCTCACTTAATGACAAATAACTAAGACGTTCCGAACGAACAAAACTTGCGTACATGGCGATCTCAGTTCTGTTCGCAGAAAAGCGTTTCTCCTGAATTTTCTTGATGTTGCACAAGAATTTTCTGCATATCTTACATGTTGACACGTAACTAAGTCGTTCCGAACGATGGAAACTTGCGTACATAGCGATCTCTGCTCTGTGTTCAGTGAAACGTGATTCCTTTATTTCCTTGACGTTGTACAAGAATTTTCTACATATCTCACATGTCCACACGTAACTAAGACGTTCCGAACGAAAGAAACATGCGTACATAGCGATTTTGACTCTGCATGCAGAGAAGTGTTTCTACTCAATTTCCTTGTTGTTGCACAAGAATTTTCTGCATATCCCACATATCGACACGTAACTAAGACGTTCCGATCGAAAGAAACTTGCGTACATAGCGATCTCTGCTCTGTGTTCAGTGAAACGTGATTCCTATATTTCCTTGACGTTGTACAAGAATTTTCTACATATCTTACTTGCCGTCACGTAACTAAGACGTACCGAACGAAGGAAAGTTGCGTACATGGCGATCTCAGTTCTGTTCGCAGAAAAGCATTTCTCCTGAATATCCTTGATGTTGCACAAGAATTTTCTACATATCTCACATGTCGACACGTAACTAAGACGTTCCGAACGAACAAAACTTGCGTATATAACGATTTCAACTCTGTGCACAGAGAAGTGTTTCTACTTAATTTCCATGATGTGGTACAAGAATTTTCTACATATCTTACTTGCCGTCACGTAACTAAGACGTTCCGAACGAAGGAAAGTTGCGTACATGGCGATCTCAGTTCTGTTCGCAGAACAGCATTTCTCCTGAATTTCCGTGATGTTGCACAAGAATTTTCTACATATCTCACATTTCGACACGTAACTAAGACGTTCCGAACGAAAGAAACATGCGTACATAGCGATCTTGACTCTGCATGCAGAGAAGTGTTTCTACTCCATTTCCTTGTTGTTGCACAAGAATTTTCTGCATATCTCACATGTCGACACGTAACTAAGACGTTTCAAACGAACAAAACTTGCGTACATGGCGATCTCAGTTCTGTTCGCAGAAAAGCATTTCTCCTGAATTTCCTTGATGTTGCACAAGAATTTTCTACATATCTCACATGTCGACACGTAACTAAGACGTTCCGAACGAAGGAAAGTTGCGTACATAGCGATCTCTGCTTTGTGTTTAGAGAAACATGATTCCTCTATTACCTTGACGTTGTACAAAAATTTTCTGCATATCTCACTTGCCGACACGTAACTAAGACGTTCCAAACTAACAAAACTTGCGCACATAGCGATCTCAGTTCTGTTCGCAGAAAAGCATTTCTCCTGAATTTCCTTGATGTTGCACAAGAATTTTCTACATATCTCACATTTCGACACGTAACTAAGACGTTCCGAACGAAAGAAACATGCGTACATAGCGATCTTGACTCTGCATGCAGAGAAGTGTTTCTCCTCAATTTCGTTGTTGTTGCACAAGAATTTTCTGCATATCTCACATGTCGACACGTAACTAAGACCTTCCGAACGAAAGAAACATGCGTACATAGCGATCTTGAATCTGCATGCAGAGAAGTGTTTCTACTCAATTTCCTTGTTGTTGCACAAGAATTTTCTGCATATCTCACATGTCGACACGTAACTAAGACGTTCCGAAAGAAAGAAACTTGCGTACATAGCGATCTCTGCTCTGTGTTCAGTGAAACGTGATTCCTTTATTTCCTTGACGTTGTACAAGAATTTTCTACATATCTCACATGTCGACACGTAACTAAGACGTTCCGAACGAAAGAAACATGCGTACATAGCGATTTTGACTCTGCATGCAGAGAAGTGTTTCTACTCAATTTCCTTGTTGTTGCACAAGAATTTTTTGCATATCTCACATGTCGACACGTAACTAAGACGTTCCGAACGAAAGAAACATGCGTACATAGCGATCTCTGCTCTGTGTTCAGTGAAACGTGATTCCTTTATTTCCTTGACGTTGTACAAGAATTTTCTACATATCTCACATGTCGACACGTATCTAAAACGTTCCGAACGAAAGAAACATGCGTACATAGCGATTTCAACTCTGTGTGCAGAAAAGCGTCTCCTCAATGTCCTTCAAGTTATACAAGAATTTTCTGCATATCTCACATGTCGACACGTAACTAAGACGTTCCGAACGAAAGAAACTTGCGTACATAGCGATCTCTGCTCTGTGTTCAGTGAAACGTGATTCCTTTATTTCCTTGACGTTGTACAAGAATTTTCTGCATATCTCACTTGCCGACACGTAACTAAGATGTTCCAAACGAACAAAACTTGCGTACATAGTGATTTCAACTCTGTGCGCAGAGAAGTGTTTCTACTCAATTTCCATGATGTGGTACAAGAATTTTCTACATATCTCACTTGCCGACACGTAACTAAGACGTTCCGAACGAAGGAAAGTTGCGTACATAGCGATTTCGAATCTGTGCGCAGAAAAGCGTTTCTCCTCAATGACCTTCAAGTTGTACAAGAATTTTCTGCAAATCTCACTTGCCGAGACGTAACTAAGACGTTCCAACCGAACAAAACTTGCGTACATAGCGATTTCAACTCTGTGCGCAGAAAAGCGTTTCTACTCAATTTCCATGATGTGGTACCAGAATTTTCTACATATCTGACTTGCCGACACGTAACTAAGACGTTCCGAACGAAGGAAAGTTGCGTACATAGCGATTTCGACTCTGGGAGCAGAAAAGCGTTTCTCCTCAATGATCTACAAGTTGTACAAGAATTTTCTGTATATCTCACTTGCCGACACGTAAATAAGACGTTCCAAACGAACAAAACTTGCGTATATAGCGATTTCAACTCTTTGCGCAGAGAAGTGTTTCTACTTAATTTCCATGATGTGGTACAGGAATTTTCTACATATCTCACTTGCCGACACGTAACTAAGACGTTCCGAACGAAGGAAACTTGCGTACATAGCGATCTCCGCTCTGTGTTCAGTGAAACGTGATTCCTTTATTTCCTTGACGATGTACAAGAATTTTCTACATATCTCACATGTCCACACGTAACTAAGACGTTCCGAACGAAAGAAACATGCGTATATAGCGATTTTGACTCTGCATGCAGAGAAGTGTTTCTACACAATTTCCTTGTTGTTGCACAAGAATTTTCTGCATATCTCACATGTCGACACGTAACTAAGACGTTCCGAACGAAAGAAATTTGCGTACATAGCGATCTCTGCTCTGTGTTCAGTGAAACGTGATTCCTTTATTTCCTTGACGTTGTACAAGAATTTTCTACATATCTCACTTACCGACACGTAACTAAATCGTTCCGAACGAAGGAAAATTGCGTACATAGCGATCTCTGCTCTGTGTTCAGTGAAACGTGATTCCTTTATTTCCTTGACGTTGTACAAGAATTTTCTACATATCTCACTTGCCGACACGTAACTAAGACGTTCCGAACGAAAGAAACATGCGTACATAGCGATTTTGACTCTGTGCGCAGAGAAGTGTTTCTACACAATTTCCTTGTTGTTGCACAAGAATTTTCTGCATATCTCACATGATGACACGTAACTAAGTCGTTCCAAACGAAGGAAACTTGCGTGCATAGCGATCTCTGCTCTGTGTTCAGTGAAACGTGATTCCTTTATTTCCTTGACGTTGTACAAGAATTTTCTACATATCTCACTTGTCGACACGTAACTAAGACGTTCCGAACGAAAGAAACATGCGTACATAGCGATTTCGACTCTGTGCGCAGAAAAGCGTTTCTCCTCAATGACCTTCAAGTTGTACAAGAATTTTCGCCAAATCTCACTTACTGACACGTACTTAAAACGTTCCAAACGAACAAAATTTGCGTACATAGCGATTTCAGTTCTGATCGCAGATAAGCGTTTCTCCTGAATTTTCTTGATGTTGCACAAGAATTTTCTGCATATCTCACATGATGACACGTAACTAAGTCGTTCCAAACGAAGGAAACTTGCGTACATAGCGATCTCTGCTCTGTGTTCAGTGAAACGTGATTCCTTTATTTCCTTGACGTTGTACAAGAATTTTCTACATATCTCACTTGTCGACACGTAACTAAGACGATCCGAATGAAGGATACTTGCGCACATAGCGATTTCAACTCTGTGTGCAGAAAAGCGTTTCTCCTCAATGTCCTTCAAGTTATACAAAAATTTTCTGCATATCTCACATGTCGACACGTAACTAAGACGTTCCGAACGAACAAAACTTGCGTACATGGCGATCTCAGTTCTGTTCGCAGAAAAGCATTTCTCCTGAATTTCCTTGATGTTGCACAAGAATTTTCTACATATCTCACATGTCGACACGTAACTAAGACGTTCCGAACGAAAGAAATATGCGTACATAGCGATCTTGACTCTGCATGCAGAGAAGTGTTTCTACTCAATTTCCTTGTTGTTGCACAAGAATTTTCTGCATATCTCACATGTGGACACGTAACTAAGACGTTCCGAACGAAGGAAACCTGCGTACATAGCGATCTCAGCTCTGTGTTCAGAGAAACATGATTCCTCTGTTTCCTTGACGTTGCACAAGAATTTTCTACATATCTCACATGTCGACACGTAACTAAGACGTTCCGAACGAACAAAACTTGCGTACATAGCGATTTCAACTCTGTGCGCAGAAAAGCGTTTCTCCTCAATGTCGTTCATGTTATACAAGAATTTTCGACAGATCTCACTTGCCGACACGTAACTAAGACGTTGCGAACGAAGGAAACTTCCGTACACAGAGATCTTAGCTCTATTTGCAGAGAAGTGTTCCTACTCAATTTCCATGATGTACAAGAATTTTGAACATAACTAACTTAAACACATGTAACTAAGACGTTCCGAACGAAGGAAAGTTGCGTTCATAGCGATTTCAACTCTGTGCGCAGAAAAGCGTTTCTCCTCAATGACCTTCAAGTTGTACAAGAATTATCGCCAATCTCACTTACTGACAAGTAACTAAGACGTTCCGAACGAACAAAACTTGCGTATATAGCGATTTCAGTTCTGATCGCAGAAAAGCGTTTCTCCTGAATTTTCTTGATGTTGCACAAGAATTTTCTGCATATCTCACATGATGACACGTAACTAAGTCGTTCCGAACGAAGAAAACTTGCGTACATAGCGATCTCTGCTCTGTGTTCATTGAAACGTGATTCCTTTATTTCCTTGACGTTGTACAAGAATTTTCTGCATATATCACTTACCGACAAGTAACTAAGACGTTCCGAACGAACAAAACTTGCGTACATGGCGATCTCAGTTCTGTTCGCAGAAAAGCATTTCTCCTGAATTACCTTGATGTTGCACAAGAATTTTCTACATATCTCACATGTCGACACGTAACTAAGACGTTCCGAACGAACAAAACTTGCGTACATAGCGATTTCAACTCTGTGCGCAGAGAAGTGTTTCTACTTAATTTCCATGATGTGGTACAAGAATTTTCTACATATCTCACTTACCGACACGTAACTAAATCGTTCCGAACGAAGGAAACTTGCGTACATAGCGATCTCTGCTCTGTGTTCAGTGAAACGTGATTGCTTTATTTCCTTGTCGTTGTACAAGAATTTTCTACATATCTCACTTACTGACAAGTAACTAAGACGTTCCGAACGAACAAAACTTGCGTACATGGCGATCTCAGTTCTGTTCGCAGAAAAGCATTTCTCCTGAATTTCCTTGATGTTGCACAAGAATTTTCTACATATCTTACATGTCGACACGTAACTAAGACGTTCCGAACGAAAGAAAATTGCGTACATAGCAATCACTGCTCTGTGTTCAGTGAAACGTGATTCCTTTATTTCCTTGACGTTGTACAAGTATTTTCTACATATCTCACTTGCCGACACGTAACTAAGACGTTCCGAACGAAAGAAACATGCGTACATAGCGATCTCTGCTCTGTGTTCAGTGAAACGTTATTCTTTATTTCCTTGACGTTGTACAAGAATTTTCTACATATCTCACATGTCGATACGTAACTAAGACGTTCCGAACTAAAGAAACATGCGTACATAGCGATTTCGACTCTGTGCGCAGAAAAGCGTTTCTCTTCAATGACCTTCAAGTTGTACAAGAATTTTCTGCATATCTCACTTGCCGACACGTAACTAAGACGTTCCAAACGAACAAAAATTGCGTACATAGCGATTTTGACACTGCATGCAGAGAAGTGTTTCTACTCAATTTCCTTGTTGTTGCACAAGAATTCTCTGCATATCTTACTTGCCGACACGTAACTAAGACGTTCCAAACGTACAAAACTTGCGTATGTAGCGATTTCATCTCTGTGCGCAGAGAAGTGTTTGTACTTAATTTCCATGATGTGGTACAAGAATTATCTACATATCTCACTTGCCGACACGTAACTAAGACGTTCCGAACGAAGGAAAGTTGCGTATATAGCGATTTCAACTCTGTGCGCAGAGAAGTGTTTCTACTCAATTTCCATGATGTGGTACAAGAATTTTCTACATATCTCACTTGCCGACACGTAACTAAGACGTTACGAACGAAGGAAACTTGCGTACATAGCGATTTCAACTCAGTGCGCAGAAAAGCGTTTCTCCTCAATGTCCTTCATGTTATACAAGAATTTTCGACAGATCTCACTTAATGTCAAGTAACTAAGACGTTCCGAACGAACAAAACTTGCGTAGAGGGCGATCTCAGTTCTGTTCGCAGAAAAGCATTTCTCCTGAATTTCCTTGATGTTGCACATGAATTTTCTACATATCTCACATGTCGACACGTAACTAAGACGTTCCGAACGAAAGAAACATGCGTACATAGCGATCTTGACTCTGCATGCAGAGAAGTGTTTCTACTCAATTTCCTTGTTGTTGCACAAGAATTTTCTGCATATCTCACATGTCGACACGTAACTAAGACGTTCCGAACGAAAGAAACTTGCGTACATAGCGATATTGATTCTGCATGCAGAGAAGTGTTTCTACTCAATTTCCTTGTTGTTGCACAAGAATTTTCTACATATCTCACATGTCGATACGTAACTAATATGTTCCGAACGAAAGAAACATGCGTACATAGCGATTTCGACTCTGTGCGCAGAAAAGCATTTCTCCTCAATGACCTTCAAGTTGTACAAGAATTTTCTGCATATCTCACTTGCCGACACGTAACTAAGACGTTCCAAACGAACAAAAATTGCGTACATAGCGATTTTGACACTGCATGCAGAGAAGTGTTTCTACTCAATTTCCTTGTTGTTGCACAAGAATTTTCTGCATATCTTACTTGCCGACACGTAACTAAGACGTTCCAAACGTACAAAACTTGCGTATGTAGCGATTTCAACTCTGTGCGCAGAGAAGTGTTTCTACTCAATTTCCATGATGTGGTACAAGAATTTTCTACATATCTCACTTGCCGACACGTAACTAAGACGTTCCGAACGAAGAAAACTTTCGTACATAGCGATTTCAATTCTGTGCGCAGAGAAGTGTTTCTACTCAATTTCCATGATGTGGTACATGAATCTTTTACATATCTCACTTGCCGACACGTAACTAAGACGTTCCGAACGAAGGAAAGTTGCGTACATAGCGATTTCGACTCTGTGCGCAGAAAAGCGTTTCTCCTCAATGACCTTCAAGTTGTACAAGAATTTTCTGCATATCTCACTTGCCGACACGTAACTAAGACGTTCCGAACGAAGGAAACTTTCGTACATAGCGATTTCAACTCTGTGCGCAGAAAAGCGTTTCTCCTCAATGTCCTTCAAGTTATACAAGAATTTTCGACAGATCTCACTTAATGACAAGTAACTAAGACGTTCCGAACGAACAAAACTTGCGTACATGGCGATCTCAGTTCTGTTCGCAGAAAAGCGTTTCTCCTGAATTTTCTTGATGTTGCACAAGAATTTTCTGCATATCTTACATGTTGACACGTAACTAAGTCGTTCCGAACGATGGAAACTTGCGTACATAGCGATCTCTGCTCTGTGTTCAGTGAAACGTGATTCCTTTATTTCCTTGACGTTGTACAAGAATTTTCTACATATCTCACATGTCCACACGTAACTAAGACGTTCCGAACGAAAGAAACATGCGTACATAGCGATTTTGACTCTGCATGCAGAGAAGTGTTTCTACTCAATTTCCATGTTGTTGCACAAGAATTTTCTGCATATCTCACCTGTCGACACGTAACTAAGACGTTCCGAACGAAAGAAACATGCGTACATAGCGATCTCTGCTCTGTGTTCAGTGAAACGTGATTCCTTTATTTCCTTGACGTTGAACAAGTATTTTCTGCATATCTCACTTGCCGACACGTAACTAAGATGTTCCAAACGAACAAAACTTGCGTACATGGCGATCTCAGTTTTGTTCGCAGAAAAGCATTTCTCCTGAATTTCCTTGATGTTGCACAAGAATTTTCTACATATCTCACTTGCCGACACGTAACTAAGACGTTCCGAACGAAGGAAACTTTCGTACATAGCGATTTCAACTCTGTGCGCAGAAAAGCGTTTCTCCTCAATGTCCTTCAAGTTATACAAGAATTTTCGACAGATCTCACTTAATGACAAGTAACTAAGACGTTCCGAACGAACAAAACTTGCGTACATGGCGATCTCAGTTCTGTTCGCAGAAAAGCATTTCTCCCGAATTTCCTTGCTGTTGCACAAGAATTTTCTACATGTCTCACATGTCGACACGTAACTAAGACGTTCCGAACGAAAGAAACTTGCGTACATAACGATCTCTGCTCTGTGTTCAGTGAAACGTGATTCCTTTATTTCCTTGACGTTGTACATGAATTTTCTGCATATCTCACTTGCCGACACGTAACTAAGACGTTCCAAACGAACAAAACTTGCGTACATAGCGATTTCAACTCTGTGCGCAGAGAAGTGTTTCTACTCAATTTCCATGATGTGATACAAGAATTTTCTACATATCTCACTTGCCGACACGTAACTAAGACGTTCCGAACGAAGGAAAGTTGCGTACATAGCAATTTCGACTCTGTGCGCAGAAAAGCGTTTCTCCTCGATGACCTTCAAGTTGTACAAGAATTTTCGGCATATCTCACTTGCCGAGACGTAACTAAGACGCTCCGAACGAACAAAACTTGCGTACATAACGATTTCAACTCTATGCGCAGAGAAGTGTTTCTACTCAATTTCCATGATGTGGTACTAGAACTTTCTACATATCTCACTTGCCGACACGTAACTAAGACGTTCCAAACTAACAAAACTTGCGCACATAGCGATCTCAGTTCTGTTCGCAGAAAAGCATTTCTCCTGAATTTCCTTGATGTTGCACAAGAATTTTCTACATATCTCACATTTCGACACGTAACTAAGACGTTCCGAACGAAAGAAACATGCGTACATAGCGATCTTGACTCTGCATGCAGAGAAGTGTTTCTCCTCAATTTCGTTGTTGTTGCACAAGAATTTTCTGCATATCTCACATGTCGACACGTAACTAAGACCTTCCGAACGAAAGAAACATGCGTACATAGCGATCTTGAATCTGCATGCAGAGAAGTGTTTCTACTCAATTTCCTTGTTGTTGCACAAGAATTTTCTGCATATCTCACATGTCGACACGTAACTAAGACGTTCCGAAAGAAAGAAACTTGCGTACATAGCGATCTCTGCTCTGTGTTCAGTGAAACGTGATTCCTTTATTTCCTTGACGTTGTACAAGAATTTTCTACATATCTCACATGTCGACACGTAACTAAGACGTTCCGAACGAAAGAAACATGCGTACATAGCGATTTTGACTCTGCATGCAGAGAAGTGTTTCTACTCAATTTCCTTGTTGTTGCACAAGAATTTTTTGCATATCTCACGTGTCGACACGTAACTAAGACGTTCCGAACGAAAGAAACTTGCGTACATAGCGATCTCTGCTCTGTGTTCATTGAAACGTGATTCCTTTATTTCCTTGACGTTGTACAAGTATTTTCTGCATATCTCTCTTACTGACAAGTAACTAAGACGTTCCGAACGAACAAAACTTGCGTACATGGCGATCTCAGTTCTGTTAACAGAAAAGCATTTCTCCTGAATTTCCTTGATGTTGCACAAGAATTTTCTACATATCTCACATGTCGACACGTAACTAAGACGTTCCGAACGAATGAAACATGCGTACATAGCGATCTCTGCTCTGTGTTCAGTGAAACGTGATTCCTTTATTTCCTTGACGTTGTACAAGAATTTTCTACATATCTCACATGTCGACACGTAACTAAGACGTTCCGAACGAAAGAAACATGCGTACATAGCGATTTTGACTCTGCATGCAGAGAAGTGTTTCTACTCAATTTCCTTGTTGTTGCACAAGAATTTTTTGCATATCTCACATGTCGACACGTAACTAAGACGTTCCGAACGAAAGAAACATGCGTACATAGCGATCTCTGCTCTGTGTTCAGTGAAACGTGATTCCTTTATTTCCTTGACGTTGTACATAAATTTTCTACATATCTCACATGTCGACACGTATCTAAAACGTTCCGAACGAAAGAAACATGCGTACATAGCGATTTCAACTCTGTGTGCAGAAAAGCGTCTCCTCAATGTCCTTCAAGTTATACAAGAATTTTCTGCATATCTCACATGTCGACACGTAACTAAGACGTTCCGAACGAAAGAAACTTGCGTACATAGCGATCTCTGCTCTGTGTTCAGTGAAACGTGATTCCTTTATTTCCTTGTTGTTGCACAAGAATTTTCTGCATATCTCACATGTCGACACGTAACTAAGACGTTCCGAACGAAAGAAATTTGCGTACATAGCGATCTCTGCTCTGTGTTCAGTGAAACGTGATTCCTTTATTTCCTTGACGTTGTACAAGAATTTTCTACATATCTCACTTACCGACACGTAACTAAATCGTTCCGAACGAAGGAAACTTGCGTACATAGCGATCTCTGCTCTGTGTTCAGTGAAACGTGATTCCTTTATTTCCTTGACGTTGTACAAGAATTTTCTACATATCTCACTTGCCGACACGTAACTAAGACGTTCCAAACGAACAAAACTTGCGTAAATAGCGATTTCAACTCTGTGCGCAGAGAAGTGTTTCTACTTAATTTCCATGATGTGGTACAAGAATTTTCTACATATCTCACTTGCCGACACGTAACTAAGACGTTCCGAACGAAAGAAACATGCGTACATAGCGATTTTGACTCTGCATGCAGAGAAGTGTTTCTACACAATTTCCTTGTTGTTGCACAAGAATTTTCTGCATATCTCACATGATGACACGTAACTAAGTCGTTCCAAACGAAGGAAACTTGCGTGCATAGCGATCTCTGCTCTGTGTTCAGTGAAACGTGATTCCTTTATTTCCTTGACGTTGTACAAGAATTTTCTACATATCTCACTTGTCGACACGTAACTAAGACGTTCCGAACGAAAGAAACATGCGTACATAGCGATTTCGACTCTGTGCGCAGAAAAGCGTTTCTCCTCAATGACCTTCAAGTTGTACAAGAATTTTCGCCAAATCTCACTTACTGACACGTACTTAAAACGTTCCAAACGAACAAAATTTGCGTACATAGCGATTTCAGTTCTGATCGCAGATAAGCGTTTCTCCTGAATTTTCTTGATGTTGCACAAGAATTTTCTGCATATCTCACATGATGACACGTAACTAAGTCGTTCCAAACGAAGGAAACTTGCGTACATAGCGATCTCTGCTCTGTGTTCAGTGAAACGTGATTCCTTTATTTCCTTGACGTTGTACAAGAATTTTCTACATATCTCACTTGTCGACACGTAACTAAGACGATCCGAATGAAGGATACTTGCGCACATAGCGATTTCAACTCTGTGTGCAGAAAAGCGTTTCTCCTCAATGTCCTTCAAGTTATACAAAAATTTTCTGCATATCTCACATGTCGACACGTAACTAAGACGTTCCGAACGAACAAAACTTGCGTACATGGCGATCTCAGTTCTGTTCGCAGAAAAGCATTTCTCCTGAATTTCCTTGATGTTGCACAAGAATTTTCTACATATCTCACATGTCGACACGTAACTAAGACGTTCCGAACGAAAGAAATATGCGTACATAGCGATCTTGACTCTGCATGCAGAGAAGTGTTTCTACTCAATTTCCTTGTTGTTGCACAAGAATTTTCTGCATATCTCACATGTGGACACGTAACTAAGACGTTCCGAACGAAGGAAACCTGCGTACATAGCGATCTCAGCTCTGTGTTCAGAGAAACATGATTCCTCTGTTTCCTTGACGTTGCACAAGAATTTTCTACATATCTCACATGTCGACACGTAACTAAGACGTTCCGAACGAACAAAACTTGCGTACATAGCGATTTCAACTCTGTGCGCAGAAAAGCGTTTCTCCTCAATGTCGTTCATGTTATACAAGAATTTTCGACAGATCTCACTTGCCGACACGTAACTAAGACGTTGCGAACGAAGGAAACTTCCGTACACAGAGATCTTAGCTCTATTTGCAGAGAAGTGTTCCTACTCAATTTCCATGATGTACAAGAATTTTGAACATAACTAACTTAAACACATGTAACTAAGACGTTCCGAACGAAGGAAAGTTGCGTTCATAGCGATTTCAACTCTGTGCGCAGAAAAGCGTTTCTCCTCAATGACCTTCAAGTTGTACAAGAATTATCGCCAATCTCACTTACTGACAAGTAACTAAGACGTTCCGAACGAACAAAACTTGCGTATATAGCGATTTCAGTTCTGATCGCAGAAAAGCGTTTCTCCTGAATTTTCTTGATGTTGCACAAGAATTTTCTGCATATCTCACATGATGACACGTAACTAAGTCGTTCCGAACGAAGGAAACTTGCGTACATAGCGATCTCTGCTCTGTGTTCATTGAAACGTGATTCCTTTATTTCCTTGACGTTGTACAAGAATTTTCTGCATATATCACTTACCGACAAGTAACTAAGACGTTCCGAACGAACAAAACTTGCGTACATGGCGATCTCAGTTCTGTTCGCAGAAAAGCATTTCTCCTGAATTACCTTGATGTTGCACAAGAATTTTCTACATATCTCACATGTCGACACGTAACTAAGACGTTCCGAACGAACAAAACTTGCGTACATAGCGATTTCAACTCTGTGCGCAGAGAAGTGTTTCTACTTAATTTCCATGATGTGGTACAAGAATTTTCTACATATCTCACTTACCGACACGTAACTAAATCGTTCCGAACGAAGGAAACTTGCGTACATAGCGATCTCTGCTCTGTGTTCAGTGAAACGTGATTGCTTTATTTCCTTGTCGTTGTACAAGAATTTTCTACATATCTCACTTACTGACAAGTAACTAAGACGTTCCGAACGAACAAAACTTGCGTACATGGCGATCTCAGTTCTGTTCGCAGAAAAGCATTTCTCCTGAATTTCCTTGATGTTGCACAAGAATTTTCTACATATCTTACATGTCGACACGTAACTAAGACGTTCCGAACGAAAGAAAATTGCGTACATAGCAATCACTGCTCTGTGTTCAGTGAAACGTGATTCCTTTATTTCCTTGACGTTGTACAAGTATTTTCTACATATCTCACTTGCCGACACGTAACTAAGACGTTCCGAACGAAAGAAACATGCGTACATAGCGATCTCTGCTCTGTGTTCAGTGAAACGTTATTCTTTATTTCCTTGACGTTGTACAAGAATTTTCTACATATCTCACATGTCGATACGTAACTAAGACGTTCCGAACTAAAGAAACATGCGTACATAGCGATTTCGACTCTGTGCGCAGAAAAGCGTTTCTCTTCAATGACCTTCAAGTTGTACAAGAATTTTCTGCATATCTCACTTGCCGACACGTAACTAAGACGTTCCAAACGAACAAAAATTGCGTACATAGCGATTTTGACACTGCATGCAGAGAAGTGTTTCTACTCAATTTCCTTGTTGTTGCACAAGAATTCTCTGCATATCTTACTTGCCGACACGTAACTAAGACGTTCCAAACGTACAAAACTTGCGTATGTAGCGATTTCATCTCTGTGCGCAGAGAAGTGTTTGTACTTAATTTCCATGATGTGGTACAAGAATTTTCTACATATCTCACTTGCCGACACGTAACTAAGACGTTCCGAACGAAGGAAAGTTGCGTATATAGCGATTTCAACTCTGTGCGCAGAGAAGTGTTTCTACTCAATTTCCATGATGTGGTACAAGAATTTTCTACATATCTCACTTGCCGACACGTAACTAAGACGTTACGAACGAAGGAAACTTGCGTACATAGCGATTTCAACTCAATGCGCAGAAAAGCGTTTCTCCTCAATGTCCTTCATGTTATACAAGAATTTTCGACAGATCTCACTTAATGACAAGTAACTAAGACGTTCCGAACGAACAAAACTTGCGTAGAGGGCGATCTCAGTTCTGTTCGCAGAAAAGCATTTCTCCTGAATTTCCTTGATGTTGCACATGAATTTTCTACATATCTCACATGTCGACACGTAACTAAGACGTTCCGAACGAAAGAAACTTGCGTACATAGCGATATTGACTCTGCATGCAGAGAAGTGTTTCTACTCAATTTCCTTGTTGTTGCACAAGAATTTTCTACATATCTCACATGTCGATACGTAACTAAGACGTTCCGAACGAAAGAAACATGCGTACATAGCGATTTCGACTCTGTGCGCAGAAAAGCGTTTCTCCTCAATGACCTTCAAGTTGTACAAGAATTTTCTACATATCTCACTTGCCGACACGTAACTAAGACGTTACGAACGAAGGAAACTTGCGTACATAGCGATTTCAACTCAGTGCGCAGAAAAGCGTTTCTCCTCAATGTCCTTCATGTTATACAAGAATTTTCGACAGATCTCACTTAATGTCAAGTAACTAAGACGTTCCGAACGAACAAAACTTGCGTAGAGGGCGATCTCAGTTCTGTTCGCAGAAAAGCATTTCTCCTGAATTTCCTTGATGTTGCACATGAATTTTCTACATATCTCACATGTCGACACGTAACTAAGACGTTCCGAACGAAAGAAACATGCGTACATAGCGATCTTGACTCTGCATGCAGAGAAGTGTTTCTACTCAATTTCCTTGTTGTTGCACAAGAATTTTCTGCATATCTCACTTGCCGACACGTAACTAAGACGTTCCAAACGAACAAAAATTGCGTACATAGCGATTTTGACACTGCATGCAGAGAAGTGTTTCTACTCAATTTCCTTGTTGTTGCACAAGAATTTTCTGCATATCTTACTTGCCGACACGTAACTAAGACGTTCCAAACGTACAAAACTTGCGTATGTAGCGATTTCAACTCTGTGCGCAGAGAAGTGTTTCTACTCAATTTCCATGATGTGGTACAAGAATTTTCTACATATCTCACTTGCCGACACGTAACTAAGACGTTCCGAACGAAGAAAACTTTCGTACATAGCGATTTCAATTCTGTGCGCAGAGAAGTGTTTCTACTCAATTTCCATGATGTGGTACATGAATCTTTTACATATCTCACTTGCCGACACGTAACTAAGACGTTCCGAACGAAGGAAAGTTGCGTACATAGCGATTTCGACTCTGTGCGCAGAAAAGCGTTTCTCCTCAATGACCTTCAAGTTGTACAAGAATTTTCTGCATATCTCACTTGCCGACACGTAACTAAGTCGTTCCGAACGAAGGAAACTTGCGTACATAGCGATCTCTGCTCTGTGTTCAGTGAAACGTGATTCCTTTATTTCCTTGACGTTGTACAAGAATTTTCTGCATATCTCACTTGCCGACACGTAACTAAGACGTTCCGAACGAGGGAAACTTTCGTACATAGCGATATCAACTCTGTGCGCAGAAAAGCGTTTCTCCTCAATGTCCTTCAAGTTATACAAGAATTTTCGACTGATCTCACTTAATGACAAGTAACTAAGACGTTCCGAACGAACAAAACTTGCGTACATGGCGATCTCAGTTCTGTTCGCAGAAAAGCGTTTCTCCTGAATTTTCTTGATGTTGCACAAGAATTTTCTGCATATCTTACATGTTGACACGTAACTAAGACGTTCCGAACGAAAGAAACTTGCGTACATAGCGATCTCTGCTCTGTGTTCAGTGAAACGTGATTCCTTTATTTCCTTGACGTTGTACAAGAATTTTCTACATATCTCACATGTCCACACGTAACTAAGACGTTCCGAACGAAAGAAACATGCGTACATAGCGATTTTGACTCTGCATGCAGAGAAGTGTTTCTACTCAATTTCCATGTTGTTGCACAAGAATTTTCTGCATATCCCACATGTCGACACGTAACTAAGACGATCCGAACGAAAGAAACTTGCGTACATAGCGATCTCTGCTCTGTGTTCAGTGAAACGTGATTCCTATATTTCCTTGACGTTGTACAAGAATTTTCTGCATATCTCACTTACTGACAAGTAACTAAGACGTTCCGAACGAAGGAAAGTTGCGTACATAGCGATTTCGACTCTGTGAGCAGAAAAGCGTTTCTCCTCAATGATCTACAAGTTGTACAAGAATTTTCTGCATATCTCACTTGCCGACACGTAACTAAGACGTTCCGAACGAATGAAAGTTGCGTACATGGCGATCTCAGTTCTGTTCGCAGAAAAGCATTTCTCCTGAATTTCCTTGATGTTGCACAAGAATTTTCTACATATCTCACATTTCGACACGTAACTATGTCGTTCCGAACGAAAGAAACTTGCGTACATAGCGATCTCTGCTCTGTGTTCAGTGAAACGTGATTCCTATATTTCCTTGACGTTGTACAAGAATTTTCTGCATATCTCACTTACTGACAAGTAACTAAGACGTTCCGAACGAAGGAAAGTTGCGTACATAGCGATTTCGACTCTGTGAGCAGAAAAGCGTTTCTCCTCAATGATCTACAAGTTGTACAAGAATTTTCTGCATATCTCACTTGCCGACACGTAAATAAGACGTTCCAAACGAACAAAACTTGCGTATATAGCGATTTCAACTTTGTGCGCAGAGAAGTGTTTCTACTTAATTTCCATGATGTGGTACAGGAATTTTCTACATATCTCACTTGCCGACACGTAACTAAGACGTTCCGAACGAAGGAAAGTTGCGTACATAGCGATTTCGAATCTGTGCGCAGAAAAGCGTTTCTCCTCAATGACCTTCAAGTTGTACAAGAATTTTCTGCATATCTCACTTGCCGAGACGTAACTAAGAGGTTCCAAACGAACAAAACTTGCGTACATAGCGATTTCAACTCTGTGCGCAGAAAAGCGTTTCTACTCAATTTCCATGATGTGGTACAAGAATTTTCTACATATCTCACTTGCCGACACGTAACTAAGACGTTCCGAACGAAGGAAAGTTGCGTACATAGCGATTTCGACTCTGTGAGCAGAAAAGCGTTTCTCCTCAATGATCTACAAGTTGTACAAGAATTTTCTGCATATCTCACTTGCCGACACGTAACTAAGACGTTCCGAACGAATGAAAGTTGCGTACATGGCGATCTCAGTTCTGTTCGCAGAAAAGCATTTCTCCTGAATTTCCTTGATGTTGCACAAGAATTTTCTACATATCTCACATTTCGACACGTAACTAAGTCGTTCCGAACGAAAGAAACTTGCGTACATAGCGATCTCTGCTCTGTGTTCAGTGAAACGTGATTCCTATATTTCCTTGACGTTGTACAAGAATTTTCTGCATATCTCACTTACTGACGAGTAACTAAGACGTTCCGAACGAAGGAAAGTTGCGTACATAGCGATTTCGACTCTGTGAGCAGAAAAGCGTTTCTCCTCAATGATCTACAAGTTGTACAAGAATTTTCTGCATATCTCACTTGCCGACACGTAACTAAGACGTTCCGAACGAATGAAAGTTGCGTACATGGCGATCTCAGTTCTGTTCGCAGAAAAGCATTTCTCCTGAATTTCCTTGATGTTGCACAAGAATTTTCTACATATCTCACATTTCGACACGTAACTAAGTCGTTCCGAACGAAAGAAACTTGCGTACATAGCGATCTCTGCTCTGTGTTCAGTGAAACGTGATTCCTATATTTCCTTGACGTTGTACAAGAATTTTCTGCATATCTCACTTACTGACAAGTAACTAAGACGTTCCGAACGAACAAAACTTGCGTACATGGCGATCTCAGTTCTGTTCGCAGAAAAGCATTTCTCCTGAATTTCCTTGATGTTGCACAAGAATTTTCTACATATCTCACATTTCGACACGTAACTAAGTCGTTCCGAACGAAAGAAACTTGCGTACATAGCGATCTCTGCTCTGTGTTCAGTGAAACGTGATTCCTATATTTCCTTGACGTTGTACAAGAATTTTCTGCATATCTCACTTACTGACAAGTAACTAAGACGTTCCGAACGAACAAAACTTGCGTACATGGCGATCTCAGTTCTGTTCGCAGAAAAGCATTTCTCCTGAATTTCCTTGATGTTGCACAAGAATTTTCTACATATCTCACATGTCGACACGTAACTAAGACGTTCCGAACGAAAGAAACTTGCGTACATAGCGATCTCTGCTCTGTGTTCAGTGAAACGTGATTCCTTTATTTCCTTGACGTTGTACAAGAATTTTCTGCATATCTCACTTGCCGACACGTAACTAAGACGTTCCGAACGAAGGAAACTTTCGTACATAGCGATTTCAACTCTGTGCGCAGAAAAGCGTTTCTCCTCAATGTCCTTCAAGTTATACAAGAATTTTCGACAGATCTCACTTAATGACAAGTAACTAAGACGTTCCGAACGAACAAAACTTGCGTACATGGCGATCTCAGTTCTGTTCGCAGAAAAGCATTTCTCCCGAATTTCCTTGCTGTTGCACAAGAATTTTCTACATGTCTCACATGTCGACACTTAACTAAGACGTTCCGAACGAAAGAAACTTGCGTACATAGCGATCTCTGCTCTGTGTTCAGTGAAACGTGATTCCTTTATTTCCTTGACGTTGTACAAGAATTTTCTGCATATCTCACTTGCCGACACGTAACTAAGACGTTCCGAACGAAGGAAACTTTCGTACATAGCGATTTCAACTCTGTGCGCAGAAAAGCGTTTCTCCTCAATGTCCTTCAAGTTATACAAGAATTTTCGAAAGATCTCACTTAATGACAAGTAACTAAGACGTTCCGAACGAACAAAACTTGCGTACATGGCGATCTCAGTTCTGTTCGCAGAAAAGCATTGCTCCCGAATTTCCTTGCTGTTGCACAAGAATTTTCTACATATCTCACATGTCGACACGTAACTAAGACGTTCCGAACGAAAGAAACATGCGTACATAGCGATCTCTGCTCTGTGTTCAGTGAAACGTGATTCCTTTATTTCCTTGACGTTGTACAAGAATTTTCTACATATCTCAAATGTCGACACGTAACTAAGACGTTCCGAACGAAAGAAACATGCGTACATAGCGATTTTGAAAATGCATGCAGAGAAGTGTTTCTACTCAATTTCCTTGTTGTTGCACAAGAATTTTTTGCATATCTCACATGTCGACACGTAACTAAGACGTTCCGAACGAAAGAAACTTGCGTACATAGCGATCTCTGCTCTGTGTTCAGTGAAACGTTATTCCTTTATTTCCTTGACGTTGTACAAGAATTTTCTGCATATATCACTTACTGACAAGTAACTAAGACGTTCCGAACGAACAAAACTTTCGTACATGGCGAACTCAGTTCTGTTCGCAGAAAAGCATTTCTCCTGAATTTCCTTGATGTTGCACAAGAATTTTCTACATATCTCACATGTCGACACGTAACTAAGACGTTCCGAACGAAGGAAAGTTGCGTATATAGCGATCTCTGCTTTGTGTTTAGAGAAACGTGATTCCTTTATTACCTTGACGTTGTACAAAAATTTTCTGCATATCTCACTTGCCGACACGTAACTAAGACGTTCCAAACGAACAAAACTTGCGTACATGGCGATCTCAGTTCTGTTCGCAGAAAAGCATTTCTCCTGAATTTCCTTGATGTTGCACAAGAATTTTCTACATATCTCACATTTCGACACGTAACTAAGACGTTCCGAACGAAAGAAACATGCGTACATAGCGATCTTGACTCTGCATGCAGAGAAGTGTTTCTACTCAATTTCCTTGTTGTTGCACAAGAATTTTCTGCATATCTCATCTGTCGACACGTAACTAAGACGTTCCGAACGAAAGAAACATGCGTACATAGCGATCTTGACTCTGCATGCAGAGAAGTGTTTCTACTCAATTTCCTTGCTGTTGCACAAGAACTTTCTGCATATCTCACATGTCGACACGTAACTAAGACGTTCCAAACGAAAGAAACATGCGTACATAGCGATCTTGAATCTGCATGCAGAGAAGTGTTTCTACTCAATTTCCTTGTTGTTGCACAAGAATTTTCTGCATATCTCACATGTCGACACGTAACTAAGACGTTCCGAACGAACAAAATTTGCGTACATAGCGATTTCGAATCTGTGCGCAGAAAAGCGTTTCTCCTCAATGACCTTCAAGTTGTATAAGAATTTTCTGCATATCTCACTTGCCGAGACGTAACTAAGACGTTCCAAACGAACAAAACTTGCGTATATAGCGACTTCAACTCTGTGCGCAGAGAAGTGTTTCTACTTAATTTCCATGATGTGGTACAAGAATTTTCTACATATCTCACTTGCCGACACGTAACTAAGTCGTTCCGAACGAAGGAAACTTGCGTACATAGCGATCTCTGCTCTGTGTTCAGTGAAACGTGATTCCTTTATTTCCTTGACGTTGTACAAGAATTTTCTGCATATCTCTCTTACTGACAAGTAACTAAGACGTTCCGAACGATCATAACTTGCGTACATGGCGAACTCAGTTCTGTTCGCAGAAAAGCATTTCTCCTGAATTTCCTTGATGTTGCACAAGAATTTTCTACATATCTCACATGTCGACACGTAACTAAGACGTTCCGAACGAAAGAAACTTGCGTACATAGCGATCTCTGCTCTGTGTTCAGTGAAACGTGATTCCTTTATTTCCTTGACGTTGTACAAGTATTTTCTACATATCTCACATGTCGACACGTAACTAAGACGTTCCGAACGAAAGAAACATGCGTACATAGCGATCTTGACTCTGCATGCAGAGAAGTGTTTCTACTCAATTTCCTTGTTGTTGCACAAGAATTTTCTGCATATCTCACCTGTCGACACGTAACTAAGACGTTCCGAACGAAAGAAACATGCGTACATAGCGATCTTGACTCTGCATGCAGAGAAGTGTTTCTACTCAATTTCCTTGCTGTTGCACAAGAATTTTCTACATATCTCACATGTCGACACGTAACTAAGACGTTCCGAACGAAAGAAACATGCGTACATAGCGATCTCTGCTCTGTGTTCAGTGAAACGTGATTCCTTTATTTCCTTGACGTTGTACAAGAATTTTCTACATATCTCACATGTCGACACGTAACTAAGACGTTCCGAACGAAAGAAACATGCGTACATAGCGATTTTGACTCTGCATGCAGAGAAGTGTTTCTACTCAATTTCCTTGTAGTTGCACAAGAATTTTTTGCATATCTCACATGTCGACACGTAACTAAGACGTTCCGAACGAAAGAAACATGCGTACATAGCGATCTCTGCTCTGTGTTCAGTGAAACGTGATTCCTTTATTTCCTTGACGTTGTACAAGAATTTTCTACATATCTCACATGTCGACACGTATCTAAAACGTTCCGAACGAAAGAAACATGCGTACATAGTGATTTCAACTCTGTGTGCAGAAAAGCGTCTCCTCAATGTCCTTCAAGTTATACAAGAATTTTCTGCATATCTCACATGTCGACACGTAACTAAGACGTTCCGAACGAAAGAAACATGCGTACATAGCGATCTCTGCTCTGTGTTCAGTGAAACGTGATTCCTTTATTTCCTTGACGTTGTACAAGAATTTTCTGCATATCTCACTTGCCGACACGTAACTAAGATGTTCCAAACGAACAAAACTTGCGTACATAGCGATTTCAACTCTGCGCGCAGAGAAGTGTTTCTACTCATTTTCCATGATGTGGTACAAGAATTTTCTACATATCTCACTTGCCGACACGTAACTAAGACGTTCCGAACGAAGGAAAGTTGCGTACATAGCGATTTCGAATCTGTGCGCAGAAAAGCGTTTCTCCTCAATGACCTTCAAGTTGTACAAGAATTTTCTGCATATCTCACTTGCCGAGACGTAACTAAGAGGTTCCAAACGAACAAAACTTGCGTACATAGCGATTTCAACTCTGTGCGCAGAAAAGCGTTTCTACTCAATTTCCATGATGTGGTACAAGAATTTTCTACATATCTCACTTGCCGACACGTAACTAAGACGTTCCGAACGAAGGAAAGTTGCGTACATAGCGATTTCGACTCTGTGAGCAGAAAAGCGTTTCTCCTCAATGATCTACAAGTTGTACAAGAATTTTCTGCATATCTCACTTGCCGACACGTAACTAAGACGTTCCGAACGAATGAAAGTTGCGTACATGGCGATCTCAGTTCTGTTCGCAGAAAAGCATTTCTCCTGAATTTCCTTGATGTTGCACAAGAATTTTCTACATATCTCACATTTCGACACGTAACTAAGTCGTTCCGAACGAAAGAAACTTGCGTACATAGCGATCTCTGCTCTGTGTTCAGTGAAACGTGATTCCTATATTTCCTTGACGTTGTACAAGAATTTTCTGCATATCTCACTTACTGACGAGTAACTAAGACGTTCCGAACGAAGGAAAGTTGCGTACATAGCGATTTCGACTCTGTGAGCAGAAAAGCGTTTCTCCTCAATGATCTACAAGTTGTACAAGAATTTTCTGCATATCTCACTTGCCGACACGTAACTAAGACGTTCCGAACGAATGAAAGTTGCGTACATGGCGATCTCAGTTCTGTTCGCAGAAAAGCATTTCTCCTGAATTTCCTTGATGTTGCACAAGAATTTTCTACATATCTCACATTTCGACACGTAACTAAGTCGTTCCGAACGAAAGAAACTTGCGTACATAGCGATCTCTGCTCTGTGTTCAGTGAAACGTGATTCCTATATTTCCTTGACGTTGTACAAGAATTTTCTGCATATCTCACTTACTGACGAGTAACTAAGACGTTCCGAACGAAGGAAAGTTGCGTACATAGCGATTTCGACTCTGTGAGCAGAAAAGCGTTTCTCCTCAATGATCTACAAGTTGTACAAGAATTTTCTGCATATCTCACTTGCCGACACGTAACTAAGACGTTCCGAACGAATGAAAGTTGCGTACATGGCGATCTCAGTTCTGTTCGCAGAAAAGCATTTCTCCTGAATTTCCTTGATGTTGCACAAGAATTTTCTACATATCTCACATTTCGACACGTAACTAAGTCGTTCCGAACGAAAGAAACTTGCGTACATAGCGATCTCTGCTCTGTGTTCAGTGAAACGTGATTCCTATATTTCCTTGACGTTGTACAAGAATTTTCTGCATATCTCACTTACTGACAAGTAACTAAGACGTTCCGAACGAACAAAACTTGCGTACATGGCGATCTCAGTTCTGTTCGCAGAAAAGCATTTCTCCTGAATTTCCTTGATGTTGCACAAGAATTTTCTACATATCTCACATTTCGACACGTAACTAAGTCGTTCCGAACGAAAGAAACTTGCGTACATAGCGATCTCTGCTCTGTGTTCAGTGAAACGTGATTCCTATATTTCCTTGACGTTGTACAAGAATTTTCTGCATATCTCACTTACTGACAAGTAACTAAGACGTTCCGAACGAACAAAACTTGCGTACATGGCGATCTCAGTTCTGTTCGCAGAAAAGCATTTCTCCTGAATTTCCTTGATGTTGCACAAGAATTTTCTACATATCTCACATGTCGACACGTAACTAAGACGTTCCGAACGAAAGAAACTTGCGTACATAGCGATCTCTGCTCTGTGTTCAGTGAAACGTGATTCCTTTATTTCCTTGACGTTGTACAAGAATTTTCTGCATATCTCACTTGCCGACACGTAACTAAGACGTTCCGAACGAAGGAAACTTTCGTACATAGCGATTTCAACTCTGTGCGCAGAAAAGCGTTTCTCCTCAATGTCCTTCAAGTTATACAAGAATTTTCGACAGATCTCACTTAATGACAAGTAACTAAGACGTTCCGAACGAACAAAACTTGCGTACATGGCGATCTCAGTTCTGTTCGCAGAAAAGCATTTCTCCCGAATTTCCTTGCTGTTGCACAAGAATTTTCTACATGTCTCACATGTCGACACTTAACTAAGACGTTCCGAACGAAAGAAACTTGCGTACATAGCGATCTCTGCTCTGTGTTCAGTGAAACGTGATTCCTTTATTTCCTTGACGTTGTACAAGAATTTTCTGCATATCTCACTTGCCGACACGTAACTAAGACGTTCCGAACGAAGGAAACTTTCGTACATAGCGATTTCAACTCTGTGCGCAGAAAAGCGTTTCTCCTCAATGTCCTTCAAGTTATACAAGAATTTTCGAAAGATCTCACTTAATGACAAGTAACTAAGACGTTCCGAACGAACAAAACTTGCGTACATGGCGATCTCAGTTCTGTTCGCAGAAAAGCATTGCTCCCGAATTTCCTTGCTGTTGCACAAGAATTTTCTACATATCTCACATGTCGACACGTAACTAAGACGTTCCGAACGAAAGAAACATGCGTACATAGCGATCTCTGCTCTGTGTTCAGTGAAACGTGATTCCTTTATTTCCTTGACGTTGTACAAGAATTTTCTACATATCTCAAATGTCGACACGTAACTAAGACGTTCCGAACGAAAGAAACATGCGTACATAGCGATTTTGAAAATGCATGCAGAGAAGTGTTTCTACTCAATTTCCTTGTTGTTGCACAAGAATTTTTTGCATATCTCACATGTCGACACGTAACTAAGACGTTCCGAACGAAAGAAACTTGCGTACATAGCGATCTCTGCTCTGTGTTCAGTGAAACGTTATTCCTTTATTTCCTTGACGTTGTACAAGAATTTTCTGCATATATCACTTACTGACAAGTAACTAAGACGTTCCGAACGAACAAAACTTTCGTACATGGCGAACTCAGTTCTGTTCGCAGAAAAGCATTTCTCCTGAATTTCCTTGATGTTGCACAAGAATTTTCTACATATCTCACATGTCGACACGTAACTAAGACGTTCCGAACGAAGGAAAGTTGCGTATATAGCGATCTCTGCTTTGTGTTTAGAGAAACGTGATTCCTTTATTACCTTGACGTTGTACAAAAATTTTCTGCATATCTCACTTGCCGACACGTAACTAAGACGTTCCAAACGAACAAAACTTGCGTACATGGCGATCTCAGTTCTGTTCGCAGAAAAGCATTTCTCCTGAATTTCCTTGATGTTGCACAAGAATTTTCTACATATCTCACATTTCGACACGTAACTAAGACGTTCCGAACGAAAGAAACATGCGTACATAGCGATCTTGACTCTGCATGCAGAGAAGTGTTTCTACTCAATTTCCTTGTTGTTGCACAAGAATTTTCTGCATATCTCATCTGTCGACACGTAACTAAGACGTTCCGAACGAAAGAAACATGCGTACATAGCGATCTTGACTCTGCATGCAGAGAAGTGTTTCTACTCAATTTCCTTGCTGTTGCACAAGAACTTTCTGCATATCTCACATGTCGACACGTAACTAAGACGTTCCAAACGAAAGAAACATGCGTACATAGCGATCTTGAATCTGCATGCAGAGAAGTGTTTCTACTCAATTTCCTTGTTGTTGCACAAGAATTTTCTGCATATCTCACATGTCGACACGTAACTAAGACGTTCCGAACGAACAAAATTTGCGTACATAGCGATTTCGAATCTGTGCGCAGAAAAGCGTTTCTCCTCAATGACCTTCAAGTTGTATAAGAATTTTCTGCATATCTCACTTGCCGAGACGTAACTAAGACGTTCCAAACGAACAAAACTTGCGTATATAGCGACTTCAACTCTGTGCGCAGAGAAGTGTTTCTACTTAATTTCCATGATGTGGTACAAGAATTTTCTACATATCTCACTTGCCGACACGTAACTAAGTCGTTCCGAACGAAGGAAACTTGCGTACATAGCGATCTCTGCTCTGTGTTCAGTGAAACGTGATTCCTTTATTTCCTTGACGTTGTACAAGAATTTTCTGCATATCTCTCTTACTGACAAGTAACTAAGACGTTCCGAACGATCATAACTTGCGTACATGGCGAACTCAGTTCTGTTCGCAGAAAAGCATTTCTCCTGAATTTCCTTGATGTTGCACAAGAATTTTCTACATATCTCACATGTCGACACGTAACTAAGACGTTCCGAACGAAAGAAACTTGCGTACATAGCGATCTCTGCTCTGTGTTCAGTGAAACGTGATTCCTTTATTTCCTTGACGTTGTACAAGTATTTTCTACATATCTCACATGTCGACACGTAACTAAGACGTTCCGAACGAAAGAAACATGCGTACATAGCGATCTTGACTCTGCATGCAGAGAAGTGTTTCTACTCAATTTCCTTGTTGTTGCACAAGAATTTTCTGCATATCTCACCTGTCGACACGTAACTAAGACGTTCCGAACGAAAGAAACATGCGTACATAGCGATCTTGACTCTGCATGCAGAGAAGTGTTTCTACTCAATTTCCTTGCTGTTGCACAAGAATTTTCTACATATCTCACATGTCGACACGTAACTAAGACGTTCCGAACGAAAGAAACATGCGTACATAGCGATCTCTGCTCTGTGTTCAGTGAAACGTGATTCCTTTATTTCCTTGACGTTGTACAAGAATTTTCTACATATCTCACATGTCGACACGTAACTAAGACGTTCCGAACGAAAGAAACATGCGTACATAGCGATTTTGACTCTGCATGCAGAGAAGTGTTTCTACTCAATTTCCTTGTAGTTGCACAAGAATTTTTTGCATATCTCACATGTCGACACGTAACTAAGACGTTCCGAACGAAAGAAACATGCGTACATAGCGATCTCTGCTCTGTGTTCAGTGAAACGTGATTCCTTTATTTCCTTGACGTTGTACAAGAATTTTCTACATATCTCACATGTCGACACGTATCTAAAACGTTCCGAACGAAAGAAACATGCGTACATAGTGATTTCAACTCTGTGTGCAGAAAAGCGTCTCCTCAATGTCCTTCAAGTTATACAAGAATTTTCTGCATATCTCACATGTCGACACGTAACTAAGACGTTCCGAACGAAAGAAACATGCGTACATAGCGATCTCTGCTCTGTGTTCAGTGAAACGTGATTCCTTTATTTCCTTGACGTTGTACAAGAATTTTCTGCATATCTCACTTGCCGACACGTAACTAAGATGTTCCAAACGAACAAAACTTGCGTACATAGCGATTTCAACTCTGCGCGCAGAGAAGTGTTTCTACTCATTTTCCATGATGTGGTACAAGAATTTTCTACATATCTCACTTGCCGACACGTAACTAAGACGTTCCGAACGAAGGAAAGTTGCGTACATAGCGATTTCGAATCTGTGCGCAGAAAAGCGTTTCTCCTCAATGACCTTCAAGTTGTACAAGAATTTTCTGCATATCTCACTTGCCGAGACGTAACTAAGAGGTTCCAAACGAACAAAACTTGCGTACATAGCGATTTCAACTCTGTGCGCAGAAAAGCGTTTCTACTCAATTTCCATGATGTGGTACAAGAATTTTCTACATATCTCACTTGCCGACACGTAACTAAGACGTTCCGAACGAAGGAAAGTTGCGTACATAGCGATTTCGACTCTGTGAGCAGAAAAGCGTTTCTCCTCAATGATCTACAAGTTGTACAAGAATTTTCTGCATATCTCACTTGCCGACACGTAACTAAGACGTTCCGAACGAATGAAAGTTGCGTACATGGCGATCTCAGTTCTGTTCGCAGAAAAGCATTTCTCCTGAATTTCCTTGATGTTGCACAAGAATTTTCTACATATCTCACATTTCGACACGTAACTAAGTCGTTCCGAACGAAAGAAACTTGCGTACATAGCGATCTCTGCTCTGTGTTCAGTGAAACGTGATTCCTATATTTCCTTGACGTTGTACAAGAATTTTCTGCATATCTCACTTACTGACGAGTAACTAAGACGTTCCGAACGAAGGAAAGTTGCGTACATAGCGATTTCGACTCTGTGAGCAGAAAAGCGTTTCTCCTCAATGATCTACAAGTTGTACAAGAATTTTCTGCATATCTCACTTGCCGACACGTAACTAAGACGTTCCGAACGAATGAAAGTTGCGTACATGGCGATCTCAGTTCTGTTCGCAGAAAAGCATTTCTCCTGAATTTCCTTGATGTTGCACAAGAATTTTCTACATATCTCACATTTCGACACGTAACTAAGTCGTTCCGAACGAAAGAAACTTGCGTACATAGCGATCTCTGCTCTGTGTTCAGTGAAACGTGATTCCTATATTTCCTTGACGTTGTACAAGAATTTTCTGCATATCTCACTTACTGACAAGTAACTAAGACGTTCCGAACGAACAAAACTTGCGTACATGGCGATCTCAGTTCTGTTCGCAGAAAAGCATTTCTCCTGAATTTCCTTGATGTTGCACAAGAATTTTCTACATATCTCACATTTCGACACGTAACTAAGTCGTTCCGAACGAAAGAAACTTGCGTACATAGCGATCTCTGCTCTGTGTTCAGTGAAACGTGATTCCTATATTTCCTTGACGTTGTACAAGAATTTTCTGCATATCTCACTTACTGACAAGTAACTAAGACGTTCCGAACGAACAAAACTTGCGTACATGGCGATCTCAGTTCTGTTCGCAGAAAAGCATTTCTCCTGAATTTCCTTGATGTTGCACAAGAATTTTCTACATATCTCACATGTCGACACGTAACTAAGACGTTCCGAACGAAAGAAACTTGCGTACATAGCGATCTCTGCTCTGTGTTCAGTGAAACGTGATTCCTTTATTTCCTTGACGTTGTACAAGAATTTTCTGCATATCTCACTTGCCGACACGTAACTAAGACGTTCCGAACGAAGGAAACTTTCGTACATAGCGATTTCAACTCTGTGCGCAGAAAAGCGTTTCTCCTCAATGTCCTTCAAGTTATACAAGAATTTTCGACAGATCTCACTTAATGACAAGTAACTAAGACGTTCCGAACGAACAAAACTTGCGTACATGGCGATCTCAGTTCTGTTCGCAGAAAAGCATTTCTCCCGAATTTCCTTGCTGTTGCACAAGAATTTTCTACATGTCTCACATGTCGACACTTAACTAAGACGTTCCGAACGAAAGAAACTTGCGTACATAGCGATCTCTGCTCTGTGTTCAGTGAAACGTGATTCCTTTATTTCCTTGACGTTGTACAAGAATTTTCTGCATATCTCACTTGCCGACACGTAACTAAGACGTTCCGAACGAAGGAAACTTTCGTACATAGCGATTTCAACCCTGTGCGCAGAAAAGCGTTTCTCCTCAATGTCCTTCAAGTTATACAAGAATTTTCGACAGATCTCACTTAATGACAAGTAACTAAGACGTTCCGAACGAACAAAACTTGCGTACATGGCGATCTCAGTTCTGTTCGCAGAAAAGCATTGCTCCCGAATTTCCTTGCTGTTGCACAAGAATTTTCTACATATCTCACATGTCGACACGTAACTAAGACGTTCCGAACGAAAGAAACATGCGTACATAGCGATCTCTGCTCTGTGTTCAGTGAAACGTGATTCCTTTATTTCCTTGACGTTGTACAAGAATTTTCTACATATCTCAAATGTCGACACGTAACTAAGACGTTCCGAACGAAAGAAACATGCGTACATAGCGATTTTGAAAATGCATGCAGAGAAGTGTTTCTACTCAATTTCCTTGTTGTTGCACAAGAATTTTTTGCATATCTCACATGTCGACACGTAACTAAGACGTTCCGAACGAAAGAAACTTGCGTACATAGCGATCTCTGCTCTGTGTTCAGTGAAACGTTATTCCTTTATTTCCTTGACGTTGTACAAGAATTTTCTGCATATATCACTTACTGACAAGTAACTAAGACGTTCCGAACGAACAAAACTTTCGTACATGGCGAACTCAGTTCTGTTCGCAGAAAAGCATTTCTCCTGAATTTCCTTGCTGTTGCACAAGAACTTTCTGCATATCTCACATGTCGACACGTAACTAAGACGTTCCAAACGAAAGAAACATGCGTACATAGCGATCTTGAATCTGCATGCAGAGAAGTGTTTCTACTCAATTTCCTTGTTGTTGCACAAGAATTTTCTGCATATCTCACATGTCGACACGTAACTAAGACGTTCCGAACGAACAAAATTTGCGTACATAGCGATTTCGAATCTGTGCGCAGAAAAGCGTTTCTCCTCAATGACCTTCAAGTTGTATAAGAATTTTCTGCATATCTCACTTGCCGAGACGTAACTAAGACGTTCCAAACGAACAAAACTTGCGTATATAGCGACTTCAACTCTGTGCGCAGAGAAGTGTTTCTACTTAATTTCCATGATGTGGTACAAGAATTTTCTACATATCTCACTTGCCGACACGTAACTAAGTCGTTCCGAACGAAGGAAACTTGCGTACATAGCGATCTCTGCTCTGTGTTCAGTGAAACGTGATTCCTTTATTTCCTTGACGTTGTACAAGAATTTTCTGCATATCTCTCTTACTGACAAGTAACTAAGACGTTCCGAACGATCATAACTTGCGTACATGGCGAACTCAGTTCTGTTCGCAGAAAAGCATTTCTCCTGAATTTCCTTGATGTTGCACAAGAATTTTCTACATATCTCACATGTCGACACGTAACTAAGACGTTCCGAACGAAAGAAACTTGCGTACATAGCGATCTCTGCTCTGTGTTCAGTGAAACGTGATTCCTTTATTTCCTTGACGTTGTACAAGTATTTTCTACATATCTCACATGTCGACACGTAACTAAGACGTTCCGAACGAAAGAAACATGCGTACATAGCGATCTTGACTCTGCATGCAGAGAAGTGTTTCTACTCAATTTCCTTGTTGTTGCACAAGAATTTTCTGCATATCTCACCTGTCGACACGTAACTAAGACGTTCCGAACGAAAGAAACATGCGTACATAGCGATCTTGACTCTGCATGCAGAGAAGTGTTTCTACTCAATTTCCTTGCTGTTGCACAAGAATTTTCTACATATCTCACATGTCGACACGTAACTAAGACGTACCGAACGAAAGAAACATGCGTACATAGCGATCTCTGCTCTGTGTTCAGTGAAACGTGATTCCTTTATTTCCTTGACGTTGTACAAGAATTTTCTGCATATCTCACTTGCCGACACGTAACTAAGATGTTCCAAACGAACAAAACTTGCGTACATAGCGATTTCAACTCTGCGCGCAGAGAAGTGTTTCTACTCATTTTCCATGATGTGGTACAAGAATTTTCTACATATCTCACTTGCCGACACGTAACTAAGACGTTCCGAACGAAGGAAAGTTGCGTACATAGCGATTTCGAATCTGTGCGCAGAAAAGCGTTTCTCCTCAATGACCTTCAAGTTGTACAAGAATTTTCTGCATATCTCACTTGCCGAGACGTAACTAAGAGGTTCCAAACGAACAAAACTTGCGTACATAGCGATTTCAACTCTGTGCGCAGAAAAGCGTTTCTACTCAATTTCCATGATGTGGTACAAGAATTTTCTACATATCTCACTTGCCGACACGTAACTAAGACGTTCCGAACGAAGGAAAGTTGCGTACATAGCGATTTCGACTCTGTGAGCAGAAAAGCGTTTCTCCTCAATGATCTACAAGTTGTACAAGAATTTTCTGCATATCTCACTTGCCGACACGTAACTAAGACGTTCCGAACGAATGAAAGTTGCGTACATGGCGATCTCAGTTCTGTTCGCAGAAAAGCATTTCTCCTGAATTTCCTTGATGTTGCACAAGAATTTTCTACATATCTCACATTTCGACACGTAACTAAGTCGTTCCGAACGAAAGAAACTTGCGTACATAGCGATCTCTGCTCTGTGTTCAGTGAAACGTGATTCCTATATTTCCTTGACGTTGTACAAGAATTTTCTGCATATCTCACTTACTGACGAGTAACTAAGACGTTCCGAACGAAGGAAAGTTGCGTACATAGCGATTTCGACTCTGTGAGCAGAAAAGCGTTTCTCCTCAATGATCTACAAGTTGTACAAGAATTTTCTGCATATCTCACTTGCCGACACGTAACTAAGACGTTCCGAACGAATGAAAGTTGCGTACATGGCGATCTCAGTTCTGTTCGCAGAAAAGCATTTCTCCTGAATTTCCTTGATGTTGCACAAGAATTTTCTACATATCTCACATTTCGACACGTAACTAAGTCGTTCCGAACGAAAGAAACTTGCGTACATAGCGATCTCTGCTCTGTGTTCAGTGAAACGTGATTCCTATATTTCCTTGACGTTGTACAAGAATTTTCTGCATATCTCACTTACTGACAAGTAACTAAGACGTTCCGAACGAACAAAACTTGCGTACATGGCGATCTCAGTTCTGTTCGCAGAAAAGCATTTCTCCTGAATTTCCTTGATGTTGCACAAGAATTTTCTACATATCTCACATTTCGACACGTAACTAAGTCGTTCCGAACGAAAGAAACTTGCGTACATAGCGATCTCTGCTCTGTGTTCAGTGAAACGTGATTCCTATATTTCCTTGACGTTGTACAAGAATTTTCTGCATATCTCACTTACTGACAAGTAACTAAGACGTTCCGAACGAACAAAACTTGCGTACATGGCGATCTCAGTTCTGTTCGCAGAAAAGCATTTCTCCTGAATTTCCTTGATGTTGCACAAGAATTTTCTACATATCTCACATGTCGACACGTAACTAAGACGTTCCGAACGAAAGAAACTTGCGTACATAGCGATCTCTGCTCTGTGTTCAGTGAAACGTGATTCCTTTATTTCCTTGACGTTGTACAAGAATTTTCTGCATATCTCACTTGCCGACACGTAACTAAGACGTTCCGAACGAAGGAAACTTTCGTACATAGCGATTTCAACTCTGTGCGCAGAAAAGCGTTTCTCCTCAATGTCCTTCAAGTTATACAAGAATTTTCGACAGATCTCACTTAATGACAAGTAACTAAGACGTTCCGAACGAACAAAACTTGCGTACATGGCGATCTCAGTTCTGTTCGCAGAAAAGCATTTCTCCCGAATTTCCTTGCTGTTGCACAAGAATTTTCTACATGTCTCACATGTCGACACTTAACTAAGACGTTCCGAACGAAAGAAACTTGCGTACATAGCGATCTCTGCTCTGTGTTCAGTGAAACGTGATTCCTTTATTTCCTTGACGTTGTACAAGAATTTTCTACATATCTCACATGTCGACACGTAACTAAGACGTTCCGAACGAACAAAATTTGCGTACATAGCGATTTCGAATCTGTGCGCAGAAAAGCGTTTCTCCTCAATGACCTTCAAGTTGTATAAGAATTTTCTGCATATCTCACTTGCCGAGACGTAACTAAGACGTTCCAAACGAACAAAACTTGCGTATATAGCGACTTCAACTCTGTGCGCAGAGAAGTGTTTCTACTTAATTTCCATGATGTGGTACAAGAATTTTCTACATATCTCACTTGCCGACACGTAACTAAGTCGTTCCGAACGAAGGAAACTTGCGTACATAGCGATCTCTGCTCTGTGTTCAGTGAAACGTGATTCCTTTATTTCCTTGACGTTGTACAAGAATTTTCTGCATATCTCTCTTACTGACAAGTAACTAAGACGTTCCGAACGATCATAACTTGCGTACATGGCGAACTCAGTTCTGTTCGCAGAAAAGCATTTCTCCTGAATTTCCTTGATGTTGCACAAGAATTTTCTACATATCTCACATGTCGACACGTAACTAAGACGTTCCGAACGAAAGAAACTTGCGTACATAGCGATCTCTGCTCTGTGTTCAGTGAAACGTGATTCCTTTATTTCCTTGACGTTGTACAAGTATTTTCTACATATCTCACATGTCGACACGTAACTAAGACGTTCCGAACGAAAGAAACATGCGTACATAGCGATCTTGACTCTTCATGCAGAGAAGTGTTTCTACTCAATTTCCTTGTTGTTGCACAAGAATTTTCTGCATATCTCACCTGTCGACACGTAACTAAGACGTTCCGAACGAAAGAAACATGCGTACATAGCGATCTTGACTCTGCATGCAGAGAAGTGTTTCTACTCAATTTCCTTGCTGTTGCACAAGAATTTTCTACATATCTCACATGTCGACACGTAACTAAGACGTTCCGAACGAAAGAAACATGCGTACATAGCGATCTCTGCTCTGTGTTCAGTGAAACGTGATTCCTTTATTTCCTTGACGTTGTACAAGAATTTTCTACATATCTCACATGTCGACACGTATCTAAAACGTTCCGAACGAAAGAAACATGCGTACATAGTGATTTCAACTCTGTGTGCAGAAAAGCGTCTCCTCAATGTCCTTCAAGTTATACAAGAATTTTCTGCATATCTCACATGTCGACACGTAACTAAGACGTTCCGAACGAAAGAAACTTGCGTACATAGCGATCTCTGCTCTGTGTTCAGTGAAACGTGATTCCTTTATTTCCTTGACGTTGTACAAGAATTTTCTACATATCTCACATGTCGACACGTAACTAAGACGTTCCGAACGAAAGAAACATGCGTACATAGCGATTTTGACTCTGCATGCAGAGAAGTGTTTCTACTCAATTTCCTTGTTGTTGCACAAGAATTTTTTGCATATCTCACATGTCGACACGTAACTAAGACGTTCCGAACGAAAGAAACATGCGTACATAGCGATCTCTGCTCTGTGTTCAGTGAAACGTGATTCCTTTATTTCCTTGACGTTGTACAAGAATTTTCTACATATCTCACATGTCGACACGTATCTAAAACGTTCCGAACGAAAGAAACATGCGTACATAGTGATTTCAACTCTGTGTGCAGAAAAGCGTCTCCTCAATGTCCTTCAAGTTATACAAGAATTTTCTGCATATCTCACATGTCGACACGTAACTAAGACGTTCCGAACGAAAGAAACTTGCGTACATAGCGATCTCTGCTCTGTGTTCAGTGAAACGTGATTCCTTTATTTCCTTGACGTTGTACAAGTATTTTCTGCATATCTCACTTGCCGACACGTAACTAAGATGTTCCAAACGAACAAAACTTGCGTACATAGTGATTTCAACTCTGTGCGCAGAAAAGCGTTTCTACTCAATTTCCATGATGTGGTACAAGAATTTTCTACATATCTCACTTGCCGACACGTAACTAAGACGTTCCAAACGAACAAAACTTGCGTACATGGCGATCTCAGTTCTGTTCGCAGAAAAGCATTTCTCCTGAATTTCCTTGATGTTGCACAAGAATTTTCTACATATCTCACATTTCGACACGTAACTAAGACGTTCCGAACGAAAGAAACATGCGTACATAGCGATCTTGACTCTGCATGCAGAGAAGTGTTTCTACTCAATTTCCTTGTTGTTGCACAAGAAATTTCTGCATATCTCACCTGTCGACACGTAACTAAGACGTTCCGAACGAAAGAAACATGCGTACATAGCGATCTCTGCTCTGTGTTCAGTGAAACGTGATTCCTTTATTTCCTTGACGTTGTACAAGAATTTTCTACATATCTCACATGTCGACACGTATCTAAAACGTTCCGAACGAAAGAAACATGCGTACATAGTGATTTCAACTCTGTGTGCAGAAAAGCGTCTCCTCAATGTCCTTCAAGTTATACAAGAATTTTCTGCATATCTCACATGTCGACACGTAACTAAGACGTTCCGAACGAAAGAAACTTGCGTACATAGCGATCTCTGCTCTGTCTTCAGTGAAACGTGATTCCTTTATTTCCTTGACGTTGTACAAGTATTTTCTGCATATCTCACTTGCCGACACGTAACTAAGATGTTCCAAACGAACAAAACTTGCGTACATAGTGATTTCAACTCTGTGCGCAGAGAAGTGTTTCTACTCAATTTCCATGATGTGGTACAAGAATTTTCTACATATCTCACTTGCCGACACGTAACTAAGACGTTCCGAACGAAGGAAAGTTGCGTACATAGCGATTTCGAATCTGTGCGCAGAAAAGCGTTTCTCCTCAATGACCTTCAAGTTGTACAAGAATTTTCTGCATATCTCACTTGCCGAGACGTAACTAAGACGTTCCAAACGAACAAAACTTGCGTACATAGCGATTTCAACTCTGTGCGCAGAAAAGCGTTTCTACTCAATTTCCATGATGTGGTACAAGAATTTTCTACATATCTCACTTGCCGACACGTAACTAAGACGTTCCGAACGAAGGAAAGTTGCGTACATAGCGATTTCGACTCTGTGAGCAGAAAAGCGTTTCTCCTCAATGATCTACAAGTTGTACAAGAATTTTCTGCATATCTCACTTGCCGACACGTAAATAAGACGTTCCAAACGAACAAAACTTGCGTATATAGCGATTTCAACTTTGTGCGCAGAGAAGTGTTTCTACTTAATTTCCATGATGTGGTACAGGAATTTTCTACATATCTCACTTGCCGACACGTAACTAAGACGTTCCGAACGAAGGAAACTTGCGTACATAGCGATCTCTGCTCTGTGTTCAGTGAAACGTGATTCCTTTATTTCCTTGACGTTGTACAAGTATTTTCTGCATATCTCACTTGCCGACACGTAACTAAGACGTTCCAAACGAACAAAACTTGCGTACATGGCGATCTCAGTTCTGTTCGCAGAAAAGCATTTCTCCTGAATTTCCTTGATGTTGCACAAGAATTTTCTACATATCTCACATGTCGACACGTAACTAAGACGTTCCGAACGAAGGAAAGTTGCATACATAGCGATCTCTGCTTTGTGTTTAGAGAAACGTGATTCCTCTATTACCTTGACGTTGTACAAAAATTTTCTGCATATCTCACTTGCCGACACGTAACTAAGACGTTCCGAACGAAGGAAACTTGCGTACATAGCGATTTCAACTCTGTGCGCAGATAAGCGTTTCTCCTCAATGTCCTTCATGTTGTACAAAAATTTTCGACAGATCTCACTTAATGACAAGTAACTAAGACGTTCCGAACGAACAAAACTTGCGTACATGGCGATCTCAGTTCTGTTCGCAGAAAAGCGTTTCTCCTGAATTTTCTTGATGTTGCACAAGAATTTTCTGCATATCTTACATGTTTACACGTAACTAAGTCGTTCCGAACGATGGAAACTTGCGTACATAGCGATCTCTGCTCTGTGTTCAGTGAAACGTGATTCCTTTATTTCCTTGACGTTGTACAAGAATTTTCTACATATCTCACATGTCCACACGTAACTAAGACGTTCCGAACGAAAGAAACATGCGTACATAGCGATTTTGACTCTGCATGCAGAGAAGTGTTTCTACTCAATTTCCTTGTTGTTGCACAAGAATTTTCTGCATATCCCACATATCGAAACGTAACTAAGATGTTCCGAACGAAAGAAACTTGCGTACATAGCGATCTCTGCTCTGTGTTCAGTGAAACGTGATTCCTTTATTTCCTTGACGTTGTACAAGAATTTTCTACATATCTCACATGTCGACACGTATCTAAAACGTTCCGAACGAAAGAAACATGCGTACATAGCGATTTCAACTCTGTATGCAGAAAAGCGTCTCCTCAATGTCCTTCAAGTTATACAAGAATTTTCTGCATATCTCACATGTCGACACGTAACTAAGACGTTCCGAACGAAAGAAACTTGCGTACATAGCGATCTCTGCTCTGTGTTCAGTGAAACGTGATTCCTTTATTTCCTTGACGTTGTACAAGAATTTTCTGCATATATCACTTACCGACAAGTAACTAAGACGTTCCGAACGAACAAAACTTGCGTACATGGCGATCTCAGTTCTGTTCGCAGAAAAGCATTTCTCCTGAATTACCTTGATGTTGCACAAGAATTTTCTACATATCTCACATGTCGACACGTAACTAAGACGTTCCGAACGAACAAAACTTGCGTACATAGCGATTTCAACTCTGTGCGCAGAGAAGTGTTTCTACTTAATTTCCATGATGTGGTACAAGAATTTTCTACATATCTCACTTACCGACACGTAACTAAATCGTTCCGAACGAAGGAAACTTGCGTACATAGCGATCTCTGCTCTGTGTTCAGTGAAACGTGATTGCTTTATTTCCTTGTCGTTGTACAAGAATTTTCTACATATCTCACTTACTGACAAGTAACTAAGACGTTCCGAACGAACAAAACTTGCGTACATGGCGATCTCAGTTCTGTTCGCAGAAAAGCATTTCTCCTGAATTTCCTTGATGTTGCACAAGAATTTTCTACATATCTTACATGTCGACACGTAACTAAGACGTTCCGAACGAAAGAAAATTGCGTACATAGCAATCACTGCTCTGTGTTCAGTGAAACGTGATTCCTTTATTTCCTTGACGTTGTACAAGGATTTTCTGCATATCTCACTTGCCGACACGTAACTAAGACGTTCCGAACGAACAAAACTTGCGTACATGGCGATCTCAGTTCTGTTCGCAGAAAAGCATTTCTCCTGAATTTCCTTGATGTTGCACAAGAATTTTCTACATATCTCACATGTCGACACGTAACTAAGACGTTCCAAACGAACAAAACTTGCGTACATAGCGATTTCAGTTCTGATCGCAGAAAAGCATTTCTCCTGAATTTCCTTGATGTTGCACAAGAATTTTCTGCATATCTCACTTGCCGACACGTAACTAAGACGTTCCGAACGAAAGAAACATGCGTACATAGCGATCTCTGCTCTGTGTTCAGTGAAACTTGATTCCTTTATTTCCTTGACGTTGTACAAGAATTTTCTGCATATCTCACTTGCCGACACGTAACTAAGACGTTCCGAACGAAAGAAACATGCGTACATAGCGATCTCTGCTCTGTGTTCAGTGAAACGTTATTCTTTATTTCCTTGACGTTGTACAAGAATTTCCTACATATCTCACATGTCGATACGTAACTAAGACGTTCCGAACTAAAGAAACATGCGTACATAGCGATTTCGACTCTGTGCGCAGAAAAGCGTTTCTCCTCAATGACCTTCAAGTTGTACAAGAATTTTCTGCATATCTCACTTGCCGACACGTAACTAAGACGTTCCAAACGAACAAAAATTGCGTACATAGCGATTTTGACACTGCATGCAGAGAAGTGTTTCTACTCAATTTCCTTTTTGTTGCACAAGAATTCTCTGCATATCTTACTTGCCGACACGTAACTAAGACGTTCCAAACGTACAAAACTTGCGTATGTAGCGATTTCATCTCTGTGCGCAGAGAAGTGTTTGTACTTAATTTCCATGATGTGGTACAAGAATTTTCTACATATCTCACTTGCCGACACGTAACTAAGACGTTCCGAACGAAGGAAAGTTGCGTATATAGCGATTTCAACTCTGTGCGCAGAGAAGTGTTTCTACTCAATTTCCATGATGTGGTACAAGAATTTTCTACATATCTCACTTGCCGACACGTAACTAAGACGTTACGAACGAAGGAAACTTGCGTACATAGCGATTTCAACTCAGTGCGCAGAAAAGCGTTTCTCCTCAATGTCCTTCATGTTATACAAGAATTTTCGACAGATCTCACTTAATGACAAGTAACTAAGACGTTCCGAACGAACAAAACTTGCGTTGAGGGCGATCTCAGTTCTGTTCGCAGAAAAGCATTTCTCCTGAATTTCCTTGATGTTGCACATGAATTTTCTACATATCTCACATGTCGACACGTAACTAAGACGTTCCGAACGAAAGAAACATGCGTACATAGCGATTTCGACTCTGTGCGCAGAAAAGCGTTTCTCCTCAATGACCTTCAAGTTGTACAAGAATTTTCTACATATCTCACTTGCCGACACGTAACTAAGACGTTACGAACGAAGGAAACTTGCGTACATAGCGATTTCAACTCAGTGCGCAGAAAAGCGTTTCTCCTCAATGTCCTTCATGTTATACAAGAATTTTCGACAGATCTCACTTAATGACAAGTAACTAAGACGTTCCGAACGAACAAAACTTGCGTTGAGGGCGATCTCAGTTCTGTTCGCAAAAAAGCATCTCTCCTGAATTTCCTTGATGTTGCACAAGAATTTTCTACATATCTCATATGTCGACACGTAACTAAGACGTTCCGAACGAACAAAACTTGCGTACATAGCGATTTCAACTCTGTGCGCAGAGAAGTGTTTCTACTCAATTTCCATGATGTGGTACAAGAATTTTCTACATATCTCACTTGCCGACACGTAACTAAGACGTTCCGAACGAAGGAAACTTGCGTACATAGCGATTTCAACTCTGTGCGCAGAAAAGCGTTTCTACTTAATTTCCATTATGTGGTACAAGAATTTTCTGCATATCTCACATGTTGACACGTAACTAAGTCGTTCCGAACGAAGGAAACTTGCGTACATAGCGATCTCTGCTCTGTGTTCAGTGAAACGTGATTCCTTTATTTCCTTGACGTTGTACAAGAATTTTCTGCATATCTCACTTGCCGACATGTAACTAAGACGTTCCAAACGAACAAAACTTGCGTACATAGCGATTTCAACTCTGTGCGCAGAGAAGTGTTTCTACTCAATTTCCATGATGTGGTACAAGAATTTTCTACATATCTCACTTGCCGACACGTAATTAAGACGTTCCGAACGAAGGAAAGTTGCGTACATAGCGATTTCAAATCTGTGCGCAGAAAAGCTTTTCTCCTCAATGACCTTCAAGTTGTACAAGAATTTTCGCCAAATCTCACTTACTGACACGTACCTAAGACGTTCCAAACGAACAAAACTTGCGTACATAGCCATTTCAGTTCTGATCGCAGAAAAGCGTTTCTCCTGAATTTTCTTGATGTTGCACACGAATTTTCTGCATATCTCACATGTCGACACGTAACTAAAACGTTCCGAACGAAAGAAACATGCGTACATAGCGATCTTGATTCTGCATGCAGAGAAGTGTTTCTACTCAATTTCCTTGTTGTTGCACAAGAATTTTCTGCATATCTCACATGTCGACACGTAACTAAGACGTTCCGAACGAAAGAAACTTGCGTACATAGCGATCTCTGCTCTGTGTTCAGTGAAACGTGATTCCTTTATTTCCTTGACGTTGTACAAGAATTTTCTGCATATCTCTCTTGCCGACACGTAACTAAGACGTTCCAAACGAACAAAACTTGCGTACATAGCGATTTCAACTCTGTGCCCAGAGAAGTGTTTCTACTCAATTTCCATGATGTGATACAAGAATTTTCTACATATCTCACTTGCCGACACGTAACTAAGACGTTCCGAACGAAGGAAAGTTGCGTACATAGCGATTTCGACTCTGTGCGCAGAAAAGCGTTTCTCCTCAATGACCTTCAAGTTGTACAAGAATTTTCTGCATATCTCACTTGCCGACACGTAACTAAGACGTTCCGAACGAATGAAAGTTGCGTACATGGCGATCTCAGTTCTGTTCGCAGAAAAGCATTTCTCCTGAATTTCCTTGATGTTGCACAAGAATTTTCTACATATCTCACATTTCGACACGTAACTAAGTCGTTCCGAACGAAAGAAACTTGCGTACATAGCGATCTCTGCTCTGTGTTCAGTGAAACGTGATTCCTATATTTCCTTGACGTTGTACAAGAATTTTCTGCATATCTCACTTACTGACAAGTAACTAAGACGTTCCGAACGAACAAAACTTGCGTACATGGCGATCTCAGTTCTGTTCGCAGAAAAGCATTTCTCCTGAATTTCCTTGATGTTGCACAAGAATTTTCTACATATCTCACATGTCGACACGTAACTAAGACGTTCCGAACGAAAGAAACTTGCGTACATAGCGATCTCTGCTCTGTGTTCAGTGAAACGTGATTCCTTTATTTCCTTGACGTTGTACAAGAATTTTCTGCATATCTCACTTGCCGACACGTAACTAAGACGTTCCGAACGAAGGAAACTTTCGTACATAGCGATTTCAACTCTGTGCGCAGAAAAGCGTTTCTCCTCAATGTCCTTCAAGTTATACAAGAATTTTCGACAGATCTCACTTAATGACAAGTAACTAAGACGTTCCGAACGAACAAAACTTGCGTACATGGCGATCTCAGTTCTGTTCGCAGAAAAGCATTTCTCCCGAATTTCCTTGCTGTTGCACAAGAATTTTCTACATGTCTCACATGTCGACACTTAACTAAGACGTTCCGAACGAAAGAAACTTGCGTACATAGCGATCTCTGCTCTGTGTTCAGTGAAACGTGATTCCTTTATTTCCTTGACGTTGTACAAGAATTTTCTGCATATCTCACTTGCCGACACGTAACTAAGACGTTCCGAACGAAGGAAACTTTCGTACATAGCGATTTCAACCCTGTGCGCAGAAAAGCGTTTCTCCTCAATGTCCTTCAAGTTATACAAGAATTTTCGACAGATCTCACTTAATGACAAGTAACTAAGACGTTCCGAACGAACAAAACTTGCGTACATGGCGATCTCAGTTCTGTTCGCAGAAAAGCATTGCTCCCGAATTTCCTTGCTGTTGCACAAGAATTTTCTACATATCTCACATGTCGACACGTAACTAAGACGTTCCGAACGAAAGAAACATGCGTACATAGCGATCTCTGCTCTGTGTTCAGTGAAACGTGATTCCTTTATTTCCTTGACGTTGTACAAGAATTTTCTACATATCTCAAATGTCGACACGTAACTAAGACGTTCCGAACGAAAGAAACATGCGTACATAGCGATTTTGAAAATGCATGCAGAGAAGTGTTTCTACTCAATTTCCTTGTTGTTGCACAAGAATTTTTTGCATATCTCACATGTCGACACGTAACTAAGACGTTCCGAACGAAAGAAACTTGCGTACATAGCGATCTCTGCTCTGTGTTCAGTGAAACGTTATTCCTTTATTTCCTTGACGTTGTACAAGAATTTTCTGCATATATCACTTACTGACAAGTAACTAAGACGTTCCGAACGAACAAAACTTTCGTACATGGCGAACTCAGTTCTGTTCGCAGAAAAGCATTTCTCCTGAATTTCCTTGCTGTTGCACAAGAACTTTCTGCATATCTCACATGTCGACACGTAACTAAGACGTTCCAAACGAAAGAAACATGCGTACATAGCGATCTTGAATCTGCATGCAGAGAAGTGTTTCTACTCAATTTCCTTGTTGTTGCACAAGAATTTTCTGCATATCTCACATGTCGACACGTAACTAAGACGTTCCGAACGAACAAAATTTGCGTACATAGCGATTTCGAATCTGTGCGCAGAAAAGCGTTTCTCCTCAATGACCTTCAAGTTGTATAAGAATTTTCTGCATATCTCACTTGCCGAGACGTAACTAAGACGTTCCAAACGAACAAAACTTGCGTATATAGCGACTTCAACTCTGTGCGCAGAGAAGTGTTTCTACTTAATTTCCATGATGTGGTACAAGAATTTTCTACATATCTCACTTGCCGACACGTAACTAAGTCGTTCCGAACGAAGGAAACTTGCGTACATAGCGATCTCTGCTCTGTGTTCAGTGAAACGTGATTCCTTTATTTCCTTGACGTTGTACAAGAATTTTCTGCATATCTCTCTTACTGACAAGTAACTAAGACGTTCCGAACGATCATAACTTGCGTACATGGCGAACTCAGTTCTGTTCGCAGAAAAGCATTTCTCCTGAATTTCCTTGATGTTGCACAAGAATTTTCTACATATCTCACATGTCGACACGTAACTAAGACGTTCCGAACGAAAGAAACTTGCGTACATAGCGATCTCTGCTCTGTGTTCAGTGAAACGTGATTCCTTTATTTCCTTGACGTTGTACAAGTATTTTCTACATATCTCACATGTCGACACGTAACTAAGACGTTCCGAACGAAAGAAACATGCGTACATAGCGATCTTGACTCTGCATGCAGAGAAGTGTTTCTACTCAATTTCCTTGTTGTTGCACAAGAATTTTCTGCATATCTCACCTGTCGACACGTAACTAAGACGTTCCGAACGAAAGAAACATGCGTACATAGCGATCTTGACTCTGCATGCAGAGAAGTGTTTCTACTCAATTTCCTTGCTGTTGCACAAGAATTTTCTACATATCTCACATGTCGACACGTAACTAAGACGTACCGAACGAAAGAAACATGCGTACATAGCGATCTCTGCTCTGTGTTCAGTGAAACGTGATTCCTTTATTTCCTTGACGTTGTACAAGAATTTTCTGCATATCTCACTTGCCGACACGTAACTAAGATGTTCCAAACGAACAAAACTTGCGTACATAGCGATTTCAACTCTGCGCGCAGAGAAGTGTTTCTACTCATTTTCCATGATGTGGTACAAGAATTTTCTACATATCTCACTTGCCGACACGTAACTAAGACGTTCCGAACGAAGGAAAGTTGCGTACATAGCGATTTCGAATCTGTGCGCAGAAAAGCGTTTCTCCTCAATGACCTTCAAGTTGTACAAGAATTTTCTGCATATCTCACTTGCCGAGACGTAACTAAGAGGTTCCAAACGAACAAAACTTGCGTACATAGCGATTTCAACTCTGTGCGCAGAAAAGCGTTTCTACTCAATTTCCATGATGTGGTACAAGAATTTTCTACATATCTCACTTGCCGACACGTAACTAAGACGTTCCGAACGAAGGAAAGTTGCGTACATAGCGATTTCGACTCTGTGAGCAGAAAAGCGTTTCTCCTCAATGATCTACAAGTTGTACAAGAATTTTCTGCATATCTCACTTGCCGACACGTAACTAAGACGTTCCGAACGAATGAAAGTTGCGTACATGGCGATCTCAGTTCTGTTCGCAGAAAAGCATTTCTCCTGAATTTCCTTGATGTTGCACAAGAATTTTCTACATATCTCACATTTCGACACGTAACTAAGTCGTTCCGAACGAAAGAAACTTGCGTACATAGCGATCTCTGCTCTGTGTTCAGTGAAACGTGATTCCTATATTTCCTTGACGTTGTACAAGAATTTTCTGCATATCTCACTTACTGACGAGTAACTAAGACGTTCCGAACGAAGGAAAGTTGCGTACATAGCGATTTCGACTCTGTGAGCAGAAAAGCGTTTCTCCTCAATGATCTACAAGTTGTACAAGAATTTTCTGCATATCTCACTTGCCGACACGTAACTAAGACGTTCCGAACGAATGAAAGTTGCGTACATGGCGATCTCAGTTCTGTTCGCAGAAAAGCATTTCTCCTGAATTTCCTTGATGTTGCACAAGAATTTTCTACATATCTCACATTTCGACACGTAACTAAGTCGTTCCGAACGAAAGAAACTTGCGTACATAGCGATCTCTGCTCTGTGTTCAGTGAAACGTGATTCCTATATTTCCTTGACGTTGTACAAGAATTTTCTGCATATCTCACTTACTGACAAGTAACTAAGACGTTCCGAACGAACAAAACTTGCGTACATGGCGATCTCAGTTCTGTTCGCAGAAAAGCATTTCTCCTGAATTTCCTTGATGTTGCACAAGAATTTTCTACATATCTCACATTTCGACACGTAACTAAGTCGTTCCGAACGAAAGAAACTTGCGTACATAGCGATCTCTGCTCTGTGTTCAGTGAAACGTGATTCCTATATTTCCTTGACGTTGTACAAGAATTTTCTGCATATCTCACTTACTGACAAGTAACTAAGACGTTCCGAACGAACAAAACTTGCGTACATGGCGATCTCAGTTCTGTTCGCAGAAAAGCATTTCTCCTGAATTTCCTTGATGTTGCACAAGAATTTTCTACATATCTCACATGTCGACACGTAACTAAGACGTTCCGAACGAAAGAAACTTGCGTACATAGCGATCTCTGCTCTGTGTTCAGTGAAACGTGATTCCTTTATTTCCTTGACGTTGTACAAGAATTTTCTGCATATCTCACTTGCCGACACGTAACTAAGACGTTCCGAACGAAGGAAACTTTCGTACATAGCGATTTCAACTCTGTGCGCAGAAAAGCGTTTCTCCTCAATGTCCTTCAAGTTATACAAGAATTTTCGACAGATCTCACTTAATGACAAGTAACTAAGACGTTCCGAACGAACAAAACTTGCGTACATGGCGATCTCAGTTCTGTTCGCAGAAAAGCATTTCTCCCGAATTTCCTTGCTGTTGCACAAGAATTTTCTACATGTCTCACATGTCGACACTTAACTAAGACGTTCCGAACGAAAGAAACTTGCGTACATAGCGATCTCTGCTCTGTGTTCAGTGAAACGTGATTCCTTTATTTCCTTGACGTTGTACAAGAATTTTCTACATATCTCACATGTCGACACGTAACTAAGACGTTCCGAACGAACAAAATTTGCGTACATAGCGATTTCGAATCTGTGCGCAGAAAAGCGTTTCTCCTCAATGACCTTCAAGTTGTATAAGAATTTTCTGCATATCTCACTTGCCGAGACGTAACTAAGACGTTCCAAACGAACAAAACTTGCGTATATAGCGACTTCAACTCTGTGCGCAGAGAAGTGTTTCTACTTAATTTCCATGATGTGGTACAAGAATTTTCTACATATCTCACTTGCCGACACGTAACTAAGTCGTTCCGAACGAAGGAAACTTGCGTACATAGCGATCTCTGCTCTGTGTTCAGTGAAACGTGATTCCTTTATTTCCTTGACGTTGTACAAGAATTTTCTGCATATCTCTCTTACTGACAAGTAACTAAGACGTTCCGAACGATCATAACTTGCGTACATGGCGAACTCAGTTCTGTTCGCAGAAAAGCATTTCTCCTGAATTTCCTTGATGTTGCACAAGAATTTTCTACATATCTCACATGTCGACACGTAACTAAGACGTTCCGAACGAAAGAAACTTGCGTACATAGCGATCTCTGCTCTGTGTTCAGTGAAACGTGATTCCTTTATTTCCTTGACGTTGTACAAGTATTTTCTACATATCTCACATGTCGACACGTAACTAAGACGTTCCGAACGAAAGAAACATGCGTACATAGCGATCTTGACTCTGCATGCAGAGAAGTGTTTCTACTCAATTTCCTTGTTGTTGCACAAGAATTTTCTGCATATCTCACCTGTCGACACGTAACTAAGACGTTCCGAACGAAAGAAACATGCGTACATAGCGATCTTGACTCTGCATGCAGAGAAGTGTTTCTACTCAATTTCCTTGCTGTTGCACAAGAATTTTCTACATATCTCACATGTCGACACGTAACTAAGACGTTCCGAACGAAAGAAACATGCGTACATAGCGATCTCTGCTCTGTGTTCAGTGAAACGTGATTCCTTTATTTCCTTGACGTTGTACAAGAATTTTCTACATATCTCACATGTCGACACGTATCTAAAACGTTCCGAACGAAAGAAACATGCGTACATAGTGATTTCAACTCTGTGTGCAGAAAAGCGTCTCCTCAATGTCCTTCAAGTTATACAAGAATTTTCTGCATATCTCACATGTCGACACGTAACTAAGACGTTCCGAACGAAAGAAACTTGCGTACATAGCGATCTCTGCTCTGTGTTCAGTGAAACGTGATTCCTTTATTTCCTTGACGTTGTACAAGAATTTTCTACATATCTCACATGTCGACACGTAACTAAGACGTTCCGAACGAAAGAAACATGCGTACATAGCGATTTTGACTCTGCATGCAGAGAAGTGTTTCTACTCAATTTCCTTGTTGTTGCACAAGAATTTTTTGCATATCTCACATGTCGACACGTAACTAAGACGTTCCGAACGAAAGAAACATGCGTACATAGCGATCTCTGCTCTGTGTTCAGTGAAACGTGATTCCTTTATTTCCTTGACGTTGTACAAGAATTTTCTACATATCTCACATGTCGACACGTATCTAAAACGTTCCGAACGAAAGAAACATGCGTACATAGTGATTTCAACTCTGTGTGCAGAAAAGCGTCTCCTCAATGTCCTTCAAGTTATACAAGAATTTTCTGCATATCTCACATGTCGACACGTAACTAAGACGTTCCGAACGAAAGAAACTTGCGTACATAGCGATCTCTGCTCTGTGTTCAGTGAAACGTGATTCCTTTATTTCCTTGACGTTGTACAAGTATTTTCTGCATATCTCACTTGCCGACACGTAACTAAGATGTTCCAAACGAACAAAACTTGCGTACATAGTGATTTCAACTCTGTGCGCAGAAAAGCGTTTCTACTCAATTTCCATGATGTGGTACAAGAATTTTCTACATATCTCACTTGCCGACACGTAACTAAGACGTTCCAAACGAACAAAACTTGCGTACATGGCGATCTCAGTTCTGTTCGCAGAAAAGCATTTCTCCTGAATTTCCTTGATGTTGCACAAGAATTTTCTACATATCTCACATTTCGACACGTAACTAAGACGTTCCGAACGAAAGAAACATGCGTACATAGCGATCTTGACTCTGCATGCAGAGAAGTGTTTCTACTCAATTTCCTTGTTGTTGCACAAGAAATTTCTGCATATCTCACCTGTCGACACGTAACTAAGACGTTCCGAACGAAAGAAACATGCGTACATAGCGATCTCTGCTCTGTGTTCAGTGAAACGTGATTCCTTTATTTCCTTGACGTTGTACAAGAATTTTCTACATATCTCACATGTCGACACGTATCTAAAACGTTCCGAACGAAAGAAACATGCGTACATAGTGATTTCAACTCTGTGTGCAGAAAAGCGTCTCCTCAATGTCCTTCAAGTTATACAAGAATTTTCTGCATATCTCACATGTCGACACGTAACTAAGACGTTCCGAACGAAAGAAACTTGCGTACATAGCGATCTCTGCTCTGTCTTCAGTGAAACGTGATTCCTTTATTTCCTTGACGTTGTACAAGTATTTTCTGCATATCTCACTTGCCGACACGTAACTAAGATGTTCCAAACGAACAAAACTTGCGTACATAGTGATTTCAACTCTGTGCGCAGAGAAGTGTTTCTACTCAATTTCCATGATGTGGTACAAGAATTTTCTACATATCTCACTTGCCGACACGTAACTAAGACGTTCCGAACGAAGGAAAGTTGCGTACATAGCGATTTCGAATCTGTGCGCAGAAAAGCGTTTCTCCTCAATGACCTTCAAGTTGTACAAGAATTTTCTGCATATCTCACTTGCCGAGACGTAACTAAGACGTTCCAAACGAACAAAACTTGCGTACATAGCGATTTCAACTCTGTGCGCAGAAAAGCGTTTCTACTCAATTTCCATGATGTGGTACAAGAATTTTCTACATATCTCACTTGCCGACACGTAACTAAGACGTTCCGAACGAAGGAAAGTTGCGTACATAGCGATTTCGACTCTGTGAGCAGAAAAGCGTTTCTCCTCAATGATCTACAAGTTGTACAAGAATTTTCTGCATATCTCACTTGCCGACACGTAAATAAGACGTTCCAAACGAACAAAACTTGCGTATATAGCGATTTCAACTTTGTGCGCAGAGAAGTGTTTCTACTTAATTTCCATGATGTGGTACAGGAATTTTCTACATATCTCACTTGCCGACACGTAACTAAGACGTTCCGAACGAAGGAAACTTGCGTACATAGCGATCTCTGCTCTGTGTTCAGTGAAACGTGATTCCTTTATTTCCTTGACGTTGTACAAGTATTTTCTGCATATCTCACTTGCCGACACGTAACTAAGACGTTCCAAACGAACAAAACTTGCGTACATGGCGATCTCAGTTCTGTTCGCAGAAAAGCATTTCTCCTGAATTTCCTTGATGTTGCACAAGAATTTTCTACATATCTCACATGTCGACACGTAACTAAGACGTTCCGAACGAAGGAAAGTTGCATACATAGCGATCTCTGCTTTGTGTTTAGAGAAACGTGATTCCTCTATTACCTTGACGTTGTACAAAAATTTTCTGCATATCTCACTTGCCGACACGTAACTAAGACGTTCCGAACGAAGGAAACTTGCGTACATAGCGATTTCAACTCTGTGCGCAGATAAGCGTTTCTCCTCAATGTCCTTCATGTTGTACAAAAATTTTCGACAGATCTCACTTAATGACAAGTAACTAAGACGTTCCGAACGAACAAAACTTGCGTACATGGCGATCTCAGTTCTGTTCGCAGAAAAGCGTTTCTCCTGAATTTTCTTGATGTTGCACAAGAATTTTCTGCATATCTTACATGTTTACACGTAACTAAGTCGTTCCGAACGATGGAAACTTGCGTACATAGCGATCTCTGCTCTGTGTTCAGTGAAACGTGATTCCTTTATTTCCTTGACGTTGTACAAGAATTTTCTACATATCTCACATGTCCACACGTAACTAAGACGTTCCGAACGAAAGAAACATGCGTACATAGCGATTTTGACTCTGCATGCAGAGAAGTGTTTCTACTCAATTTCCTTGTTGTTGCACAAGAATTTTCTGCATATCCCACATATCGAAACGTAACTAAGATGTTCCGAACGAAAGAAACTTGCGTACATAGCGATCTCTGCTCTGTGTTCAGTGAAACGTGATTCCTTTATTTCCTTGACGTTGTACAAGAATTTTCTACATATCTCACATGTCGACACGTATCTAAAACGTTCCGAACGAAAGAAACATGCGTACATAGCGATTTCAACTCTGTATGCAGAAAAGCGTCTCCTCAATGTCCTTCAAGTTATACAAGAATTTTCTGCATATCTCACATGTCGACACGTAACTAAGACGTTCCGAACGAAAGAAACTTGCGTACATAGCGATCTCTGCTCTGTGTTCAGTGAAACGTGATTCCTTTATTTCCTTGACGTTGTACAAGAATTTTCTGCATATATCACTTACCGACAAGTAACTAAGACGTTCCGAACGAACAAAACTTGCGTACATGGCGATCTCAGTTCTGTTCGCAGAAAAGCATTTCTCCTGAATTACCTTGATGTTGCACAAGAATTTTCTACATATCTCACATGTCGACACGTAACTAAGACGTTCCGAACGAACAAAACTTGCGTACATAGCGATTTCAACTCTGTGCGCAGAGAAGTGTTTCTACTTAATTTCCATGATGTGGTACAAGAATTTTCTACATATCTCACTTACCGACACGTAACTAAATCGTTCCGAACGAAGGAAACTTGCGTACATAGCGATCTCTGCTCTGTGTTCAGTGAAACGTGATTGCTTTATTTCCTTGTCGTTGTACAAGAATTTTCTACATATCTCACTTACTGACAAGTAACTAAGACGTTCCGAACGAACAAAACTTGCGTACATGGCGATCTCAGTTCTGTTCGCAGAAAAGCATTTCTCCTGAATTTCCTTGATGTTGCACAAGAATTTTCTACATATCTTACATGTCGACACGTAACTAAGACGTTCCGAACGAAAGAAAATTGCGTACATAGCAATCACTGCTCTGTGTTCAGTGAAACGTGATTCCTTTATTTCCTTGACGTTGTACAAGGATTTTCTGCATATCTCACTTGCCGACACGTAACTAAGACGTTCCGAACGAACAAAACTTGCGTACATGGCGATCTCAGTTCTGTTCGCAGAAAAGCATTTCTCCTGAATTTCCTTGATGTTGCACAAGAATTTTCTACATATCTCACATGTCGACACGTAACTAAGACGTTCCAAACGAACAAAACTTGCGTACATAGCGATTTCAGTTCTGATCGCAGAAAAGCATTTCTCCTGAATTTCCTTGATGTTGCACAAGAATTTTCTGCATATCTCACTTGCCGACACGTAACTAAGACGTTCCGAACGAAAGAAACATGCGTACATAGCGATCTCTGCTCTGTGTTCAGTGAAACTTGATTCCTTTATTTCCTTGACGTTGTACAAGAATTTTCTGCATATCTCACTTGCCGACACGTAACTAAGACGTTCCGAACGAAAGAAACATGCGTACATAGCGATCTCTGCTCTGTGTTCAGTGAAACGTTATTCTTTATTTCCTTGACGTTGTACAAGAATTTCCTACATATCTCACATGTCGATACGTAACTAAGACGTTCCGAACTAAAGAAACATGCGTACATAGCGATTTCGACTCTGTGCGCAGAAAAGCGTTTCTCCTCAATGACCTTCAAGTTGTACAAGAATTTTCTGCATATCTCACTTGCCGACACGTAACTAAGACGTTCCAAACGAACAAAAATTGCGTACATAGCGATTTTGACACTGCATGCAGAGAAGTGTTTCTACTCAATTTCCTTTTTGTTGCACAAGAATTCTCTGCATATCTTACTTGCCGACACGTAACTAAGACGTTCCAAACGTACAAAACTTGCGTATGTAGCGATTTCATCTCTGTGCGCAGAGAAGTGTTTGTACTTAATTTCCATGATGTGGTACAAGAATTTTCTACATATCTCACTTGCCGACACGTAACTAAGACGTTCCGAACGAAGGAAAGTTGCGTATATAGCGATTTCAACTCTGTGCGCAGAGAAGTGTTTCTACTCAATTTCCATGATGTGGTACAAGAATTTTCTACATATCTCACTTGCCGACACGTAACTAAGACGTTACGAACGAAGGAAACTTGCGTACATAGCGATTTCAACTCAGTGCGCAGAAAAGCGTTTCTCCTCAATGTCCTTCATGTTATACAAGAATTTTCGACAGATCTCACTTAATGACAAGTAACTAAGACGTTCCGAACGAACAAAACTTGCGTTGAGGGCGATCTCAGTTCTGTTCGCAGAAAAGCATTTCTCCTGAATTTCCTTGATGTTGCACATGAATTTTCTACATATCTCACATGTCGACACGTAACTAAGACGTTCCGAACGAAAGAAACATGCGTACATAGCGATTTCGACTCTGTGCGCAGAAAAGCGTTTCTCCTCAATGACCTTCAAGTTGTACAAGAATTTTCTACATATCTCACTTGCCGACACGTAACTAAGACGTTACGAACGAAGGAAACTTGCGTACATAGCGATTTCAACTCAGTGCGCAGAAAAGCGTTTCTCCTCAATGTCCTTCATGTTATACAAGAATTTTCGACAGATCTCACTTAATGACAAGTAACTAAGACGTTCCGAACGAACAAAACTTGCGTTGAGGGCGATCTCAGTTCTGTTCGCAAAAAAGCATCTCTCCTGAATTTCCTTGATGTTGCACAAGAATTTTCTACATATCTCATATGTCGACACGTAACTAAGACGTTCCGAACGAACAAAACTTGCGTACATAGCGATTTCAACTCTGTGCGCAGAGAAGTGTTTCTACTCAATTTCCATGATGTGGTACAAGAATTTTCTACATATCTCACTTGCCGACACGTAACTAAGACGTTCCGAACGAAGGAAACTTGCGTACATAGCGATTTCAACTCTGTGCGCAGAAAAGCGTTTCTACTTAATTTCCATTATGTGGTACAAGAATTTTCTGCATATCTCACATGTTGACACGTAACTAAGTCGTTCCGAACGAAGGAAACTTGCGTACATAGCGATCTCTGCTCTGTGTTCAGTGAAACGTGATTCCTTTATTTCCTTGACGTTGTACAAGAATTTTCTGCATATCTCACTTGCCGACATGTAACTAAGACGTTCCAAACGAACAAAACTTGCGTACATAGCGATTTCAACTCTGTGCGCAGAGAAGTGTTTCTACTCAATTTCCATGATGTGGTACAAGAATTTTCTACATATCTCACTTGCCGACACGTAATTAAGACGTTCCGAACGAAGGAAAGTTGCGTACATAGCGATTTCAAATCTGTGCGCAGAAAAGCTTTTCTCCTCAATGACCTTCAAGTTGTACAAGAATTTTCGCCAAATCTCACTTACTGACACGTACCTAAGACGTTCCAAACGAACAAAACTTGCGTACATAGCCATTTCAGTTCTGATCGCAGAAAAGCGTTTCTCCTGAATTTTCTTGATGTTGCACACGAATTTTCTGCATATCTCACATGTCGACACGTAACTAAAACGTTCCGAACGAAAGAAACATGCGTACATAGCGATCTTGATTCTGCATGCAGAGAAGTGTTTCTACTCAATTTCCTTGTTGTTGCACAAGAATTTTCTGCATATCTCACATGTCGACACGTAACTAAGACGTTCCGAACGAAAGAAACTTGCGTACATAGCGATCTCTGCTCTGTGTTCAGTGAAACGTGATTCCTTTATTTCCTTGACGTTGTACAAGAATTTTCTGCATATCTCTCTTGCCGACACGTAACTAAGACGTTCCAAACGAACAAAACTTGCGTACATAGCGATTTCAACTCTGTGCCCAGAGAAGTGTTTCTACTCAATTTCCATGATGTGATACAAGAATTTTCTACATATCTCACTTGCCGACACGTAACTAAGACGTTCCGAACGAAGGAAAGTTGCGTACATAGCGATTTCGACTCTGTGCGCAGAAAAGCGTTTCTCCTCAATGACCTTCAAGTTGTACAAGAATTTTCTGCATATCTCACTTGCCGACACGTAACTAAGACGTTCCGAACGAATGAAAGTTGCGTACATGGCGATCTCAGTTCTGTTCGCAGAAAAGCATTTCTCCTGAATTTCCTTGATGTTGCACAAGAATTTTCTACATATCTCACATTTCGACACGTAACTAAGTCGTTCCGAACGAAAGAAACTTGCGTACATAGCGATCTCTGCTCTGTGTTCAGTGAAACGTGATTCCTATATTTCCTTGACGTTGTACAAGAATTTTCTGCATATCTCACTTACTGACAAGTAACTAAGACGTTCCGAACGAACAAAACTTGCGTACATGGCGATCTCAGTTCTGTTCGCAGAAAAGCATTTCTCCTGAATTTCCTTGATGTTGCACAAGAATTTTCTACATATCTCACATGTCGACACGTAACTAAGACGTTCCGAACGAAAGAAACTTGCGTACATAGCGATCTCTGCTCTGTGTTCAGTGAAACGTGATTCCTTTATTTCCTTGACGTTGTACAAGAATTTTCTGCATATCTCACTTGCCGACACGTAACTAAGACGTTCCGAACGAAGGAAACTTTCGTACATAGCGATTTCAACTCTGTGCGCAGAAAAGCGTTTCTCCTCAATGTCCTTCAAGTTATACAAGAATTTTCGACAGATCTCACTTAATGACAAGTAACTAAGACGTTCCGAACGAACAAAACTTGCGTACATGGCGATCTCAGTTCTGTTCGCAGAAAAGCATTTCTCCCGAATTTCCTTGCTGTTGCACAAGAATTTTCTACATGTCTCACATGTCGACACTTAACTAAGACGTTCCGAACGAAAGAAACTTGCGTACATAGCGATCTCTGCTCTGTGTTCAGTGAAACGTGATTCCTTTATTTCCTTGACGTTGTACAAGAATTTTCTGCATATCTCACTTGCCGACACGTAACTAAGACGTTCCGAACGAAGGAAACTTTCGTACATAGCGATTTCAACTCTGTGCGCAGAAAAGCGTTTCTCCTCAATGTCCTTCAAGTTATACAAGAATTTTCGAAAGATCTCACTTAATGACAAGTAACTAAGACGTTCCGAACGAACAAAACTTGCGTACATGGCGATCTCAGTTCTGTTCGCAGAAAAGCATTGCTCCCGAATTTCCTTGCTGTTGCACAAGAATTTTCTACATATCTCACATGTCGACACGTAACTAAGACGTTCCGAACGAAAGAAACATGCGTACATAGCGATCTCTGCTCTGTGTTCAGTGAAACGTGATTCCTTTATTTCCTTGACGTTGTACAAGAATTTTCTACATATCTCAAATGTCGACACGTAACTAAGACGTTCCGAACGAAAGAAACATGCGTACATAGCGATTTTGAAAATGCATGCAGAGAAGTGTTTCTACTCAATTTCCTTGTTGTTGCACAAGAATTTTTTGCATATCTCACATGTCGACACGTAACTAAGACGTTCCGAACGAAAGAAACTTGCGTACATAGCGATCTCTGCTCTGTGTTCAGTGAAACGTTATTCCTTTATTTCCTTGACGTTGTACAAGAATTTTCTGCATATATCACTTACTGACAAGTAACTAAGACGTTCCGAACGAACAAAACTTTCGTACATGGCGAACTCAGTTCTGTTCGCAGAAAAGCATTTCTCCTGAATTTCCTTGATGTTGCACAAGAATTTTCTACATATCTCACATGTCGACACGTAACTAAGACGTTCCGAACGAAGGAAAGTTGCGTATATAGCGATCTCTGCTTTGTGTTTAGAGAAACGTGATTCCTTTATTACCTTGACGTTGTACAAAAATTTTCTGCATATCTCACTTGCCGACACGTAACTAAGACGTTCCAAACGAACAAAACTTGCGTACATGGCGATCTCAGTTCTGTTCGCAGAAAAGCATTTCTCCTGAATTTCCTTGATGTTGCACAAGAATTTTCTACATATCTCACATTTCGACACGTAACTAAGACGTTCCGAACGAAAGAAACATGCGTACATAGCGATCTTGACTCTGCATGCAGAGAAGTGTTTCTACTCAATTTCCTTGTTGTTGCACAAGAATTTTCTGCATATCTCATCTGTCGACACGTAACTAAGACGTTCCGAACGAAAGAAACATGCGTACATAGCGATCTTGACTCTGCATGCAGAGAAGTGTTTCTACTCAATTTCCTTGCTGTTGCACAAGAACTTTCTGCATATCTCACATGTCGACACGTAACTAAGACGTTCCAAACGAAAGAAACATGCGTACATAGCGATCTTGAATCTGCATGCAGAGAAGTGTTTCTACTCAATTTCCTTGTTGTTGCACAAGAATTTTCTGCATATCTCACATGTCGACACGTAACTAAGACGTTCCGAACGAACAAAATTTGCGTACATAGCGATTTCGAATCTGTGCGCAGAAAAGCGTTTCTCCTCAATGACCTTCAAGTTGTATAAGAATTTTCTGCATATCTCACTTGCCGAGACGTAACTAAGACGTTCCAAACGAACAAAACTTGCGTATATAGCGACTTCAACTCTGTGCGCAGAGAAGTGTTTCTACTTAATTTCCATGATGTGGTACAAGAATTTTCTACATATCTCACTTGCCGACACGTAACTAAGTCGTTCCGAACGAAGGAAACTTGCGTACATAGCGATCTCTGCTCTGTGTTCAGTGAAACGTGATTCCTTTATTTCCTTGACGTTGTACAAGAATTTTCTGCATATCTCTCTTACTGACAAGTAACTAAGACGTTCCGAACGATCATAACTTGCGTACATGGCGAACTCAGTTCTGTTCGCAGAAAAGCATTTCTCCTGAATTTCCTTGATGTTGCACAAGAATTTTCTACATATCTCACATGTCGACACGTAACTAAGACGTTCCGAACGAAAGAAACTTGCGTACATAGCGATCTCTGCTCTGTGTTCAGTGAAACGTGATTCCTTTATTTCCTTGACGTTGTACAAGTATTTTCTACATATCTCACATGTCGACACGTAACTAAGACGTTCCGAACGAAAGAAACATGCGTACATAGCGATCTTGACTCTGCATGCAGAGAAGTGTTTCTACTCAATTTCCTTGTTGTTGCACAAGAATTTTCTGCATATCTCACCTGTCGACACGTAACTAAGACGTTCCGAACGAAAGAAACATGCGTACATAGCGATCTTGACTCTGCATGCAGAGAAGTGTTTCTACTCAATTTCCTTGCTGTTGCACAAGAATTTTCTACATATCTCACATGTCGACACGTAACTAAGACGTTCCGAACGAAAGAAACATGCGTACATAGCGATCTCTGCTCTGTGTTCAGTGAAACGTGATTCCTTTATTTCCTTGACGTTGTACAAGAATTTTCTACATATCTCACATGTCGACACGTAACTAAGACGTTCCGAACGAAAGAAACATGCGTACATAGCGATTTTGACTCTGCATGCAGAGAAGTGTTTCTACTCAATTTCCTTGTAGTTGCACAAGAATTTTTTGCATATCTCACATGTCGACACGTAACTAAGACGTTCCGAACGAAAGAAACATGCGTACATAGCGATCTCTGCTCTGTGTTCAGTGAAACGTGATTCCTTTATTTCCTTGACGTTGTACAAGAATTTTCTACATATCTCACATGTCGACACGTATCTAAAACGTTCCGAACGAAAGAAACATGCGTACATAGTGATTTCAACTCTGTGTGCAGAAAAGCGTCTCCTCAATGTCCTTCAAGTTATACAAGAATTTTCTGCATATCTCACATGTCGACACGTAACTAAGACGTTCCGAACGAAAGAAACATGCGTACATAGCGATCTCTGCTCTGTGTTCAGTGAAACGTGATTCCTTTATTTCCTTGACGTTGTACAAGAATTTTCTGCATATCTCACTTGCCGACACGTAACTAAGATGTTCCAAACGAACAAAACTTGCGTACATAGCGATTTCAACTCTGCGCGCAGAGAAGTGTTTCTACTCATTTTCCATGATGTGGTACAAGAATTTTCTACATATCTCACTTGCCGACACGTAACTAAGACGTTCCGAACGAAGGAAAGTTGCGTACATAGCGATTTCGAATCTGTGCGCAGAAAAGCGTTTCTCCTCAATGACCTTCAAGTTGTACAAGAATTTTCTGCATATCTCACTTGCCGAGACGTAACTAAGAGGTTCCAAACGAACAAAACTTGCGTACATAGCGATTTCAACTCTGTGCGCAGAAAAGCGTTTCTACTCAATTTCCATGATGTGGTACAAGAATTTTCTACATATCTCACTTGCCGACACGTAACTAAGACGTTCCGAACGAAGGAAAGTTGCGTACATAGCGATTTCGACTCTGTGAGCAGAAAAGCGTTTCTCCTCAATGATCTACAAGTTGTACAAGAATTTTCTGCATATCTCACTTGCCGACACGTAACTAAGACGTTCCGAACGAATGAAAGTTGCGTACATGGCGATCTCAGTTCTGTTCGCAGAAAAGCATTTCTCCTGAATTTCCTTGATGTTGCACAAGAATTTTCTACATATCTCACATTTCGACACGTAACTAAGTCGTTCCGAACGAAAGAAACTTGCGTACATAGCGATCTCTGCTCTGTGTTCAGTGAAACGTGATTCCTATATTTCCTTGACGTTGTACAAGAATTTTCTGCATATCTCACTTACTGACGAGTAACTAAGACGTTCCGAACGAAGGAAAGTTGCGTACATAGCGATTTCGACTCTGTGAGCAGAAAAGCGTTTCTCCTCAATGATCTACAAGTTGTACAAGAATTTTCTGCATATCTCACTTGCCGACACGTAACTAAGACGTTCCGAACGAATGAAAGTTGCGTACATGGCGATCTCAGTTCTGTTCGCAGAAAAGCATTTCTCCTGAATTTCCTTGATGTTGCACAAGAATTTTCTACATATCTCACATTTCGACACGTAACTAAGTCGTTCCGAACGAAAGAAACTTGCGTACATAGCGATCTCTGCTCTGTGTTCAGTGAAACGTGATTCCTATATTTCCTTGACGTTGTACAAGAATTTTCTGCATATCTCACTTACTGACAAGTAACTAAGACGTTCCGAACGAACAAAACTTGCGTACATGGCGATCTCAGTTCTGTTCGCAGAAAAGCATTTCTCCTGAATTTCCTTGATGTTGCACAAGAATTTTCTACATATCTCACATTTCGACACGTAACTAAGTCGTTCCGAACGAAAGAAACTTGCGTACATAGCGATCTCTGCTCTGTGTTCAGTGAAACGTGATTCCTATATTTCCTTGACGTTGTACAAGAATTTTCTGCATATCTCACTTACTGACAAGTAACTAAGACGTTCCGAACGAACAAAACTTGCGTACATGGCGATCTCAGTTCTGTTCGCAGAAAAGCATTTCTCCTGAATTTCCTTGATGTTGCACAAGAATTTTCTACATATCTCACATGTCGACACGTAACTAAGACGTTCCGAACGAAAGAAACTTGCGTACATAGCGATCTCTGCTCTGTGTTCAGTGAAACGTGATTCCTTTATTTCCTTGACGTTGTACAAGAATTTTCTGCATATCTCACTTGCCGACACGTAACTAAGACGTTCCGAACGAAGGAAACTTTCGTACATAGCGATTTCAACTCTGTGCGCAGAAAAGCGTTTCTCCTCAATGTCCTTCAAGTTATACAAGAATTTTCGACAGATCTCACTTAATGACAAGTAACTAAGACGTTCCGAACGAACAAAACTTGCGTACATGGCGATCTCAGTTCTGTTCGCAGAAAAGCATTTCTCCCGAATTTCCTTGCTGTTGCACAAGAATTTTCTACATGTCTCACATGTCGACACTTAACTAAGACGTTCCGAACGAAAGAAACTTGCGTACATAGCGATCTCTGCTCTGTGTTCAGTGAAACGTGATTCCTTTATTTCCTTGACGTTGTACAAGAATTTTCTGCATATCTCACTTGCCGACACGTAACTAAGACGTTCCGAACGAAGGAAACTTTCGTACATAGCGATTTCAACCCTGTGCGCAGAAAAGCGTTTCTCCTCAATGTCCTTCAAGTTATACAAGAATTTTCGACAGATCTCACTTAATGACAAGTAACTAAGACGTTCCGAACGAACAAAACTTGCGTACATGGCGATCTCAGTTCTGTTCGCAGAAAAGCATTGCTCCCGAATTTCCTTGCTGTTGCACAAGAATTTTCTACATATCTCACATGTCGACACGTAACTAAGACGTTCCGAACGAAAGAAACATGCGTACATAGCGATCTCTGCTCTGTGTTCAGTGAAACGTGATTCCTTTATTTCCTTGACGTTGTACAAGAATTTTCTACATATCTCAAATGTCGACACGTAACTAAGACGTTCCGAACGAAAGAAACATGCGTACATAGCGATTTTGAAAATGCATGCAGAGAAGTGTTTCTACTCAATTTCCTTGTTGTTGCACAAGAATTTTTTGCATATCTCACATGTCGACACGTAACTAAGACGTTCCGAACGAAAGAAACTTGCGTACATAGCGATCTCTGCTCTGTGTTCAGTGAAACGTTATTCCTTTATTTCCTTGACGTTGTACAAGAATTTTCTGCATATATCACTTACTGACAAGTAACTAAGACGTTCCGAACGAACAAAACTTTCGTACATGGCGAACTCAGTTCTGTTCGCAGAAAAGCATTTCTCCTGAATTTCCTTGCTGTTGCACAAGAACTTTCTGCATATCTCACATGTCGACACGTAACTAAGACGTTCCAAACGAAAGAAACATGCGTACATAGCGATCTTGAATCTGCATGCAGAGAAGTGTTTCTACTCAATTTCCTTGTTGTTGCACAAGAATTTTCTGCATATCTCACATGTCGACACGTAACTAAGACGTTCCGAACGAACAAAATTTGCGTACATAGCGATTTCGAATCTGTGCGCAGAAAAGCGTTTCTCCTCAATGACCTTCAAGTTGTATAAGAATTTTCTGCATATCTCACTTGCCGAGACGTAACTAAGACGTTCCAAACGAACAAAACTTGCGTATATAGCGACTTCAACTCTGTGCGCAGAGAAGTGTTTCTACTTAATTTCCATGATGTGGTACAAGAATTTTCTACATATCTCACTTGCCGACACGTAACTAAGTCGTTCCGAACGAAGGAAACTTGCGTACATAGCGATCTCTGCTCTGTGTTCAGTGAAACGTGATTCCTTTATTTCCTTGACGTTGTACAAGAATTTTCTGCATATCTCTCTTACTGACAAGTAACTAAGACGTTCCGAACGATCATAACTTGCGTACATGGCGAACTCAGTTCTGTTCGCAGAAAAGCATTTCTCCTGAATTTCCTTGATGTTGCACAAGAATTTTCTACATATCTCACATGTCGACACGTAACTAAGACGTTCCGAACGAAAGAAACTTGCGTACATAGCGATCTCTGCTCTGTGTTCAGTGAAACGTGATTCCTTTATTTCCTTGACGTTGTACAAGTATTTTCTACATATCTCACATGTCGACACGTAACTAAGACGTTCCGAACGAAAGAAACATGCGTACATAGCGATCTTGACTCTGCATGCAGAGAAGTGTTTCTACTCAATTTCCTTGTTGTTGCACAAGAATTTTCTGCATATCTCACCTGTCGACACGTAACTAAGACGTTCCGAACGAAAGAAACATGCGTACATAGCGATCTTGACTCTGCATGCAGAGAAGTGTTTCTACTCAATTTCCTTGCTGTTGCACAAGAATTTTCTACATATCTCACATGTCGACACGTAACTAAGACGTACCGAACGAAAGAAACATGCGTACATAGCGATCTCTGCTCTGTGTTCAGTGAAACGTGATTCCTTTATTTCCTTGACGTTGTACAAGAATTTTCTGCATATCTCACTTGCCGACACGTAACTAAGATGTTCCAAACGAACAAAACTTGCGTACATAGCGATTTCAACTCTGCGCGCAGAGAAGTGTTTCTACTCATTTTCCATGATGTGGTACAAGAATTTTCTACATATCTCACTTGCCGACACGTAACTAAGACGTTCCGAACGAAGGAAAGTTGCGTACATAGCGATTTCGAATCTGTGCGCAGAAAAGCGTTTCTCCTCAATGACCTTCAAGTTGTACAAGAATTTTCTGCATATCTCACTTGCCGAGACGTAACTAAGAGGTTCCAAACGAACAAAACTTGCGTACATAGCGATTTCAACTCTGTGCGCAGAAAAGCGTTTCTACTCAATTTCCATGATGTGGTACAAGAATTTTCTACATATCTCACTTGCCGACACGTAACTAAGACGTTCCGAACGAAGGAAAGTTGCGTACATAGCGATTTCGACTCTGTGAGCAGAAAAGCGTTTCTCCTCAATGATCTACAAGTTGTACAAGAATTTTCTGCATATCTCACTTGCCGACACGTAACTAAGACGTTCCGAACGAATGAAAGTTGCGTACATGGCGATCTCAGTTCTGTTCGCAGAAAAGCATTTCTCCTGAATTTCCTTGATGTTGCACAAGAATTTTCTACATATCTCACATTTCGACACGTAACTAAGTCGTTCCGAACGAAAGAAACTTGCGTACATAGCGATCTCTGCTCTGTGTTCAGTGAAACGTGATTCCTATATTTCCTTGACGTTGTACAAGAATTTTCTGCATATCTCACTTACTGACGAGTAACTAAGACGTTCCGAACGAAGGAAAGTTGCGTACATAGCGATTTCGACTCTGTGAGCAGAAAAGCGTTTCTCCTCAATGATCTACAAGTTGTACAAGAATTTTCTGCATATCTCACTTGCCGACACGTAACTAAGACGTTCCGAACGAATGAAAGTTGCGTACATGGCGATCTCAGTTCTGTTCGCAGAAAAGCATTTCTCCTGAATTTCCTTGATGTTGCACAAGAATTTTCTACATATCTCACATTTCGACACGTAACTAAGTCGTTCCGAACGAAAGAAACTTGCGTACATAGCGATCTCTGCTCTGTGTTCAGTGAAACGTGATTCCTATATTTCCTTGACGTTGTACAAGAATTTTCTGCATATCTCACTTACTGACGAGTAACTAAGACGTTCCGAACGAAGGAAAGTTGCGTACATAGCGATTTCGACTCTGTGAGCAGAAAAGCGTTTCTCCTCAATGATCTACAAGTTGTACAAGAATTTTCTGCATATCTCACTTGCCGACACGTAACTAAGACGTTCCGAACGAATGAAAGTTGCGTACATGGCGATCTCAGTTCTGTTCGCAGAAAAGCATTTCTCCTGAATTTCCTTGATGTTGCACAAGAATTTTCTACATATCTCACATTTCGACACGTAACTAAGTCGTTCCGAACGAAAGAAACTTGCGTACATAGCGATCTCTGCTCTGTGTTCAGTGAAACGTGATTCCTATATTTCCTTGACGTTGTACAAGAATTTTCTGCATATCTCACTTACTGACAAGTAACTAAGACGTTCCGAACGAACAAAACTTGCGTACATGGCGATCTCAGTTCTGTTCGCAGAAAAGCATTTCTCCTGAATTTCCTTGATGTTGCACAAGAATTTTCTACATATCTCACATGTCGACACGTAACTAAGACGTTCCGAACGAAAGAAACTTGCGTACATAGCGATCTCTGCTCTGTGTTCAGTGAAACGTGATTCCTTTATTTCCTTGACGTTGTACAAGAATTTTCTGCATATCTCACTTGCCGACACGTAACTAAGACGTTCCGAACGAAGGAAACTTTCGTACATAGCGATTTCAACTCTGTGCGCAGAAAAGCGTTTCTCCTCAATGTCCTTCAAGTTATACAAGAATTTTCGACAGATCTCACTTAATGACAAGTAACTAAGACGTTCCGAACGAACAAAACTTGCGTACATGGCGATCTCAGTTCTGTTCGCAGAAAAGCATTTCTCCCGAATTTCCTTGCTGTTGCACAAGAATTTTCTACATGTCTCACATGTCGACACTTAACTAAGACGTTCCGAACGAAGGAAACTTGCGTACATAGCGATCTCTGCTCTGTGTTCAGTGAAACGTGATTCCTTTATTTCCTTGACGTTGTACAAGTATTTTCTGCATATCTCACTTGCCGACACGTAACTAAGACGTTCCAAACGAACAAAACTTGCGTACATGGCGATCTCAGTTCTGTTCGCAGAAAAGCATTTCTCCTGAATTTCCTTGATGTTGCACAAGAATTTTCTACATATCTCACATGTCGACACGTAACTAAGACGTTCCGAACGAAGGAAAGTTGCATACATAGCGATCTCTGCTTTGTGTTTAGAGAAACGTGATTCCTCTATTACCTTGACGTTGTACAAAAATTTTCTGCATATCTCACTTGCCGACACGTAACTAAGACGTTCCGAACGAAGGAAACTTGCGTACATAGCGATTTCAACTCTGTGCGCAGATAAGCGTTTCTCCTCAATGTCCTTCATGTTGTACAAAAATTTTCGACAGATCTCACTTAATGACAAGTAACTAAGACGTTCCGAACGAACAAAACTTGCGTACATGGCGATCTCAGTTCTGTTCGCAGAAAAGCGTTTCTCCTGAATTTTCTTGATGTTGCACAAGAATTTTCTGCATATCTTACATGTTTACACGTAACTAAGTCGTTCCGAACGATGGAAACTTGCGTACATAGCGATCTCTGCTCTGTGTTCAGTGAAACGTGATTCCTTTATTTCCTTGACGTTGTACAAGAATTTTCTACATATCTCACATGTCCACACGTAACTAAGACGTTCCGAACGAAAGAAACATGCGTACATAGCGATTTTGACTCTGCATGCAGAGAAGTGTTTCTACTCAATTTCCTTGTTGTTGCACAAGAATTTTCTGCATATCCCACATATCGAAACGTAACTAAGATGTTCCGAACGAAAGAAACTTGCGTACATAGCGATCTCTGCTCTGTGTTCAGTGAAACGTGATTCCTTTATTTCCTTGACGTTGTACAAGAATTTTCTACATATCTCACATGTCGACACGTATCTAAAACGTTCCGAACGAAAGAAACATGCGTACATAGCGATTTCAACTCTGTATGCAGAAAAGCGTCTCCTCAATGTCCTTCAAGTTATACAAGAATTTTCTGCATATCTCACATGTCGACACGTAACTAAGACGTTCCGAACGAAAGAAACTTGCGTACATAGCGATCTCTGCTCTGTGTTCAGTGAAACGTGATTCCTTTATTTCCTTGACGTTGTACAAGAATTTTCTGCATATATCACTTACCGACAAGTAACTAAGACGTTCCGAACGAACAAAACTTGCGTACATGGCGATCTCAGTTCTGTTCGCAGAAAAGCATTTCTCCTGAATTACCTTGATGTTGCACAAGAATTTTCTACATATCTCACATGTCGACACGTAACTAAGACGTTCCGAACGAACAAAACTTGCGTACATAGCGATTTCAACTCTGTGCGCAGAGAAGTGTTTCTACTTAATTTCCATGATGTGGTACAAGAATTTTCTACATATCTCACTTACCGACACGTAACTAAATCGTTCCGAACGAAGGAAACTTGCGTACATAGCGATCTCTGCTCTGTGTTCAGTGAAACGTGATTGCTTTATTTCCTTGTCGTTGTACAAGAATTTTCTACATATCTCACTTACTGACAAGTAACTAAGACGTTCCGAACGAACAAAACTTGCGTACATGGCGATCTCAGTTCTGTTCGCAGAAAAGCATTTCTCCTGAATTTCCTTGATGTTGCACAAGAATTTTCTACATATCTTACATGTCGACACGTAACTAAGACGTTCCGAACGAAAGAAAATTGCGTACATAGCAATCACTGCTCTGTGTTCAGTGAAACGTGATTCCTTTATTTCCTTGACGTTGTACAAGGATTTTCTGCATATCTCACTTGCCGACACGTAACTAAGACGTTCCGAACGAACAAAACTTGCGTACATGGCGATCTCAGTTCTGTTCGCAGAAAAGCATTTCTCCTGAATTTCCTTGATGTTGCACAAGAATTTTCTACATATCTCACATGTCGACACGTAACTAAGACGTTCCAAACGAACAAAACTTGCGTACATAGCGATTTCAGTTCTGATCGCAGAAAAGCATTTCTCCTGAATTTCCTTGATGTTGCACAAGAATTTTCTGCATATCTCACTTGCCGACACGTAACTAAGACGTTCCGAACGAAAGAAACATGCGTACATAGCGATCTCTGCTCTGTGTTCAGTGAAACTTGATTCCTTTATTTCCTTGACGTTGTACAAGAATTTTCTGCATATCTCACTTGCCGACACGTAACTAAGACGTTCCGAACGAAAGAAACATGCGTACATAGCGATCTCTGCTCTGTGTTCAGTGAAACGTTATTCTTTATTTCCTTGACGTTGTACAAGAATTTCCTACATATCTCACATGTCGATACGTAACTAAGACGTTCCGAACTAAAGAAACATGCGTACATAGCGATTTCGACTCTGTGCGCAGAAAAGCGTTTCTCCTCAATGACCTTCAAGTTGTACAAGAATTTTCTGCATATCTCACTTGCCGACACGTAACTAAGACGTTCCAAACGAACAAAAATTGCGTACATAGCGATTTTGACACTGCATGCAGAGAAGTGTTTCTACTCAATTTCCTTTTTGTTGCACAAGAATTCTCTGCATATCTTACTTGCCGACACGTAACTAAGACGTTCCAAACGTACAAAACTTGCGTATGTAGCGATTTCATCTCTGTGCGCAGAGAAGTGTTTGTACTTAATTTCCATGATGTGGTACAAGAATTTTCTACATATCTCACTTGCCGACACGTAACTAAGACGTTCCGAACGAAGGAAAGTTGCGTATATAGCGATTTCAACTCTGTGCGCAGAGAAGTGTTTCTACTCAATTTCCATGATGTGGTACAAGAATTTTCTACATATCTCACTTGCCGACACGTAACTAAGACGTTACGAACGAAGGAAACTTGCGTACATAGCGATTTCAACTCAGTGCGCAGAAAAGCGTTTCTCCTCAATGTCCTTCATGTTATACAAGAATTTTCGACAGATCTCACTTAATGACAAGTAACTAAGACGTTCCGAACGAACAAAACTTGCGTTGAGGGCGATCTCAGTTCTGTTCGCAGAAAAGCATTTCTCCTGAATTTCCTTGATGTTGCACATGAATTTTCTACATATCTCACATGTCGACACGTAACTAAGACGTTCCGAACGAAAGAAACATGCGTACATAGCGATTTCGACTCTGTGCGCAGAAAAGCGTTTCTCCTCAATGACCTTCAAGTTGTACAAGAATTTTCTACATATCTCACTTGCCGACACGTAACTAAGACGTTACGAACGAAGGAAACTTGCGTACATAGCGATTTCAACTCAGTGCGCAGAAAAGCGTTTCTCCTCAATGTCCTTCATGTTATACAAGAATTTTCGACAGATCTCACTTAATGACAAGTAACTAAGACGTTCCGAACGAACAAAACTTGCGTTGAGGGCGATCTCAGTTCTGTTCGCAAAAAAGCATCTCTCCTGAATTTCCTTGATGTTGCACAAGAATTTTCTACATATCTCATATGTCGACACGTAACTAAGACGTTCCGAACGAACAAAACTTGCGTACATAGCGATTTCAACTCTGTGCGCAGAGAAGTGTTTCTACTCAATTTCCATGATGTGGTACAAGAATTTTCTACATATCTCACTTGCCGACACGTAACTAAGACGTTCCGAACGAAGGAAACTTGCGTACATAGCGATTTCAACTCTGTGCGCAGAAAAGCGTTTCTACTTAATTTCCATTATGTGGTACAAGAATTTTCTGCATATCTCACATGTTGACACGTAACTAAGTCGTTCCGAACGAAGGAAACTTGCGTACATAGCGATCTCTGCTCTGTGTTCAGTGAAACGTGATTCCTTTATTTCCTTGACGTTGTACAAGAATTTTCTGCATATCTCACTTGCCGACATGTAACTAAGACGTTCCAAACGAACAAAACTTGCGTACATAGCGATTTCAACTCTGTGCGCAGAGAAGTGTTTCTACTCAATTTCCATGATGTGGTACAAGAATTTTCTACATATCTCACTTGCCGACACGTAATTAAGACGTTCCGAACGAAGGAAAGTTGCGTACATAGCGATTTCAAATCTGTGCGCAGAAAAGCTTTTCTCCTCAATGACCTTCAAGTTGTACAAGAATTTTCGCCAAATCTCACTTACTGACACGTACCTAAGACGTTCCAAACGAACAAAACTTGCGTACATAGCCATTTCAGTTCTGATCGCAGAAAAGCGTTTCTCCTGAATTTTCTTGATGTTGCACACGAATTTTCTGCATATCTCACATGTCGACACGTAACTAAAACGTTCCGAACGAAAGAAACATGCGTACATAGCGATCTTGATTCTGCATGCAGAGAAGTGTTTCTACTCAATTTCCTTGTTGTTGCACAAGAATTTTCTGCATATCTCACATGTCGACACGTAACTAAGACGTTCCGAACGAAAGAAACTTGCGTACATAGCGATCTCTGCTCTGTGTTCAGTGAAACGTGATTCCTTTATTTCCTTGACGTTGTACAAGAATTTTCTGCATATCTCTCTTGCCGACACGTAACTAAGACGTTCCAAACGAACAAAACTTGCGTACATAGCGATTTCAACTCTGTGCCCAGAGAAGTGTTTCTACTCAATTTCCATGATGTGATACAAGAATTTTCTACATATCTCACTTGCCGACACGTAACTAAGACGTTCCGAACGAAGGAAAGTTGCGTACATAGCGATTTCGACTCTGTGCGCAGAAAAGCGTTTCTCCTCAATGACCTTCAAGTTGTACAAGAATTTTCTGCATATCTCACTTGCCGACACGTAACTAAGACGTTCCAAACGAACAAAACTTGCGTACATAGCGATTTCAGTTCTGATCGCAGAAAAGCGTTTCTCCTGAATTTTCTTGATGTTGCACAAGAATTTTCTGCATATCTCACATGTTGACACGTAACTAAGTCGTTCCGAACGAAGGAAACTTGCGTACATAGCGATCTCTGCTCTGTGTTCAGTGAAACGTGATTCCTTTATTTCCTTGACTTTGTACAAGAATTTTCTGCATATCTCACTTACTGACAAGTAACTAAGACGTTCCGAACGAACAAAACTTGCGTACATGGCGATCTCAATTCTATTCGCAGAAAAGCATTTCTCCTGAATTTCCTTGATGTTGCACAAGAATTTTCTACATATCTCACATGTCGACACGTAACTAAGACGTTCCGAACGAACAAAACTTGCGTACATAGCGATTTCAACTCTGTGCGCAAAGAAGTGTTTCTACTCAATTTCCATGATGTGGTACAAGAATTTTCTACATATCTCACTTGCCGACACGTAACTAAGTCGTTCCGAACGAAGGAAACTTGCGTACATAGCGATCTCTGCTCTGTGTTCAGTGAAACGTGATTCCTTTATTACCTTGACGTTGTACAAGAATTTTCTACATATCTCACATGTCGACACGTAACTAAGACGTTCCGAACGAAAGAAACATGCGTACATAGCGATTTTGACTCTGCATGCAGAGAAGTGTTTCTACTCAATTTCCTTGTTGTTGCACAAGAATTTTCTGCATTGTTACGTCCCGGTAATATCACGGCGCGATATCGGTGAATTCGCGTTCTCGGATTTGTACCGGGCTATGTCGCTGTTTCGGAATATTTCCGGGGATAACCTGCGACTGAGGATTACCGGATTTTTGTAGAATACGCGAAGAGATTAGTGAAGGTCGCGACCAATTGCGAGATTTGAGCCAAGGCGAGTTGTAGTTAACGGTGCAGATTAGGCAGCTGGGGCACTTCCTCAGTGCGGAGCACCAGATTATTTTGTACAAGATTATTAATTAAACCGTTTATGCTCGTAGGGTCTTGGTCGAATTCGTTTAACTTGTCGGTACACAAACGGCACGAAATTCCTGGTCTAGCGAAACTCAAGGCTTTGTCGCATTTACAACACACAATTCTACCGGGTGCGTAGTAACCTATTTCGACTATATGTAGAGATACCGCGGACCACTCGCGCAATTCGATGTTTGGGAGATCGCGATAACAATTGTTGCAAAGGGCAAATTTAGTTAATGCGTGACATCGTCCAAACGTTCGGACGCATAAGTAGGAGGGAAGGGTCTGCGTTGCTTCTATCCCGAATGCCCGTTGCACATCATGTATGAACGATGGACACATAGATGGTTGACGAAGATAACAGTAGGAACTAAGTTGGTTTCTAATTACTTCTAGAGATGTATTGTTACTTGGTTTTAGAAGGGTCTCTGATGGCTTTGGGTCAAAAAAGGTTTTCTTTAATGGCTTTCCTAATGGATTTGGGTTAAAAGGGTCTTTAATGGCTTTGGGTCAAAAAGGATTTTCCTTAATGGCTTTCCTAATGGGTTTGGGTTAAAAGGGTCTTTAATGGCTTTGGGACAAAAAGGTTTTTCTTTAATGGCTTTCCTAATGGATTTGGGTTAAAAGGGTCTCTAATGGCTTAGGGTCAAAAAGGTTTTTCTTTATGACTTTCCTAAGGAATTTGATTTGGGAGTACCAGAGGTAAAGATGACCGGATAAGATATAGATACAATCCTACCTTAGAGCGGCGTATTATTCCAGTAACACAGGGTGGTCTGCTGTTCCCCAATGCTCAGGCGTTGCGGCGTCGTACCAATGGTATAGGACCTCTGCTCGGATTTGGAGGTACCTTGTCCGTCTCGGATCCTTTTCGTTGATGTTGAAAGGCGGGATCCACGGGTGTTCAATAGTTATGGCAGTCAATTTATTTGGCCACTTCACGAGATTAATGCTATTATTATTGTTCAGGTCCACGACTGGATTTACTGTATTAGGCTTAAAGAATGCCTCGTGTGACGTCTTAGCCGCACGTCAAAATTTATTTAAACAATATATTTATTGTTAACTCACCCATAGGAGGTGAAAGAAGTAAAAATCCGGAGAAAGTTATTCGCCCAAGACAAAGTTCTAACTTGTAAAATAGTATTCATACTCAAGAGTCACCCCGTATATAGCCAACGCTCAAGCGAGCCAGCGGGTGACGCAGAAATAACTATCATATGAATAAACTATAGAAATAACTAAAACCTTATATTTGCATTGTACAATCAGACAGACGATTCGAACGCTTTAAAAAACTGTAATAAATATTATATATATATATATATATATATATATATATATATATATATATATGAACATACAAGAGATCTAACTTTAAAGGCATTAAATTCAATAGAGAAATACAAGCGAAAAGAATGAAACAGTTAAATGCAAATGTAACGCTTTAATATAATAATTTAAGTACACACACATTTATATGCACATCTTAATATTATAACATTATATTATATTATATTAATAATCTCCATACACCTTTATGCATTTTATGCTACGCTTATACGCATCCTATATAACATAGCGTTTTATTATTCATAATGCGAAATTAGAAGTATAAGAAATAATATTTTATGCACTATAGTATTATAAGAGTTTTATAAGAGCTTTAAACTGTGCATGGTATGCGGACTGGCCGTCGATCGATATTCTTATCCGCCCGCTCGATAAGATTAGGCCGGACAAATAAGTTGGAATGTTGCGAGAGAACGATATAGCTGTCCTTCTCGCACAGAGATCCCTACCAGCGGCTCTTCCACTTGCCATTGCTCCCGCCCATGGGTCTCCCTCCAACATCAGGAAGTCTTAGGCGAAGCATAGGAAGGATATCCCACCATCTACAAGAGGCGATCCCACTGCAGCATCTCTCCCACCAACACCCGAAGACCGGAGGAGCTCAGTGCAGGTCCGACATCCAGCATTATTAATTCGACGCTCATACGGTTAACACGTTACTAACTTTCGTACTAAATTCGTTCTCTGACTCCGTTGCCGTGGCGTTTAGCAGTTAATAATCCGGCGTATTCAAATCTCGTTTGCGTCGACAAATTCCAGTACAAGTCTTCGAGACTCTTATACATACTACATTATTGAATAGAGAGTTTACCAGTCGCAAGTCTTACGACTGTAATATTGTTAATTTAACGTCGTGCAACAATAAAGAATATTTTATATTACTAATTGCAATTTATTCGACGACCGGTTGTTCCAACTTCCTTGATCGACCGTCACTCATTGCACGACAGCTGAAATCTTTGGAGGACTGCTAAGTAGAAGGAAACTCAGCGTGCTACATAGGCAGTTACTCTTATATATATATATATATATATATATATTCAAATACGTAAAAACCTGGTAAGTTAAGGTACCACTGAATATTGAATGACAAGTTGACATCTTCTGGTCCCGGGTAGACTCGGTGAAATGCAGAGTGACCCAAAAACAAAATCTTTTCCATAAAAATACTTACCAGTAAAAGATTAAATTCAATCTAATAACTACTTAAACAATATAGTCGCGTTCTAGAGAGTTACTTAACATCAGTAATATAATTTCCTTTTTTTTTCTTAACTTCGACTACTGGGACGTGACACTCGTATTCAGGGTCGTAGTGCGATTCTACCCCGATATACTGAGACTCGTAGGAATTCACAGGCTCGATAGATAATTCTATCAGTTGACGTCGCGCACGTTTCTTTACTCCGCCTCGTCTGTTCTTTGGCATTTGTTAGTATTACAGATGGGATCAAGAACACTGGCTTTATACGTTGATTGTATGTATAGTCGCGTAGCGTGCGAGGGACCGCACTGCCGTGCTTAAGAATATATGTGGTATGTGATACAGCGTGCGAGGGGCCGCTCTAGCTGTATTGCGTATTAATATCTAATAACAATAGTGGCGTGCGAGGGACCGCACTGCTATATTGCTATTAGGTGTGTATGTGTCCGTGAGTATGGAACGAATGAAGCCAGGCGAAATTTGAATTTTAGTTTCCCTCTTGAGTACGCGTGGCACAAGTATTTAAGAATAACGAATAAAATTTAGTAGTCGCGTAGCGAAATAAAATAAAACGATACGTTGATTACGTGTTAGCGTTAACGAAGCACGAAGTACGCTCGGTAGAGAAAAAGGCTTTATCGTTGAAATAATTAGCAAGAATTTATCATACACTAAAATATATTTATTCACTACTTATACACAATGGCTAGTACATTTGAGAACTTATGTTTAACGTTAGAATTAAAGTTTGAATTAAACTAGAGTTTAGAGTTAGAGTATAATTAGAATTAAACTAGAATTCGAGTTGGAGTTAGAGTTTAGCTTTGAGTTGGATGTCGAGTCCCGATTTCGACTTGTTGTCGGCTTGAGATCGCGGATGAGACTGACGAAGTCGGGGCCTGTACTGAGGTCCTTCGTTTCGGCGGCTCGGCCGCTGCCGTCGCCCGCAAGTGGGGGTACGTGGTGGTGGGATCGCGAGGTAGTGGGACGATACGCTACTATGGTAGCGCTGCGCTTAGCTACTAGAAGAAGGAAGGTGTCATGGCCGCCGAAGGCGGGCTTTTCGAATCACGTAAAAAGGACTTAGTGTTCTTTTTACCGGTTTCAATAATATAATAAAGGAAGGAAATTCGGAAAAATGGTCGCGGTACGTGACAGCATATCTCACATGTCGACACGTAACTAAGACGTTCCGAACGAAAGAAACTTGCGTACATAGCGATCTCTGCTCTGTGTTCAGTGAAACGTGATTCCTTTATTTCCTTGACGTTGTACAAGAATTTTCTGCATATCTCACTTACTGACAAGTAACTAAGACGTTCCGAACGAACAAAACTTGCGTACATGGCGATCTCAGTTCTGTTCGCAGAAAAGCATTTCTCCTGAATTTCCTTGATGTTGCACAAGAATTTTCTACATATCTCACATGTCGACACGTAACTAAGACGTTCCGAACGAACAAAACTTGCGTACATAGCGATTTCAACTCTGTGCGCAGAGAAGTGTTTCTACTCAATTTCCATGATGTGGTACAAGAATTTTCTACATATCTCACTTGCCGACACGTAACTAAGACGTTCCGAACGAAGGAAACTTGCGTACATTGCGATTTCAACTCTGTGCGCAGAAAAGCGTTTCTCCTCAATGTCCTTCATGTTATACAAGAATTTTCGACAGATCTCACTTAATGACAAGTAACTAAGACGTTCCAAACGAACAAAACTTGCGAACACGGCGATCTCAGTTCTGTTCGCAGAAAAGCATTTCTCCTGAATTTCCTTGATGTTGCACAAGAATTTTCTACATATCTCACATGTCGAAACGTAACTAAGACGTTCCGAACGAACAAAACTTGCGTACATAGCGATTTCAACTCTGTGCGCAGAGAAGTGTTTCTACTCAATTTCCATGATGTGGTACAAGAATTTTCTACATATCTCACTTGCCGACACGTAACTAAGACGTTCCGAACGAAGGAAACTTGCGTACATAGCGATTTCAACTCTGTGCGCAGAAAAGCGTTTCTCCTCAATGTCCTTCATGTTATACAAGAATTTTCGACAGATCTCACTTAATGACAAGTAACTAAGACGTTCCAAACGAACAAAACTTGCGAACATGGCGATCTCAGTTCTGTTCGCAGAAAAGCATTTCTCCTGAATTTCCTTGATGTTGCACAAGAATTTTCTACATATCTCACATGTCGACACGTAACTAAGACGTTCCGAACGGAAGAAACATGCGTACATAGCGATCTCTGCTCTGTGTTCAGTGAAACGTGATTCCTTTATTTCCTTGACGTTGTACAAGAATTTTCTGCATATCTCACTTGTCGACACGTAACTAAGACGTTCCGAACGAAAGAAACATGCGTACATAGCGATCTCTGCTCTGTGTTCAGTGAAACGTGATTCTTTATTTCCTTGACGTTGTACAAGAATTTCCTGCATATCTCACTTACTGACAAGTAACTAAGACGTTCCGAACGAACAAAACTTGCGTACATGGCGATCTCAGTTCTGTTCGCAAAAAAGCATCTCTCCTGAATTTCCTTGATGTTGCACAAGAATTTTCTACATATCTCACATGTCGACACGTAACTAAGACGTTCCGAACGAACAAAACTTGCGTACATAGCGATTTCAACTCTGTGCGCAGAGAAGTGTTTCTACTCAATTTCCATGATGTGGTACAAGAATTTTCTACATATCTCACTTGCCGACACGTAACTAAGACGTTCCGAACGAAGGAAACTTGCGTACATAGCGATTTCAACTCTGTGCGCAGAAAAGCGTTTCTACTTAATTTCCATTATGTGGTACAAGAATTTTCTGCATATCTCACATGTTGACACGTAACTAAGTCGTTCCGAACGAAGGAAACTTGCGTACATAGCGATCTCTGCTCTTTGTTCAGTGAAACGTGATTCCTTTATTACCTTGACGTTGTACAAGAATTTTCTGCATATCTCACTTGCCGACACGTAACTAAGACGTTCCGAACGAAGGAAAGTTGCGTACATAGCGATTTCGACTCTGTGCGCAGAAAAGTGTTTCTACTCAATTTCCATGATGTGGTACAAGAATTTTCGGCATATCTCACTTGCCGACACATAACTAAGACGTTCCAAACGAAGGAAACTTGCGTACATAGCGATGTCAACTCTGTGCGCAGAAAAGCGTTTCTCCTCGATGACCTTCAAGTTGTACAAGAATTTTCTGCATATCTCACTTGCCGACACGTAACTAAGACGTTCCGAACGAAGGAAAGTTGCGTACATGGCGATCTCAGTTCTGTTCGCAGAAAAGCATTTCTCCTGAATTTCCTTGATGTTGCACAAGAATTTTCTACATATCTCACATGTCGACACGTAACTAAGACTTTCCGAACGAAAGAAACATGCGTACATAGCGATCTTGACTCTGCATGCAGAGAAGTGTTTCTACTCAATTTCCTTGCTGTTGCACAAGAATTTTCTGCATATCTCACATGTCGACACGTAACTAAGACGTTCCGAACGAAAGAAACTTGCGTACATAGCGATCTCTGCTCTGTGTTCAGTGAAACGTGATTCCTTTATTTCCTTGACGTTGTACAAGAATTTTCTGCATATCTCACTTGCCGACACGTAACTAAGACGTTCCGAACGAAGGAAAGTTGCGTACATGGCGATTTCGACTCTGTGCGCAGAAAAGCGTTTCTCCTCGATGACCTTCAAGTTGTACAAGAATTTTCGGCATAACTCACTTGCCGACACGTAACTAAGACGTTCCAAACGAAGGAAACTTGCGTATATAGCGATTTCAACTCTGTGCGCAGAAAAGCGTTTCTCCTCAATGTCCTTCAAGTTATACAAGAATTTTCGACAGATCTCACTTAATGACAAGTAACTAAGACGTTCCAAACGAAGGAAACTTGCGTACATAGCGATTTCAACTCTGTGCGCAGAAAAGCGTTTCTCCTCAATGTCCTTCAAGTTATACAAGAATTTTCTACATATCTCACATGTCGACACGTAACTAAGACGTTCCGAACGAAAGAAACATGCATACATAGCGATCTTGATTCTGCATGCAGAGAAGTGTTTCTACTCAATTTCCTTGTTGTTGCACAAGAATTTTCTGCATATCTAACATGTCGACACGTAACTAAGACGTTCCGAACAAAAGAAACTTGCGTACATAGCGATCTCTGCTCTGTGTTCAGTGAAACGTGATTCCTTTATTTCCTTGACGTTGTACAAGAATTTTCTGCATATCTCACTTGCCGACATGTAACTAAGACGTTCCAAACGAACAAAACTTGCGTACATAGCGATTTCAACTCTGTGCGCAGAGAAGTGTTTCTACTCAATTTCCATGATGTGGTACAAGAATTTTCTACATATCTCACTTGCCGACACGTAATTAAGACGTTCCGAACGAAGGAAAGTTGCGTACATAGCGATTTCAAATCTGTGCGCAGAAAAGCTTTTCTCCTAAATGACCTTCAAGTTGTACAAGAATTTTCGCCAAATCTCACTTACTGACACGTACCTAAGACGTTCCAAACGAACAAAACTTGCGTACATAGCCATTTCAGTTCTGATCGCAGAAAAGCGTTTCTCCTGAATTTTCTTGATGTTGCACACGAATTTTCTGCATATCTCACATGTCGACACGTAACTAAAACGTTCCGAACGAAAGAAACATGCGTACATAGCGATCTTGATTCTGCATGCAGAGAAGTGTTTCTACTCAATTTCCTTGTTGTTGCACAAGAATTTTCTGCATATCTCACATGTCGACACGTAACTAAGACGTTCCGAACGAAAGAAACTTGCGTACATAGCGATCTCTGCTCTGTGTTCAGTGAAACGTGATTCCTTTATTTCCTTGACGTTGTACAAGAATTTTCTGCATATCTCTCTTGCCGACACGTAACTAAGACGTTCCAAACGAACAAAACTTGCGTACATAGCGATTTCAACTCTGTGCCCAGAGAAGTGTTTCTACTCAATTTCCATGATGTGATACAAGAATTTTCTACATATCTCACTTGCCGACACGTAACTAAGACGTTCCGAACGAAGGAAAGTTGCGTACATAGCGATTTCGACTCTGTGCGCAGAAAAGCGTTTCTCCTCGATGACCTTCAAGCTGTACATGAATTTTCGGCATATCTCACTTGCCGACACGTAACTAAGACGTTCCAAACGAACAAAACTTGCGTACATAGCGTTTTCAACTCTGTGCGCAGAGAAGTGTTTCTACTCAATTTCCATGATGTGGTACAAGAATTTTCTACATATCTCACTTGCCGACACGTAACTAAGACGTTCCGAACGAAGGAAAGTTGCGTACATAGCGATTTCAAATCTGTGCGCAGAAAAGCGTTTCTCCTCAATGACCTTCAAGTTGTACAAGAATTTTCGCCAAATCTCACTTTCTGACACGTACCTAAGACGTTCCAAACGAACAAAACTTGCGTACATAACGATTTCAGTTCTGATCGCAGAAAAGCGTTTCTCCTGAATTTTCTTGATGTTGCACACGAATTTTCTGCATATCTCATATGTTGACACGTAACTAAGTCGTTCCGAACGAAGGAAACTTGCGTACATTGCGATCTCTGCTCTGTGTTCAGTGAAACGTAATTCCTTTATTTCCATGACGTTGTACAAGAATTTTATGCATATCTCTCTTGCCGACACGTAACTAAGACGTTCCGAACGAAGGAAAGTTGCGTACATAGCGATTTCGACTCTGTGGGTAGGAAAGCGTTTCTCCTCGATGACCTTCAAGTTGTACAAGAATTTTCTGCATATCTCACTTGCCGACACGTAGCTAAGACGTTCCGAACGAAGGAAAGTTGCGTACATAGCGATTTCGACTCTGTGCGCAGAAAAGCGTTTCTCGTCGATGACCTTCAAGTTGTACAAGAATTTTCGGCATATCTCACTTGTCGACATGTAACTAAGACGTTCCAAACGAACAAAACTTGCGTACATAGCGATTTCAACTCTGTGCGCAGAGAAGTGTTTCTACTCAATTTCCATGATGTGGTACAAGAATTTTCTACATATCTCACTTGCCGACACGTAACTAAGACGTTCCGAACGGAGGAAAGTTGCGTACATAGCGATTTCAACTCTGTGCGCAGAGAAGTGTTTCTACTCAATTTCCATGATGTGGTACAAGAATTTTCGGCATATCTCACTTGCCGACACGTAACTAAGACGTTCCAAACGAAGGAAACTTGCGTACATAGCGATGTCAACTCTGTGCGCAGAAAAGCGTTTCTCCTCGATGACCTTCAAGTTGTACAAGAATTTTCTGCATATCTCACTTGCCGACACGTAACTAAGACGTTCCGAACGAAGGAAAGTTGCGTACATAGCGATTTCGACTCTGTGCGCAGAAAAGCGTTTCTCCTCGATGACCTTCAAGTTGTACAAGAATTTTCGGCATATCTCACTTGCCGACACGTAACTAAGACGTTCCGAACGAACAAAACTTGCGTACATGGCGATCTCAGTTCTGTTCGCAGAAAAGCATTTCTCCTGAATTTCCTTGAAGTTGCACAAGAATTTTCTACATATCTCACATGTCGACATGTAACTAAGACTTTCCGAACGAAAGAAACATGCGTACATAGCGATCTTGACTCTGCATGCAGAGAAGTGTTTCTACTCAATTTCCTTGCTGTTGCACAAAAATTTTCTGCATATCTCACATGTCGACACGTAACTAAGACGTTCCGAACGAAAGAAACTTGCGTACATAGCGATCTCTGCTCTGTGTTCAGTGAAACGTGATTCCTTTATTTCCTTGACGTTGTACAAGAATTTTCTGCATATCTCACTTGCCGACACGTAACTAAGACGTTCCGAACGAAGGAAAGTCGCGTACATAGCGATTTCGACTCTGTGCGCAGAAAAGCGTTTCTCCTCGATGACCTTCAAGTTGTACAAGAATTTTCGGCATATCTCACTTGCCGACACGTAACTAAGACGTTCCGAACGAACAAAACTTGCGTACATGGCGATCTCAGTTCTGTTCGCAGAAAAGCATTTCTCCTGAATTTCCTTGAAGTTGCACAAGAATTTTCTACATATCTCACATGTCGACACGTAACTAAGACTTTCCGAACGAAAGAAACATGCGTACATAGCGATCTTGACTCTGCATGCAGAGAAGTGTTTCTACTCAATTTCCTTGCTGTTGCACAAGAATTTTCTGCATATCTCACATGTCGACACGTAACTAAGACGTTCCGAACGAAAGAAACTTGCGTACATAGCGATCTCTGCTCTGTGTTCAGTGAAACGTGATTCCTTTATTTCCTTGACGTTGTACAAGAATTTTCTGCATATCTCACTTGCCGACACGTAACTAAGACGTTCCGAACGAAGGAAAGTTGCGTACATAGCGATTTCGACTCTGTGCGCAGAAAAGCGTTTCTCCTCGATGACCTTCAAGTTGTACAAGAATTTTCGGCATATCTCACTTGCCGACACGTAACTAAGACGTTCCGAACGAACAAAACTTGCGTACATGGCGATCTCAGTTCTGTTCGCAGAAAAGCATTTCTCCTGAATTTCCTTGAAGTTGCACAAGAATTTTCTACATATCTCACATGTCGACACGTAACTAAGACTTTCCGAACGAAAGAAACATGCGTACATAGCGATCTTGACTCTGCATGCAGAGAAGTGTTTCTACTCAATTTCCTTGCTGTTGCACAAGAATTTTCTGCATATCTCACATGTCGACACGTAACTAAGACGTTCCGAACGAAAGAAACTTGCGTACATAGCGATCTCTGCTCTGTGTTCAGTGAAACGTGATTCCTTTATTTCCTTGACGTTGTACAAGAATTTTCTGCATATCTCACTTGCCGACACGTAACTAAGACGTTCCGAACGAAGGAAAGTCGCGTACATAGCGATTTCGACTCTGTGCGCAGAAAAGCGTTTCTCCTCGATGACCTTCAAGTTGTACAAGAATTTTCTGCATATCTCACTTGCCGACACGTACCTAAGACGTTCCGAACGAAGGAAACCTTCGTACATAGCGATTTCAACTGTGTGCGCAGAAAAGCGTTTCTCCTCAATGTTCTTCAAGTTATACAAGAATTTTCGACAGATCTCACTTAATGACAAGTAACTAAGACGTTCCGAACGAACAAAACTTGCGTACATGGCGATCTCAGTTCTGTTCGCAGAAAAGCATTTCTCCTGAATTTCCTTGACGTTGCACAAGAATTTTCTACATATCTCACATGTCGACACGTAACTAAGACGTTCCGAACGAAAGAAACATGCGTACATAGCGATCTTGATTCTGCATGCAGAGAAGTGTTTCTACTCAATTTCCTTGTTGTTGCACAAGAATTTTCTGCATATCTCACATGTCGACACGTAACTAAGACGTTCCGAACGAAAGAAACTTGCGTACATAGCGATCTCTGCTCTGTGTTCAGTGAAACGTGATTCCTTTATTTCCTTGACGTTGTACAAGAATTTTCTGCATATCTCACTTGCCGACACGTAACTAAGACGTTCCAAACGAACAAAACTTGCGTACATAGCGATTTCAACTCTGTGCGCAGAAAAGCGTTTCTACTCAATTTCCATGATGTGATACAAGAATTTTCTACATATCTCACTTGCCGACACGTAACTAAGACGTTCCGAACGAAGGAAAGTTGCGTACATAGCGATTTCGACTCTGTGCGCAGAAAAGCGTTTCTCCTCGATGACCTTCAAGTTGTACAAGAATTTGCGGCATATCTCACTTGCCGACACGTAACTAAGACGTTCCAAACGAACAAAACTTGCGTAAATAGCGATTTCAAATCTGTGCACAGAAAAGCGTTTCTCCTCAATGACCTTCAAGTTGTACAAGAATTTTCGCCAAATCTCACTTACTGACACGTACCTAAGACGTTCCAAACGAACAAAACTTGCGTACATAACGATTTCAGTTCTGATCGCAGAAAAGCGTTTCTCCTGAATTTTCTTGATGTTGCACACGAATTTTCTGCATATCTCACATGTTGACACGTAACTAAGTCGTTCCGAACGAAGGAAACTTGCGTACATAGCGATCTCTGCTCTGTGTTCAGTGAAACGTGATTCCTTTATTTCCTTGACGTTGTACAAGAATTTTCTGCATATCTCACTTGCCGACACGTAACTAAGACGTTCCGAACGAAGGAAAGTTGCGTACATAGCGATCTCTGCTCTGTGTTCAGTGAAACGTGATTCCTTTATTTCCTTGACGTTGTACAAGAATTTTCTGCATATCTCACTTGCCGACACGTACCTAAGACGTTCCGAACGAAGGAAACCTTCGTACATAGCGATTTCAACTCTGTGCGCAGAAAAGCGTTTCTCCTCAATGTCCTTCAAGTTATACAAGAATTTTCGACAGATCTCACTTAATGACAAGTAACTAAGACGTTCCGAACGAACAAAACTTGCGTACATGGCGATCTCAGTTCTGTTCGCAGAAAAGCATTTCTCCTGAATTTCCTTGATGTTGCACAAGAATTTTCTACATATCTCACATGTCGACACGTAACTAAGACGTTCCGAACGAAAGAAACATGCGTACATAGCGATCTTGATTCTGCATGCAGAGAAGTGTTTCTACTCAATTTCCTTGTTGTTGCACAAGAATTTTCTGCATATCTCACATGTCGACACGTAACTAAGACGTTCCGAACGAAAGAAACTTGCGTACATAGCGATCTCTGCTCTGTGTTCAGTGAAACGTGATTCCTTTATTTCCTTGACGTTGTACAAGAATATTCTGCATATCTCACTTGCCGACACGTAACTAAGACGTTCCAAACGAACAAAACTTGCGTACATAGCGATTTCAACTCTGTGCGCAGAGAAGTGTTTCTACTCAATTTCCATGATGTGATACAAGAATTTTCTACATATCTCACTTGCCGACACGTAACTAAGACGTTCCGAACGAAGGAAAGTTGCGTACATAGCGATTTCGACTCTGTGCGCAGAAAAGCGTTTCTCCTCGATGACCTTCAAGTTGTACAAGAATTTTCGGCATATCTCACTTGCCGACACGTAACTAAGACGTTCCAAACGAACAAAACTTGCGTACATAGCGATTTCAACTCTGTGCGCAGAGAAGTGTTTCTACTCAATTTCCATGATGTGGTACAAGAATTTTCTACATATCTCACTTGCCGACACGTAACTAAGACGTTCCGAACGAAGGAAAGTTGCGTACATAGCGATTTCAAATCTGTGCGCAGAAAAGCGTTTCTCCTCAATGACCTTCAAGTTGTACAAGAATTTTCGCCAAATCTCACTTACTGACACGTACCTAAGACGTTCCAAACGAACAAAACTTGCGTACATAACGATTTCAGTTCTGATCCCAGAAAAGCGTTTCTCTTGAATTTTCTTGATGTTGCACACGAATTTTCTGCATATCTCACATGTTGACACGTAACTAAGTCGTTCCGAACGAAGGAAACTTGCGTACATAGCGATCTCTGCTCTGTGTTCAGTGAAACGTGATTCCTTTATTTCCTTGACGTTGTACAAGAATTTTCTGCATATCTCACTTGCCGACACGTACCTAAGACTTTCCGAACGAAGGAAACCTTCGTACATAGCGATTTCAACTCTGTGCGCAGAAAAGCGTTTCTCCTCGATGACCTTCAAGTTGTACAAGAATTTTCTGCATATCTCACTTGCCGACACGTACCTAAGACGTTCCGAACGAAGGAAACCTTCGTACATAGCGATTTCAACTGTGTGCGCAGAAAAGCGTTTCTCCTCAATGTTCTTCAAGTTATACAAGAATTTTCGACAGATCTCACTTAATGACAAGTAACTAAGACGTTCCGAACGAACAAAACTTGCGTACATGGCGATCTCAGTTCTGTTCGCAGAAAAGCATTTCTCCTGAATTTCCTTGACGTTGCACAAGAATTTTCTACATATCTCACATGTCGACACGTAACTAAGACGTTCCGAACGAAAGAAACATGCGTACATAGCGATCTTGATTCTGCATGCAGAGAAGTGTTTCTACTCAATTTCCTTGTTGTTGCACAAGAATTTTCTGCATATCTCACATGTCGACACGTAACTAAGACGTTCCGAACGAAAGAAACTTGCGTACATAGCGATCTCTGCTCTGTGTTCAGTGAAACGTGATTCCTTTATTTCCTTGACGTTGTACAAGAATATTCTGCATATCTCACTTGCCGACACATAACTAAGACGTTCCAAACGAACAAAACTTGCGTACATAGCGATTTCAACTCTGTGCGCAGAGAAGTGTTTCTACTCAATTTCCATGATGTGATACAAGAATTTTCTACATATCTCACTTGCCGACACGTAACTAAGACGTTCCGAACGAAGGAAAGTTGCGTACATAGCGATTTCGACTCTGTGCGCAGAAAAGCGTTTCTCGTCGATGACCTTCAAGTTGTACAAGAATTTTCGGCATATCTCACTTGCCGACATGTAACTAAGACGTTCCAAACGAACAAAACTTGCGTACATAGCGATTTCAACTCTGTGCGCAGAGAAGTGTTTCTACTCAATTTCCATGATGTGGTACAAGAATTTTCTACATATCTCACTTGCCGACACGTAACTAAGACGTTCCGAACGAAGGAAAGTTGCGTACATAGCGATTTCAAATCTGTGCGCAGAAAAGCGTTTCTCCTCAATGACCTTCAAGTTGTACAAGAATTTTCGCCAAATCTCACTTACTGACACGTACCTAAGACGTTCCAAACGAACAAAACTTGCGTACATAACGATTTCAGTTCTGATCCCAGAAAAGCGTTTCTCCTGAATTTTCTTGATGTTGCACACGAATTTTCTGCATATCTCACATGTTGACACGTAACTAAGTCGTTCCGAACGAAGGAAACTTGCGTACATAGCGATCTCTGCTCTGTGTTCAGTGAAACGTGATTCCTTTATTTCCTTGACGTTGTACAAGAATTTTCTGCATATCTCACTTGCCGACACGTACCTAAGACATTCCGAACGAAGGAAACCTTCGTACATAGCGATTTCAACTCTGTGCGCAGAAAAGCGTTTCTCCTCGATGACCTTCAAGTTGTACAAGAATTTTCTGCATATCTCACTTGCCGACACGTACCTAAGACGTTCCGAACGAAGGAAACCTTCGTACATAGCGATTTCAACTGTGTGCGCAGAAAAGCGTTTCTCCTCAATGTTCTTCAAGTTATACAAGAATTTTCGACAGATCTCACTTAATGACAAGTAACTAAGACGTTCCGAACGAACAAAACTTGCGTACATGGCGATCTCAGTTCTGTTCGCAGAAAAGCATTTCTCCTGAATTTCCTTGACGTTGCACAAGAATTTTCTACATATCTCACATGTCGACACGTAACTAAGACGTTCCGAACGAAAGAAACATGCGTACATAGCGATCTTGATTCTGCATGCAGAGAAGTGTTTCTACTCAATTTCCTTGTTGTTGCACAAGAATTTTCTGCATATCTCACATGTCGACACGTAACTAAGACGTTCCGAACGAAAGAAACTTGCGTACATAGCGATTTCGACTCTGTGCGCAGAAAAGCGTTTCTCCTCGATGACCTTCAAGTTGTACAAGAATTTGCGGCATATCTCACTTGACGACACGTAACTAAGACGTTCCAAACGAACAAAACTTGCGTAAATAGCGATTTCAAATCTGTGCGCAGAAAAGCGTTTCTCCTCAATGACCTTCAAGTTGTACAAGAATTTTCGCCAAATCTCACTTACTGACACGTACCTAAGACGTTCCAAACGAACAAAACTTGCGTACATAACGATTTCAGTTCTGATCGCAGAAAAGCGTTTCTCCTGAATTTTCTTGATGTTGCACACGAATTTTCTGCATATCTCACATGTTGACACGTAACTAAGTCGTTCCGAACGAAGGAAACTTGCGTACATAGCGATCTCTGCTCTGTGTTCAGTGAAACGTGATTCCTTTATTTCCTTGACGTTGTACAAGAATTTTCTGCATATCTCACTTGCCGACACGTAACTAAGACGTTCCGAACGAAGGAAAGTTGCGTACATAGCGATTTCGACTCTGTGCGCAGAAAAGCGTTTCTCGTCGATGACCTTCAAGTTGTACAAGAATTTTCGGCATATCTCACTTGCCGACATGTAACTAAGACGTTCCAAACGAACAAAACTTGCGTACATAGCGATTTCAACTCTGTGCGCAGAGAAGTGTTTCTACTCAATTGCCATGATGTGGTACAAGAATTTTCTACATATCTCACTTGCCGACACGTAACTAAGACGTTCCGAACGAAGGAAAGTTGCGTACATAGCGATTTCGACTCTGTGCGCAGAAAAGCGTTTCTCCTTGATGACCTTCAAGTTGTACAAGAATTTTCGGCATATCTCACTTGCCGACACGTAACTAAGACGTTCCAAACGAAGGAAACTTGCGTATATAGCGATTTCAACTCTGTGCGCAGAAAAGCGTTTCTCCTGAATTTTCTTGATGTTGCACACGAATTTTCTGCATATCTCACATGTTGACACGTAACTAAGTCGTTCCGAACGAAGGAAACTTGCGTACATAGCGATCTCTGCTCTGTGTTCAGTGAAACGTGATTCCTTTATTTCCTTGACGTTGTACAAGAATTTACTGCATATCTCACTTGCCGACACGTAACTAAGACGTTCCGAACGAAGGAAACCTTCGTACATAGCGATTTCAACTCTGTGCGCAGAAAAGCGTTTCTCCTCAATGTTCTTCAAGTTATACAAGAATTTTCGACAGATCTCACTTAATGACAAGTAACTAAGACGTTCCGAACGAACAAAACTTGCGTACATGGCGATCAGTTCTGTTCGCAGAAAAGCATTTCTCCTGAATTTCCTTGACGTTGCACAAGAATTTTCTACATATCTCACATGTCGACACGTAACTAAGACGTTCCGAACGAAAGAAACTTGCGTACATAGCGATCTCTGCTCTGTGTTCAGTGAAACGTGATTCCTTTATTTCCTTGACGTTGTACAAGAATTTTCTGCATATCTCACTTGCCGACACGTAACTAAGACGTTCCGAACGAAGGAAAGTTGCGTACATAGCGATTTCGACTCTGTGCGCAGAAAAGCGTTTCTCCTCGATGACCTTCAAGTTGTACAAGAATTTTCGGCATATCTCACTTGCCGACACGTAACTAAGACGTTCCAAACGAACAAAACTTGCGTACATAGCGATTTCAACTCTGTGCGCAGAGAAGTGTTTCTACTCAATTTCCATGATGTGGTACAAGAATTTTCTACATATCTCACTTGCCGACACGTAACTAAGACGTTCCGAACGAAGGAGAGTTGCGTACATAGCGATTTCAAATCTGTGCGCAGAAAAGCGTTTCTCCTCAATGACCTTCAAGTTGTACAAGAATTTTCGCCAAATCTCACTTACTGACACGTACCTAAGACGTTCCAAACGAACAAAACTTGCGTACATAGCGATTTCAGTTCTGATCGCAGAAAAGAATTTCTCCTGAATTTTCTTGATGTTGCACACGAATTTTCTGCATATCTCACATGTTGACACGTAACTAAGACGTTCCGAACGAAGGAAACTTGCGTACATAGCGATCTCTGCTCTGTGTTCAGTGAAACGTGATTCCTTTATTTCCTTGACGTTGTACAAGAATTTTCTGCATATCTCACTTGCCGACACGTAACTAAGACGTTCCGAACGAAGGAAAGTTGCGTACATAGCGATTTCGACTCTGTGCGCAGAAAAGCGTTTCTCCTCGATGACCTTCAAGTTGTATAAGAATTTTCTGCATATCTCACTTGCCGACACGTACCTAAGACGTTCCGAACGAAGGAAACTTTCGTACATAGCGATTTCAACTCTGTGCGCAGAAAAGCGTTTCTCCTCAATGTTCTTCAAGTTATACAAGAATTTTCGACAGATCTCACTTAATGACAAGTAACTAAGACGTTCCGAACGAACAAAACTTGCGTACATGGCGATCTCAGTTCTGTTCGCAGAAAAGCATTTCTCCTGAATTTCCTTGACGTTGCACAAGAGTTTTCTGCATATCTCACATGTCGACACGTAACTAAGACGTTCCGAACGAAAGAAACTTGCGTACATAGCGATCTCTGCTCTGTGTTCAGTGAAACGTGATTCCTTTATTTCCTTGACGTTGTACAAGAATTTTCTGCATATCTCACTTACTGACAAGTAACTGTCACGTCTCGATATTCGAAGTTGATAAAAAAAATTAAATCTAAATTATTAATACAAAGCTATTTTCTGAACGTGACTATACTAAATTCTATGATAATAGTAAATTAGAATTTACTCAATTAAATTGAATAAGATATGTACGCCTTTTAGATGTTTTATTTCTTTTTCGGTCACCCTGCATTCACCGGGTCTACCGGGGATCAGAAGACTGACAACTTGTCCGTATAAGGCGTTAACTTACTTAGGAATATACGTCGTTGGGTTGGATTCCTCCTGCGACGATCCCTCGAGATTGAATATTTATATATGTTCTTCTTAATTATAATAATGTAGGCTGATGTTGGAAGAATAGGTAGCCGGAACGTAGTAATAATTGTAGAGTCGAATATAGTAGTATATAACACTTTATTTTATATTCAACGTTAAATTGTATTATTATTACAGTCGCTATGCTAGCGGCTGGTAAACTCCGTTTCAGAGTATATCTAAGAGTCTTAAAGACTTGTACAGAAGTTTGACGACGCGTAACGCCGGATTACTGACGCTTGACAAAGGTATTCAGAGCTCAAAAGTAGTAACGTGTTAACAGTTTGCCGTCGCGAATAGTAATGCTGGATGTCGAGCTTGCACTGAGCTCCTCCGGTCTTCAGGTGTTGGTGGGAGAGATGCTGCAGTGGGATCGCCTCTTGTAGATGGTGGGATATTCTTCCTATGCTTCGCCTAAGACTTCCTGATGCTGGTGGGAGACCCATGGGCGGGAGCAATGGCAAGTGGAAGAGCCGCTGGTAGGGATCTCTGTGCGAGAAGGACAGCTATATCGTTCCCTCGCAACATTCCAACTTGTTTGTCCGGCCTAATCTTATCGAGCGGGCGGATAAGAATATCGATCGACGGCTAGTCCGCATACCATGTAGAGTATAAGGCTCTTATAAAAGTCTTATAATACTGTAGCGAATAAAATATTTTATAATGAATATTCTTATATGCCTAATTCCTTATTGCTACCTATATGGTTAATAATAAAGTCTTATGCTACGTAGAATATGTGTATACGCATATGCGAATATAAAGTTTTTAAAAGCTATATGAATATAAAGTTAAAACGAATATATATATATATATGTTTGTGTACTTAAAATTATTATATTAAAGCGTAATAACGTTACATTTGCATTGTGCACCTTTCGCTTGTATCTTCTAATTGAATTTAATGCTTTATTAAAAGATCTTTTGTATACTTATATATATATATATATATGTAAAGAGAATATACTCTCTTTAAATTTAGCGCGCTTAGCACGCTCCGCGCGCTTCCATGACACCTGTCAGATGTCTCGTCGAGAACAAAAGGAATTAACAGTGGGAGAGAGGAAGATAGGGAGAGATATAGATAGAAGGAAGATATAAGAAAGAACACAGGCTGGGATAAGTCATATAAAGATAATTAACGGTTATAAACAATATAGTCGAGCCAGCAGAGCTGCGAGAGAGATACGAATAATTGACCTTAATTGTCGTTTCTCTTATTTACAGGTAACCTGTAAATTTTGTACATACGTTGTAAACAGTTATAATATAAACCTCTTATTTACAGAGAAACTAATTTGGTTAATTATTCCGACGATCCAAACTCCTGACATAAAAAGACATTATATATATATAATATTTATTACAATTTTTGAAGCGTTTGAATCGACTGTCTGATTGTGCAATGCAAATATAAATTATTAGTTATTCTTATGGTTTATACATATGATGGTTATTTTTGCGTCACCCGCTGGCGCGTTCGAGCGTTGGCTACATACGGGGTGACTCTTAAATATGAATACTATTTTACAAGTTAGAACTTTGCCTTGAACGAATAATTTTCTCCGGATTCTTATTTCTTTCACCTCCTATGGGTGTATTAACAATAAATATATTATTTAAATAAAATTTGACGTGCGGCAAAGACGTCACACCACCCCCCTTAGTTTAAATTTCGGAGTAACGAGTTATGATGAAATTTATTCGTCCAATCTGGCACGTAGGTCCCTGAATGTATATACAATAGGTATAGTGGGTGGTTCTGTATTTTCGGCAGGCGCATTGGGTACTGTGTTTGTATCTGTGTGTTCCGGTGGATTTTCAGGGATCACTTCCGGTTGCGGTCGTGGTCTGTTCGCCAAATACAATAACAAGTGTGTGAAAGAGCTCCAAATGGCTCCGAGTAAGTGTAAGCTACAGCCATAAGCTGCGTGTAGCGCATAGCCGTGTATTAACGTGTCGAATACAATTTTTATTATTCTTATAATGATAAATATTCCGAATACACCGGCGGTCGCTGCGCCGAATGTAGTAAAACCGTCCCATATTTTTGTTAAAGTATTATTATAAATTTTGTTTAAGGAATCTTCGTCTAATAAATTTCGCAATGAGATGGCATCCGACGGTATCGTTTGGCCAGTAAAACCTCTAGCAATGGTGTGTAATACAGCGCTCTTTTCTGCTGGGAACATAATGTGATCTCTTAAATTATCTAAATCATCTTGAGTGTAAATACCGCTTGTTGCCAAGGATTTCGGTGCCAAATACTTCCATGTTAATTTTGTCAGGGGTTTTATAAGATGTGGGGAATTCGCTATGGAAGGTGTGGGATTGAACTGTATCTATGTTTCGTCTATATTGTAGAGGATAGGTAATAAGGGGTTACAGTCTCTAAGTGTGTTTTGTCTTGTTAATATTCGTGATTTAGGGGTCATGTATAATGAAGCGTTCCGGAACGTGACCGGTAATTCTGTGTGACAGGTATTTGTTTTTCTAAGTATAACGTCTATAGGTATACATTTTATGACATGAATTACTTCTCCTGCAGTTACTGCCATGTAACCCGGTGATTTCATGAGCCGATATGCAAATTCGTCTGGTAGAATAGAGGCAAGCGACAGTGTGTTCTGTATCACTTGTTTCTTTAGCTCACATTTCTGTAAAATTACGTCTTGGTGTAATGCTGTTACTTGGCTTCTTACGTATTTTTCAACGTAAACGAATTTTGAGTTTGCATATGTAAACATGTCAAGGTTTGTAATATCGGTTTTTGATTTTGTTTTAAAGACGTTTTCCCTTTTGTGTCTCAAAAATGAATAATTTAGGATGTTCAGTCCCGTATAGGGTGTATCCACAGATGGTGTGTCTGCGGGTAAGTGTGAGGGCAAATGTGGTGTCTTGTGTCTCTAAGGAGAATATGGTAGTATTGTGCGAATCTTGAAATCCTTGAAATTTAACAGCGTTTCCCTCGTACAGTATATCGTAATTTTCGAAACCACACGCGGTGGTGGGGAGACTCTCCCAAAAAGAATATCCGTCGTCAGAATCTATACATGTTTCGTCTCCTAGATCGCAGACGGTTCCAGATTTTAAAATTATTTTTCCCGTGCTCAGTTTTATGGGTACGTACGAGTCTTTTAGAGATATTTTTACAGTAGCTTGTACAATTACATCGTCCCATGTTCCATAATAATCTGAATATTGAATGCCTTTACATGTACCGTCGACGTTTACCTTTCCGGCTAAAGTAACGCTTCTATAATAAGTATGGTTTGATTTTAGTTCATCTATTATTTCCGCGGTTCCTATTCTCAAAAGGCCTTCTCTATGAATTTGCATACACTTATTTCGGGATGTTTCTTGGAGGTAACTCGCATAACCGTTTTGAACTGTCGAAATATGCGAGTGCATGCCACAATGATATATGGTACGCATAATCTCTATTTTACACTGTATAACTTGTGTCTGCGCGTAGTTGGATAGTTGTAACAGTTGCATGTACGTATTGGTTGTCGCTGGCGTCTCTATATTCAGGTCGCATTCGCCAGATCGTAGCAATGACACGGTTGTTACATTTAAGTATGTTCCTCCGCAGTCGTATGCGATAATAGATTGGGTGCCATAGAGTATAGTTGCGATGGTCAGCGAGAATAGTATCACTCTGTATGCCTTAAAATAGAAATATTATAATTAATTTTTAAAATTGTAATTAGTGTTGGTTGTTTGTGTTGTTTTGTGTTACAAAATGTGTAAGATAGAAGAGGAGTAATAGTGGATATTTCTTAATAGTACTGTATCTTTTCTTAATAATACTGGATCCGGGGGTCCAGGCCACGATTACAAGCTCTAATTTTTCGTTTTCCTTCAACCCGGATCGATATAGCATGTGCTTTTGCACGGCTTTAATTTATTGACATGAACAACGCGTGGTTTACCTCGGAAATCTATTTTAGCGTTGTTCATTGGTAGTAGTTCAAGAATTTTATAAGGACCGGTATACTGGTCGTCTAATTTTCCTTGATCTTCAGCAGCCATAGGTATTTGATGAAATCCTTGGGCGAGATCGAAAATAGAAAAACATTTCGCGCTACCCAATTGGTCTAATATCTCTGAAATATTAGGCAATGGATACGCGTCTCCAACTGTCTTCTCGTTCAAATGTTCGATGTTTATAAGAGCTTGAGGCTGTTGTAAGCGGTTGGATGTACTCAAAATTTCGGGACAGACCCTCGAGTCTCGGGATATAGCGAACGTATCGCTCGGATTTAAAAGGTCCTCTAGACCCGTCGACCCTGTACGTGAGTCGGCAGAATTCTTGAGGCTAGTAGACACTGGAAGCGTGTCATTGAAAATAGAAGAACCCTCAAGGTCTAAAGGCGTGCTAATAGGATCCTTGAGGCACGAAGATGCAAGTGTTGCATCTTGTGTAGAAGCATTTTCCTGGTGTTGTGGCACCGGAAGAGTATTAAGATCTGAGGATTTCCCGTTTTCGGAGAGCTCCTTTTGGCTCCTGGATTTAGAAGATGAAGATTTCCCATTATTGGCGAGCTCTTCATTGCTCATAGAAGACTCCATAGGATCCCTGGAAGCAGGAGGCTGAGTGGAGTTGGTTAAACTTGATTCAGCGGAATTAGTAATAGAGAGCTTGTTTAAGCTCGTGGAATTAGTATTTTCAGAATATAGAAGATCCTCATGTCCTATTGATCCTGGAAGCGTATCAATAGAGTGTTTGAGGCTCGAAGATGCTGGTAAAGCATCTTGAGTAATGGCAAGACCTTCGTGGTCTTTTGGAACGAAAGATTTCCCATTTCTGGAGAGCTCTTCTGGGCTCATAGGATTCGAACTTAATTTAAGGTGCTCCTTGAAGTCACTTGGTACGAAATAATCCTCAAGAGGCATCGGGTATACCTCAATGGTGTAATTGTACTCTGTCAAGTTGTAAGCCTTAATATGGCCTTTCCCTCGGGAGTTCTTGACGAGCGCTTCACCTAGGAATAACCCTTTAACTGGCTCATTCCGTGGAATATAGCCTTCCTCTTTTTCCGGATTCGTAATGTTGAATGTGACGTCAACAATAGAGCGTGAAGGTACCACGATGTCTTTGCTCTTGTAGAATGGTACCTGAATGTTTCCAAACGCTAAACATTCGTGTTGATAGTCGACGACGGCATTATTACTCTTCAGGAAATTTGCACCTATTATGCCGTCGGCGGGTATCCCAAAATCGTCTTTAACGATGTAGAATTTGGCACTTTTTCCCATAATTTTGAAAGTGGCTGATCCCAATGTTGTAATTGGTTTACTCGAAATTCCTTTTAATTTCAGCCTATCTTGTGTATTTATTGAAGTGTTTTTTAAGATTCCCATTTTTACAAGATTTACGGAAGACCCTGAGTCTACCATAAAAAAGCAATATCCCTTGAAATTTGTGCAAGTGATGGCGACTCTAGGTTGACAGGTTTTTGTCTCTAAATTCGCGATTCCGATAATTGCCTCTTCTTTAATTTCATTTATGGGTTGAATGACCGGCGCTGGGTCATTTTGTTTTATTGGCAATTTTCCGACGTAAGCTGGATCCTGTTTTTTGTTTTTTATGTTCTTCAGGTTTTGCTGGTTGTTGGATCCTCCAGCGTCGTAATGGGGTGCGCGGTTGCTTGGGCCGGTTCCCTGGTCGCGCTTACCGACGGACGGCCCTCCGCGTTTCCCGACGGTTGGACTACGTTTCGGTATGCTAATTTTCGGCATTCCGCTACTTTATGCCCTGGGCGTTTGCAATAGTTGCACACATTAGGTGCATTTGGGCCTGGTTGACCGGGTATTAAGGGGCGAATCCACGGTCGCGGAACGAAATTATTATTAGGATTTTTTAATATTGATCTAGGTTGCTCTGCTTCCGGAGGTTTTTGGTTACCTAAGTCCGAACGCGTTACGGGGAATTGTCGTGGCAAATTCTGCCGTTCGCGTTGCTTTTCGACTTCTAAATTCTTCGAAATTTTGACGGCCCATTCTATGGCCTCATCTAATGTAGCAATATTTCTATATTCCATGCGGGTGATAACGTTGGAAGGTAGACCGTTGATAAATGCTTCGAGGACTTCCTCCTCGACCTCATTACTGAACCCGCGGTGGTTCTTTCCTTGTCGCCTATTTCCATCTAATATTGCCGTTCTCAAATCTTTAATTCTCCCGGCGTATTTTAAAATCGTTTCATTGGGTAATTTATACACATTGGCCAATTCTCCGCGATATTGTGCAACTGATTTATTTGGGGCAAAAATAGTTTTTAACTTATCTAAGAGATCTACGACGCGCACGTATACGCTTCCTTCGACCACCTGGTACGCGTCGCCTTCGATTTTGTTCATAATGAACTGCACTAATTGCGGTTCTTGCACTGGAGATAATAAGTCTCGTGCTCGTTCGCACGCTCGAGCGAATTGGAAGATAGAAATTCTGTAACCGTTAAACGGGGGAATGTTTGCGACTACGTCTTTTATTTTCAGGGCTGGCATCGTCACGGGTAGTACGTCTTCGTGTACTAAATTGTCGGCGCATTCGTCGTACGCGGACGCGGCGCGGGATGCTTCACTCACCCTTTTTTCTAAGTTATTCACTTGCTCTGGTAATTTTCGTAACTGCGATAGCTCTGATTGTATTTGCGAAAGGACGTTAAATAATGAATTCGCGTCGATTGATTCATTGGGGCGTTTAGTTGTCTCTTCTCGCTCCTTAAGCGACATTTTTGAATGCGAGGATTTTTCACGGTCTTCTATGTATTTTTGCTTCTTTTCGACTTCCGGGTCAACGCTTACTGTACCGTGCGACCGCGTAAATTGGGCCATAACTCGGGGAATTATATTTTGTTAGTTGACGTAGCAACTATAGCGATGTAAAATGGGGCAATCCTTTTATAATTCAGCGGGGACGTACACGGAAGTCTCTATTTTGTATATATGAAATTTCAAAATTCTATGTCCAAAAATGAAAGTTTATAAATTTTATTTTGAGTTAAATTTTGAAATTAGAGGGATGAAAATTATCTCATATATTCCCTTCTTTTAGCTGAGTAAAACGAAATCAACCGCGTCTCTCTCCGATGGCGCGTTAAAAACAAGATGGCGGAAAATTTTATTTTTCTTTTTGTTTTAGAACGCGTATGCTTTTTCCAATCGGACTGAAATTCTGCACTAATGGTCAGTGGGGTTCCCTGCGTCGAAGGAGCTCACTGTTGACCCTCTACGGTTAAGCGTTAAAAACAAAATGGCGGATTTTTTGATCGCTCGGATTTATCTGAAATTTTACATGGACCTTATTTTGGGCGTTTAAAATTTATCTAGAGCAATTTCGATCCAAAAATCTCACGTATATGAAAAAACAAGATGACGGCCAAAATCTTATCTTCTTCCGAAACGCCTAGAGCCAGAATTTCATTAAAATCGGAGACGGTCTCTTATTTCGCTTGTATTTCCGAAAACGTTAGTAATTTTAAAACGTTTATTAATTTATGTTGTTCTTTGAATAACAATTGTGAAGATAATATTTAATAATATGAACTTTGTTATAATACATACGTTTGAATAGCATATAAATGCTATGGTTCCTTAATCCTGTAAGAATATAGGTTAGTACAACAGGATGGTTTGAGGATTAAATAATATACGTATGAAATAGGCTTAATCCTTCAACCCTCTAAAGTATGGTATAATTTAGTAATAATAGAAAATAAGAATATTGTAGTATACAAGATTAAGCAATATATAAAAAGATAATAATAAAAAGATTGTAATAATTTTAGTAATAATATATCAAAAGCAATTGTATAAATGCATATAATAAAATAAAGCAAGATAGAAATATATATATATATATATATATATATATATATATATATTGTAGTAAAGTATCATATGCTGAAAAGTAAATCGTGATTATAAGGTAGGTATAATAAAACACACAATAATAGTAGTACAATATATAGAAATAGCAATAATATATATATTTTTCTTTATTCGCTGCTGGCGCTAACGCTTTGAATTTGAGTCTTTTTGTAATATTCACGACGCGGGTCGTTCTCCGGGATTTCTGAATATGGTAACGGAGATTGCTCGACCGTAATCGGAATTAATTTGTAAACGTCGTTATTTACTGCGGGTATCGGCTCAGATACAGAATCAATTTGAATATTGTTTGATTCGAACGAATTATTTTCGATGGCTCGATAATATTGTGCTACCAATCGTCGGAGCTGATATTTTCGACCGGCACGGCGTGTCCTCGGCATCTCTAACTGACAGGCATTTCAATATCCGCCCCCTCGTTCAGCTCTAAATGTGCGGGGTCGCCTCACCAAAAAGAGAGAACGAAAAGCGAGAGTGTGCGGGGTCGCCTCACTAAACTCCCTTACGTCTATTGAACGCAACGAAAATCAAAAGCAACAACGAGCGGTTTATCCGCCCCAGAGCCGTCGCTTCCAATTCACTCAGATTCCGCACACGCCGAAGGACAAGCGCACGCACTCGGAAATTAAAAATACGAATGTAATTAATTGATCTCTATCTCCACTGCGTGTTTCGGCACTGAAATTAATAAGCTACACACTGGTATCTACGCTACGTTCGCTATTCTCAATGTGCGGGGTCGCCTCACCAAAGAGAAAGCTCCGGTTATAACGACGAGCGGGGTGGACCAGCTCGAAGCCGTTATCGCAGAACCAGGTATCGTTCAAAAATTCTTTCGCAGCAAGGAGCGAACTATATTCACTCTATACTCACAGCGTCAGAATGTCACTATGTCGTTTAATGCATTCGAAGCACACGCAGTCGAGAACAATCACTGAATTCTAGCAACGTTATTAAAATCAAACACGAATCGTTATTTAGTACTTGAATAAAATAATAGCGACACTGCAACTCAAGAAAGATTTAAGAAAAATCTGAAAAATATTATCCGAGACTCCATTCGAACGTTATATCGCGCACAATTCACTTTCTGAAATAAAATATGATTATTAGAACAAGAAAAATGACAAGTTAGCTTCTGCGATCCCACCGCTGCCACCAAATTTTTTAATATGTCACGTCTCGATATTCGAAGTTGATAAAAAAAAATTAAATCTAAATTATTAATACAAAGCTATTTTCTGAACGTGACTGTATTAAATTTTTATGATAATAGTAAATTAGAATTTACTCAATTAAATTGAATAAGATATGTACGCCTTTTAGATGTTTTATTTCTTTTTCGGTCACCCTGCATTCACCGGGTCTACCGGGGATCAGAAGACTGACAACTTGTCCGTATAAGGCGTTAACTTACTTAGGAATATACGTCGTCGGGTTGGATTCCTCCTGCGACGATCCCTCGAGATTGAATATTTATATATGTTCTTCTTAATTATAATAATGTAGGCTGATGTTGGATGAATAGGTAGCCGGAACGTAGTAATAATTGTAGAGTCGAATATAGTAGTATATAACACTTTACTTTATATTCAACGTTTAAATTGTATTATTATTACAGTCGCTATACTAGCGGCTGGTAAACTCCGTTTCAGAGTGTATCTAAGAGTCTTAAAGACTTGTACAGAAGTTTGACGACGCGTAACGCCGGATTACTGACGCTTGACAAAGGTATTCAGAGCTCAAAAGTAGTAACGTGTTAACAGTTTGCCGTCGCGAATAGTAATGCTGGAAGTCGGACTTGCACTGAGCTCCTCCGATCTTCAGGTGTTGGTGGGAGAGATGCTGCAGTGGGATCGCCTCTTGTAGATGGTGGGATATTCTTCCTATGCTTCGCCTAAGACTTCCTGATGCTGGTGGGAGACCCATGGGCTGGAGCAATGGCAAGTGGAAGAGCCGCTGGTAGGGATCTCTGTGCGAGAAGGACAGCTATATCGTTCCCTCGCAACATTCCAACTTGTTTGTCCGGCCTAATCTTATCGAGCGGGCGGATAAGAATATCGATCGACGGCTAGTCCGCATACCATGTACAGTATAAGGCTCTTATAAAACTCTTATAATACTGTAGCGAATAAAATATTTTATAATGAATATTCTTATATGCCTAATTCCTTATTGCTACCTATATGGTTAATAATAAAGTCTTATGCTACGTAGAATATGTGTATGCGCATATGCGAATATAAAGTTTTTAAAAGCTATATGAATATAAAGTTAAAACGGATATATATATATATATGTTTGTGTACTTAAAATTATTATATTAAAGCGTAATAACGTTACATTTGCATTGTGCACCTTTCGCTTGTATCTTCTAATCGAATTTAATGCTTTATTAAAAGATCTTTGTATACTTATATATATATATACATATATATATATATAATATTTATTACAATTTTTAAAGCGTTTGAATCGACTGTCTGATTGTGCAATGCAAATATAAATTATTAGTTATTCTTATGGTTTATACATATGATGGTTATTTTTGCGTCACCCGCTGGCGCGTTCGAGCGTTGGCTACATACGGGATGACTCTTAAATATGAATACTATTTTACAAGTTAGAACTTTGCCTTGAACGAATAATTTTCTCTGGGTTCTTATTTCTTTCACCTCCTATGGGTGTATTAACAATAAATATATTATTTAAATAAAATTTGACGTGCGGCAAAGACGTCACAGTTTCTACTTAATTTCCATGATGTGGTACAAGAATTTTCTACATATCTCACTTGCCGACACGTAACTAAGACGTTCCGAACGAAGGAAACTTGCGTACATAGCGATTTCAACTCTGTGCGCAGAAAAGCGTTTCTCCTCAATGTCCTTCAAGTTATACAAGAATTTTCGACAGATCTCACTTAATGACAAGTAACTAAGACGTTCCGAACGAACAAAACTTGCGTACATAGCGATTTCAACTCTGTGCGCAGAGAAGTGTTTCTACTCAATTTCCATGATGTGGTACAAGAATTTTCTACATATCTCACTTGCCGACACGTAACTAAGACGTTCCGAACGAAGGAAACTTGCGTACATAGAGATTTCAACTCTGTGCGCAGAAAAGCGTTTCTACTCAATTTCCATGATGTGGTACAAGAATTTTCTACATATCTCACTTGCCGACACGTACCTAAGACGTTCCGAACGAAGGAAACTTTCGTACATAGCGATTTCGACTCTGTGCGCAGAAAAGCGTTTCTCCTCGATGACCTTCAAGTTGTACAAGAATTTTCTGCATATCTCACTTGCCGACACGTAACTAAGACGTTCCAAACGAACAAAACTTGCATACATAGCGATTTCACCTCTGTGAGCAGAAAAGCGTTTCTCCTCAATGTCCTTCAAGTTATACAAGAATTTTCGACAGATCTCACTTAATGACAAGTAACTAAGACGTTCCGAACGAACAAAACTTGCGTACATAGCGATTTCAAATCTGTGCGCAGAAAAGCGATTCTCCTCAATGACCTTCAAGTTGTACAAGAATTTTCGCCAAATCTCACTTACTGACACGTACCTAAGACGTTCCAAACGAACAAAACTTGCGTACATAGCGATTTCAGTTCTGATCGCAGAAAAGCGTTTCTCCTGAATTTTCTTGATGTTGCACACGAATTTTCTGCATATCTCACATGTTGACACGTAACTAAGTCGTTCCGAACGAAGGAAACTTGCGTACATAGCGATCTCTGCTCTGTGTTCAGTGAAACGTGATTCCTTTATTTCCTTGACGTTGTACAAGAATTTTCTGCATATCTCACTTGCCGACACGTAACTAAGACGTTCCAAACGAACAAAACTTGCGTACATAGCGATTTCAACTCTGTGCGCAGAGAAGTGTTTCTACTCAATTTCCATGATGTGGTACAAAAATTTTCTGCATATCTCACTTGCCGACACGTAACTAAGACGTTCCGAAAGAAGGAAACTTGCGTACATAGCGATTTCAACTCTGTGCGCAGAAAAGCGTTTCTACTCAATTTCCATGTTGTGGTACACGAATTTTCTACATATCTCACTTGCCGACACGTACCTAAGACGTTCCGAACGAAGGAAACTTGCGTACGTAGCGATCTCTGCTCTGTGTTCAATGAAACGTGATTTCTTTATTTCCTTGATGTGGTACAAAAATTTTCTGCATATCTCACTTGCCGACACGTAACTAAGACGTTCCGAAAGAAGGAAAGTTGCGTACATAGCGATTTCGACTCTGTGCGCAGAAAAGCGTTTCTCCTCGATGACCTTCAAGTTGTACAAGAATTTTCTGCATATCTCACTTGCCGACACGTAACTAAGACGTTCCAAACGAACAAAACTTGCGTACATAGCGATTTCAACTCTGTGCGCAGAAAAGCGTTTCTACTCAATTTCCATGATGTGGTACAAGAATTTTCTACATATCTCACTTGCCGACACGTACCTAAGACGTTCCGAACGTAGGAAACTTGCGTACATAGCGATCTCTGCTCTGTGTTCAGAGAAACATGATTCCTCTATTTCCTTGACGTTGCACAAGAATTTTCCGCTTATCTCACTTACTGACACGTAACTAAGACGTTCCGAACGAAAGATACTTGCGTACATAGCGATCTTGACTCTGCATGCAGAGAAGTGTTTCTACTCAATTTCCTTGTTGTTGCACAAGAATTTACTGCATATCTCACATGTCGACACGTAACTAAGACGTTCCGAACGAAAGAAACTTGCGTACATAGCGATCTCTGCTCTGTGTTCAGAGAAACGTGATTCCTTTATTTCCTTGACGTTGTACAAGAATTTTCTGCATATCTCACTTGCCGACACGTAACTAAGACGTTCCAAACGAACAAAACTTGCGTACATAGCGATTTCAACTCTGTGCGCAGAGAAGTGTTTCTACTCAATTTCTATGATGTGGTACAAGAATTTTCTACATATCTCACTTGCCGACACGTAACTAAGACGTTAAGAAAGAAGGAAACTTGCGTACATAGAGATTTCAACTCTGTGCGCAGAAAAGCGATTCTACTCAATTTCCATGATGTGGTACAAGAATTTTCTACATATCTCACTTGCCGACACGTAACTAAGACGTTCCGAACGAAGGAAACTTGCGTACGTAGAGATCTCTGCTCTGTGTTCAGTGAAACGTGATTCCTTTATTTCCTTGATGTTGCACAAGAATTTTCTGCATATCTCACATGTTGACACGTAACTAAGTCGTTCCGAACGAAGGAAAGTTGCGTACATAGCGATTTCAAATTTGTGTGCAGAAAAGCGTTTCTCCTCAATTTCCATGATGTGGTACAAGAATTTTCTACATATTTCACTTGCCGACACGTACCTAAGACGTTCCGAACGAAGGAAACTTGCGTACATAGCGATTTCAACTCTGTGCGCAGAAAAGCGTTTCTACTCAATTTCCATGATGTGGTACAAGAATTTTCTACATATCTCACTTGCCGACACGTACCTAAGACGTTCCGAACGTAGGAAACTTGCGTACATAGCGATCTCTGCTCTGTGTTCAGAGAAACATGATTCCTCTATTTCCTTGACGTTGCACAAGAATTTTCCGCTTATCTCACTTACTGACACGTAACTAAGACGTTCCGAACGAAGGATACTTGCGTACATAGCGATCTTGACTCTGCATGCAGAGAAGTGTTTCTACTCAATTTCCTTGTTGTTGCACAAGAATTTTCTGCATATCTCACATGTCGACACGTAACTAAGACGTTCCGAACGAAAGAAACTTGCGTACATAGCGATCTCTGCTCTGTGTTCAGTGAAACGTGATTCCTTTATTTCCTAGTCGTTGTACAAGAATTTTTTGCATATCTCACTTGCCGACACGTAACTAAGACGTTCCAAACGAACAAAACTTGCGTACATAGCGATGTCAACTCTGTGCGCAGAGAAGTGTTTCTACTCAATTTCCATGATGTGGTACAAAAATTTTCTGCATATCTCACATGTCGACACGTAACTAAGACGTTCCGAACGAAAGAAACTTGCGTACATAGCGATCTCTGCTCTGTGTTCAGTGAAACGTGTTTCCTTTATTTCCTTGACGTTGTACAAGAATTTTCTGCATATCTCACTTGCCGACACGTAACTAAGACGTTCCGAACGAAGGAAACTTGCGTACGTAGCGATCTCTGCTCTGTGTTCCGTGAAACGTGATTCCTTTATTTCCTTGTTGTTGCACAAGAATTTTCTGCATATCTCACATGTCGACACGTAACTAAGACGTTCCGAACGAAAGAAACTTGCGTACATAGCGATCTCTGCTCTGTGTTCAGTGAAACGTGATTCCCTTATTTCCTTGACGTTGTACAAGAATTTTCTGCATATCTCACTTGCCGACACGTAACTAAGACGTTCCAAACGAACTAAACTTGCGTACATAGCGATTTCAACTCTGTGCGCAGAGAAGTGTTTCTACTCAATTTCCATGATGTGGTACACGAATTTTCTACATATTTCACTTGCCGACACGTAACTAAGACGTTCCGAAAGAAGGAAACTTGCGTACATAGCGATTTCAACTCTGTGCGCAGAAAAGCGTTTCTACTCAATTTCCATGATGTGGTACAAGAATTTTCTACATATTTCACTTGCCGACACGTACCTAAGACGTTCCGAACGAAGGAAACTTGCGTACATAGCGATCTCAGCTCTGTGTTCAGAGAAACATGATTCCTCTATTTCCTTGACGTTGCACAAGAATTTTCCGCTTATCCCACTTACTGACACGTTACTAAGACGTTCCGAACGAAAGATACTTGCGTACATAGCGATTTCAACTCTGTGCGCAGAGAAGTGTTTCTACTCAATTTCCATGATGTGATACAAGAATTTTCTACATATCTCACTTGCCGACACGTAACTAAGACGTTCCGAACGAAGGAAAGTTGCGTACATAGCGATCTCTGCTCTGTGTTCAGTGAAACGTGATTCCTTTATTTCCTTGACGTTGCACAAGAATTTTCTACATATCTCACTTGCCGACACGTAACTAAGACGTTCCGAAAGGAGGAAACTTGCGTACATAGAGATTGCAACTCTGTGCGCAGAAAAGCGTTTCTACTCAATTTCCATGATGTGGTACAAGAATTTTCTACATATCTCACTTGCCGACACGGACCTAAGACGTTCCGTACGAAGGAAACTTGCGTACATAGCGATCTCTGCTCTGTGTTCAGAGAAACATGATTCCTCTATTTCCTTGACGTTGCACAAGAATTTTCTACATATCTCACTTGCCGACACGTAACTAAGACGTTCCGAAAGAAGGAAACTTGCGTACATAGCGATCTTGACTCTGCATGCAGAGAAGTGTTTCTACTCAATTTCGTTGTTGTTGCACAAGAATTTTCTGCATATCGCACATGTCGACACGTAACTAAGACGTTCCGAACGAAAGAAACTTGCGTACATAGCGATCTCTGCTCTGTGTTCAGTGAAACGTGATTCCTTTATTTCCTTGACGTTGCACAAGAATTTTCTACATATCTCACTTGCCGACACGTAACTAAGACGTTCCGAAAGGAGGAAACTTGCGTACATAGAGATTGCAACTCTGTGCGCAGAAAAGCGTTTCTACTCAATTTCCATGATGTGGTACAAGAATTTTCTACATATCTCACTTGCCGACACGGACCTAAGACGTTCCGTACGAAGGAAACTTGCGTACATAGCGATCTCTGCTCTGTGTTCAGAGAAACATGATTCCTCTATTTCCTTGACGTTGCACAAGAATTTTCTACATATCTCACTTGCCGACACGTAACTAAGACGTTCCGAAAGAAGGAAACTTGCGTACATACCGATCTTGACTCTGCATGCAGAGAAGTGTTTCTACTCAATTTCCTTGTTGTTGCACAAGAATTTTCTGCATATCGCACATGTCGACACGTAACTAAGACGTTCCGAACGAAAGAAACTTGCGTACATAGCGATCTCTGCTCTGTGTTCAGTGAAACGTGATTCCTTTATTTCCTTGACGTTGTACAAGAATTTTCTGCATATCTCACTTGCCGACACGTACCTAAGACGTTCCGAACGAAGGAAACTTGCGTACATAGCGATCTCTGCTCTGTGTTCAGAGAAACATGATTCCTCTATTTCCTTGACGTTGCATAAGAATTTTCCGCTTATCTCACTTACTGACACGTAACTAAGACGTTCCGAACGAAAGATACTTGCGTACATAGCGATCTTGACCCTGCATGCAGAGAAATGTTTCTACTCAATTTCTATGATGTTGTACTAGAATTTTCTACATATCTCACTTGCCGACACGTAACTAAGACCTTCCGAACGAAGGAAACTTGCGTACGTAGCGATATCTGCTCTGTGTTCAGTGAAACGTGATTCCTTTATTTCCTTGACGTTGTACAAGAATTTTCTGCATATCTCACTTGCCGACACGGACCTAAGACGTTCCGTACGAAGGAAACTTGCGTACATAGCGATCTCTGCTCTGTGTTCAGAGAAACATGATTCCTCTATTTCCTTGACGTTGCACAAGAATTTTCCGCTTATCTCACTTACTGACACGTAACTAAGACGTTCCGAACGAAAGATACTTGCGTACATAGCGATCTTGACTCTGCATGCAGAGAAGTGTTTCTACTCAATTTCCTTGTTGTCGCACAAGAATTTTCTGCATGTCTCACATGTCGACACGTAACTAAGACGTTCCGAACGAAAGAAACTTGCGTACATAGCGATCTCTGCTCTGTGTTCAGTGTAACGTGATACCTTTATTTCCTTGACGTTGTACAAGAATTTTCTGCATATCTCACTTGCCGACACGTACCTAAGACGTTCCGAACGAAGGAAACTTGCGTACATAGCGATCTCTGTTCTGTGTTCAGAGAAACATGATTCCTCTATTTCCTTGACGTTGTACAAGAATTTTCTGCATATCTCACTTGCCGACACGTAACTAAGACGTTCCAAACGAACAAAACTTGTGTACATAGCGATTTCAACTCTGTGCGCAGAGAAGTGTTTCTACTCAATTTCCATGATGTGGTACAAAAATTTTCTGCATATCTCACTTGCCGACACGTAACTAAGACGTTCCGAAAGAAGGAAACTTGCGTACATAGCGATTTCAACTCTGTGCGCAGAAAAGCGTTCCTACTCAATTTCCATGATGTGGTACAAGAATTTTCTACATATCTCACTTGCCGACACGTACCTAAGACGTTCCGAACGAAGGAAACTTGCGTACATAGCGATCTCTGCTTTGTTTTCAGAGAAACATGATTCTGTGACGTCCCAGTCGCACATTTTTATTTTTTTATAAACAATAAATTCTCATCAGACTCACTCAAAGGATGCTAATAGAGCAAGATCAATTATAAAATTCATTATAATAACTTGGGAAAAACATATATGTATTTACTAGACACCCTATATAAAAACTATACGAGTCAATCATTATGCGAGTATCAGTATATAGGAAGAAAGTTGCTCATTTAGTAAAGAGAGCAATTAGAAATTAGCATTAGTACTTATGTCCACCCTGTATATGGACTGCATACATAGAACACACATACAAGCGTACATACATATAATCACAAGGTAAGAATTGTACCTCGTAACGAAAAACGGCATATAAATATTCCACATCAATATTTCTTGAACACCCGGTATATCAAAAATACGTAAAAATATAGCTACGAGTCTGTAGAATGAGAACACGTTCGAAAAACTCGGAAAAGTAACAATTTTGAGCTTTTATACATGCGGCACGCTTTAATTATTAAGTACACGAGCATTTATATATCCACACATTAATATTAAGAATTTTATACCTTTTACACATTATTATTATATCTTTATATCTTTATACGAAATTATACCCGTACTATTACGCTATGCAACGCGTACACGTATTTTATATAACGTAGCATTTTGTAATCACATTATAGGTAGTAATAAGGAATTAAGCATATAAGAAATAATATTTTATTCAATGCAATATTCTATAAGAGTCTTAGAACGTACAAGTCGTCCGGCGATCAATACTTTTATCCGCCCGGCCGATAAGATAAGAGGGAAGCCCGGAGAACAACGGCTGCAGACGTTGATGCAAAAGTCTTGGTATGCAGACGGCGAAAACACTAGCTATCCTTCTCACGCGCCGGGGAAGTCCCGACGCATAGGAGGGAAGCCCCGATTGACGTAGCGATCCCTACCAGCGGCGCTTCCCACTCGCCTTAGCCTCGCCCATGACCATCCCACCAGCACGCGAAGACTTGAAGCAACGGCATACGGAGCCCTATCCCACCACGTACATCGAAGCGCTCCCACGGCATCATCTCCCCACCAACACCCGAAGACCGGAGGAGCTCAGTGAGAGCCGAACATCCAGCATTACTATTTCAAACTTCGAACAGCTAACACCACTAGCTCTTCGACATAGTAGTCCGGTGTACGCATCGACAAGCTCCGAATTCACAGTTATAAGACTCCTATTCTTGTACTTAGTTTCTCTAGCGTTAGCAGACGCTAGTAATATTAATTGCTTAACTTAACTTAAATATAAAATAAAGTGTTATTTTATTCTACATAATTCTACCAATTATTTCAACATCTGGTTACCAATTCATCCTGAATTAGCTGTCATTACAATAATTAAGAGCGCTTATCAGTAATCAATTTGGAGGACCAGCTACAGGGAGAATCCATCATATCAATCATTAACACATATAATCATAAAGGTAAGAGGAAATAATACTTATTAATTAAGGAAATATTACTTATTAATTTTACACAATCGTTGACGGGTTATTAGTCTTATGGTCCCCGGTAGACCCGGTGAACTGCAGGGTGACCGAAAAAGAAAATAAAATATCTCATTTATAAAGGAAAATTACACTAAAAATAATTAATAAATACTACTCAGATTTATTACTACAATTAGTATTATATGTTCATGTTCTTAAAATAGAGAATAGTTTTTTTTTGAAAATTTCGAATACTGGGACGTGACATATTTTTGGTGGCAGCGGTGGGATAGCATAAGCCTACCTGTAAATTGATTGTGTCTAACCATTTTCTTTCAGAAGTGAATTGTGCGCGATATAACGTTCAATTTGAGTCTCGGTTGATAGCTTTCAGATTTTAATGATTCTTCCGCGAGTTATAGTGCCGCTATAATTTTATTTGACTATTACACGCCGTGTTATTTAGATTTTTGCTTAATCCATTTAATCCATACTCTGTATCCGTATTTGATTTTATTTCCATTAACGCTGTTAGAATTTTGTGATTATTCTCGACTGCGTGTGCTTCGATTGCAATATTAAGACAGCATAACGACATTCTGACGTTGTGATTTAGAGCGAATATATTTTGCTCATCACTACGAAAGAATTATTGAGCAATACCTGGTTCTGTGACAGTGTCCTGGTAGCTGGTATATACGCCGCTCGTCACTCGTAACAGGAGCGTTCTCTTCGGTGAGGCAGGATTCCGCACGTTGAGAACGCGAATGTAACACAGACATCAGTGTTTAAATATTTTTATAAAGCCAATAAGACACGCCACGCAGTAGAGAAGTGATTGATTTTAGTAAAAGTGGAAGTTGACTCTTCGAAGTGCCGCAAACTCGGAGCGACGGCTCTGGGCGGATAAGCCGCTCGTCGTTGCTTTAAGCTTTTTTGTGTACACACGATAAACGGAGAGTGGTGAGGCAGGATTCCGCACGCTCTTTCTTGTTCCTTCTCTTTGGTGAGGCAGGATTCCGCACACTGAGATTGGAATAGGATGACGGATATCGTTATGTGGATAAAATAAGAGCCTCAGAGAGTCACTACACGAAACTAAAGTTGAATCCTTAAGACATGCCAAAAACGCGTCGCGCAGGAAAGAAATACCAGCTCCGACGCCTACTAAGAGCGCAATTTAGAGAAGCAGCGAATTGTTCCGACGAGTTAAATATTACAGACAATTCGAGTGCCCCATGTCGCGAACGGCTAACTGAGAAAAGAACCTTCGATTGCAAATTAATTCCGATTACGGTCGAACAATCTCCGTTACCATATTCAGAAATCCTGGAGAACGACCCGCGTCGCGAATTTTACGAAAAGACTCAAATTCCAAACGTTAGCGCCAGCGACGAATAAAATACCATTGTCGATTTCACATTATACTATTTTGTGTGTTTTATTATACCTTACCCTATAGTCACATTGTTTTATTTTCAGAATATTCTTATATTTTACTGCATAACTTATTTACATACATATATATATATATTGTTCGCTTCATATTGCTATTCTATTGTTGCTTATAAGATAAAATATACATGTGCCCACATAGATTCTCGAAACCCCTTACGCCGATTTACGAAGTACCAACCCCACCCCCGATAACGAGACAAGTTTATTTTTGCCAAAAAACAACAGTATATATTAAACAAAGGGTTGGAACTACACTTTGTCAAGAGTGTTGTGAAAGAACAGATCTGTCTGAAAAACAAAATTGGCGTAAAGTTTTTAGACATACTTTGATAATTAACGGAATCCTCACCAGCCACTATTGCGACGAATGTCGAAAAAGGCTAACTGTCTCTAGAATCGGGAACGAATGCTTTGAATGTTTTTTAAGATTTACTGAATTTCGGGAAGACTTGCCTGAAGTAACGCTTGATGAAGATACTACAATCTTAACAATAGAGGCATATGAAGAAGAACTTTGAATAAATAAGAAAATATATATATATATATATATATATATATATATATATATATATATATATTACAATTATTAGCTTTGACATTATATTTATCATTTGCTTGAGCTTTCTATTTACAATTTGCTACGAGAATTATAAAGTAACTAAAAAAAAAAAAAAGGGGAGAAAAACCATAAAAACATTCTTGTTTTATTATCATAGTATTACATGCACATATACATATTTCTTTTATTATACTGCTATTATATTTTTACAATTTTGCTTAACCGCTATATAATTTTGTTGTTATACTAAATTATTACACTGTCTTTATTTTATTGTATACTAACCTACATTCTTACAGGAGTAAGGAACTATAGCATTACATGCTAGTTAACCGTACGTATTACTATAAATTTTCACATTATTAAAGTTACTACTTTTACAATTGTTGTGCTAAGAACAATTAGAGCCGATAACTATTTTAAAATCGCGTATACCGAGTTATGGCCCAATTTACAAGATCGCACGGTACAGTAAGCGTCGACCCGGAAATCGAAAAGAAACAAAAATACGTAGAAGACCGTGAAAAACAATCGCATTCGAAAATGTCGCTTAAAGAACGGGAAGAAACAGCCAAACGCCCTAACGAGTCAATAGATGCAAATTCGTTATTCGACGTCCTTTCAAAAATCCAAACAGAATTATCACAATTACGCAGATTACCGGAGCAAGTGAGCAATCTTGAACAGCGCGTGAATGAAGCTTCCCGCGCCGCGTCCGCATACGATGAATTCGCCAACCCGCCGGAACAGGAAGAACCTCCCGTAATCATGCCGACCTTAAAAATAAAAGATGTCGTTGCAAATATTCCCCCGTTTAACGGTTATAAGACTTCGATCTTCCAGTTCGCCCGAGCGTGCGAACGTGCCCGCGATTTACTACCATCTGTACAAGAGCCACAACTCGTACAATTTATCATTAACAAAATTGAAGGCGACGCGTATCAAGTCATTGAAGGAAACATATATACGCGCGTCGTAGATTTATTAGACAAATTAAAGAATATTTTCGCTCCGAATAAATCCGTAGCACAATACCGCGGAGAATTAGCCAACGCATACAAAATGCCAAACGAGACTGTCTTGAAGTACGCGGGTAGAATTAAAGACTTAAAACTCGCAATATTAGACGGAAACAGACGACAGGGCATTAATAACCCTCGTTTATTTAATAACGAAGTTGAAGGAGAGGTCTTAGAAGCTTTCGTAAATGGGTTACCCTCTAACGTGATCACGCGCATGGAACACCGAAACATAGGCACCCTAGATGAAGCAATTGAATGGGCTGTCAAAATTACGAGGAATTTGGAAATAGAGAAACAGCGCGAAAGACAATTTACTCCTCGACAATTCCCTGTTACGCGATCAGATATAAATAACCCAAGACCTCCCGACATAGAACAACCTAAATCAATATTAAAAAACCCTCATAACAATTTTTCCCAACGACCATGGATTAGACCCTTGATACCGGGACAGCCAGGACCGAACTCCCCTATCGTATGCAATTATTGCAAATATCCCGGACACAAGGCTACTGAATGTCGGAAATTAGCGTATCGAAACGCAACGCAAGCGTCGGGAAACGCGGAAGGCCGCCCGACGGTGAGCGCGACCAAGGAACCGGCCCAAGCGACCGCGCATCCCATAACGATACAAGCGGAGCCATCAACGAGCCAAACTTGAGCATTAACGATAAAAATCAAGGCTCTACTTTTTCTAAAATTCCATTAAAGGAATACGATGACCCAGCGTCGGTCATCAGACCAGTGAACAAGGAACCCCTAGATGAAAAAGCCAGTATCGGAATGGCGAACCTAGGACCCAACACGTGTCAACCAAGGATCGCCCTCACTTGCAAAAACTTTAAAGGATACTGCTTTTTTATGATAGACTCGGGATCCTCCGTAAATTTAGTTAAAATAAAAATATTAAAGAATACCCCCATAAACTCAAAAGACACGCTAAGATTAAAAGGCATTTCCGAAAAGCCAATAAGGACATTGGGTTCAGTGGTATTCGAAATTATGGGGAAAGAAACAAAATTTTATGTCGTCAGAGACAATTTCGGTATACCTGCTGACGGTATAATAGGTGCCAGTTTTTTGAAAGATAATAATGCTATCATCAATTACCAACAAAAATGTCTTACTTTTGATAGCATACAGGTACCGTTTTACAAAAGAGAAAAGATCATGGTGCCCTCGCGCACTATAGTGGACATTGCGTTCAATATAACAAACCCGGAAAGAAGGGAAGGTTATATTCCTCGAAACGAGCCAACGAAGGGATTATTTCTGGGTGAAGCTCTTGTTAAAAATTCCCGAGGGAAGGGGCATATCAAAGCTTATAATTTAACAGAGCAGAACTACACCATAGAAGTCTATCCCATGCCTCTTGAGGACTATCTTATACCCAGTGACTCCGAGGAGCACCTAACTTCGCTGAATTCTTCTATTTTCGTGAATCCTATGAGCAATGAAGAGCTCGCCGATAATGGGAAATCTTCCGTTCCAAAAGACCACGAAGGTCTTACCATTACACAAGATGCAACGCCTGCATCTTCGTGCCTCAAACACACTATTGACACGCTTCCAGGGTCAACAGGACATGAGGATCTTCTACATTCTGAGAATACTAATTCTACGAGCTTAAACAAGCTCTCTATTACTAATTCCGCTGAATCAAGTTTTACCAACTCCACTCAACCTCCCGCTTCCAGGGATCCTATGGAGTCTTTTATGAGCAACGAAGAGCTCGCCAAAAATGGGAAATCTTCGCCTACTAAATTCAGGAGCCAAGGAGAGCTATCCGAAGACGGGAAATCTTCTAAATCAACCTTGATTCATACTCTTCCAGTTTCACGAGACCAAGAAGGTCCCTTCATTGAACAAGCTGCGCAGCCAGCATTTTCTAGACTTAAAGATACAACTGATATGCTTCTAGCATCTTCTGTATCTCTCAGTCGTATGGAACGACTTAAACCCATCATAAATACTGAATATTTGAACGAAGAAGAAAAAGACCACGTTGATGCAATACTTAAAGAATACGGAGATTGTTTCCATCTTCCGGGAGAAAGACTCAAGTTCACCCCCGCGGTTAAACATACTATTCCAACTACAGACAATCTACCGATACATGTGAAGCAGTATAGGTACCCGCCTGTCCACAAGGAGGAGATAGACAGGCAGGTAACAAAACTTTTGAAGGATGAAATAATAACGCCTTCAGCATCACCGTATAACGCTCCTCTATGGATCGTCCCCAAGAAATCTGCGGCCGATGGACAAAAGAAATGGAGGATGGTAATAGACTTCCGAAAGCTGAATGAAAAAACGATAGGAGATGCGTACCCACTGCCTAATATAGTAGAAATATTAGACCAGTTGGGTAGTGCAAAATACTTCTCCATTTTTGACCTCGCACAGGGATTTCACCAGATTCCTATGGCCCCAGAGGATAAAGAGAAGACAGCTTTCTCCACACCGTATGGACATTACGAGTACCAGCGGATGCCTTTCGGTCTGAAAAATGCACCCGCAACATTCCAACGGTTGATGGACAACGTCCTCACCGGATTGCAAGGAAACGAACTATTCGTTTACCTGGACGACATAGTTGTTTATGCAAGATCTCTAGAAGAACACGATATAAAAATTAAAGAATTAATGCAAAGACTAAGAGAAGCAAATCTGCAATTACAGCCCGACAAATGCCAATTTTTAAGGCACGAAGTAGTTTACTTAGGGCATATTATCGGATCAGATGGAGTAAAACCAGATCCAAATAAGATTATCGCAGTCCAACATTTTCCAAAACCAAGAAATCATAAAAACATTAAGCAATTCTTGGGTCTTGTGGGATACTACCGCCGATTCATTAGGGACTTTTCAAAAATCGCAAAACCTCTCACGGATTTATTAAAGAAAGATAAGCCTTTTGTATGGACACCGTCGCAAGAAGCAGCATTTGACGAACTAACGCATGAATTATTAAAAGAACCTGTTTTGCAATATCCGAACTTTAAAGAGCCATTCTTATTAACCACCGACGCTAGTGGATACGCTGTAGGAGGCGTGCTGAGCCAAGGACAGATAGGGAAGGACTTACCTATTTCGTATATTTCTAGGACTTTGAATGAAGCGGAAGGAAGATATTCCACCATAGAAAAGGAGTGCTTAGCCGTAGTCTACTGTGTAACGTACTTCCGGCATTATTTATACGGCAGGAAATTTACAATCCTCACAGATCATAAACCACTAGTTTGGCTACATTCGGTCAAGGATCCCAGCTCCCGATTGTGGAAATGGAGACTAAAATTATCAGAGTACGAATATGAAATACAATATAAAACAGGAAAGACTAACGTAGTAGCAGATGCACTTTCTAGAAATCCACCTATTCCTGACGTTTCCATACTCCCCCTAGTAGAGCCAGACGATAATTCAAACGAATCCCTTTTCTCATACCAGACAGCTACGCAACAGTCTAGACCGTCAATCACTTTCTCTTCTAATGATACTAACCACACATTAAACCCTGTTGACCAACAACAAACAATTATCAGAGACTTAAACGACAATGCTTTATTAACTCCACCGGTAACCACAAAAATCCCATCCCAAATCTTCTTCCCCGAAAATCTAAACGAAGATCTAGACAAACGAGAGCAAGAGTTCGACCAAAGCAATTCAGAGACGTCGGAAGAAGATCCAGAAAACGAGAGCGAGAGTGATGAATCTGCATCTCCACAACCCCGCTCTTCAGGTGAAGAGAACGATTTTAAAATTAATGAAACGCGAGATTCACTGCTTTCCCGAAAGGATAACCATGTCGTTTTTACCACACTCCAAGGACATCCCTACGATAAGGGCGCAAAGGATTATTCAGCAGAAAATAAACTTCCCACGTACAAAGACTTAACTTTCACAAGAGTAAAAATAACGAATTTAAATAGCGGGAAATATTTAATAAACATCCCTATTAAACAAAATGAAAGAGTGCAAATAGAACACAACGACATTATAGACGGAATAAAATCGTTGAGGGATGCCATAACAGAACTAAATCTAAAAACCATCAGTATAGCGCAACACGACCTATACGATACAGTTCCATGGATTTTTGTATATAAAAATTTAAAAAGATTCCTTTCAGACTTACCAATAATAGTAACAGTTTGCAAATCTTTAATAAGATGTCCTGGCCTAGAAGAGAGAGCTAACATCATCTATGAAAAACATGCTACGAAGATTGGAGGACACAAAGGTGTGAATAAAACTTACCATCGAATTAGACAAAACTACTATTGGCCCACAATGAAGAAAGACATACAAGATTACATAAAGAATTGCAGGAATTGCCAAATCAAGAAATTAACAAGAGTAAAAACGAAACAACCCATGATGATCACTGACACCCCAGGAACTGCATTTGATAAAGTATCTATAGACGTAGTAGGACCATTGCCAGTAACGAGCCGAAACAATTCTTATATTTTAACTATACAAGACCTTTTAACGAAATATTCAGTTGCCATTCCTATGGAAACAGCAGACTCCTTCTCAATAGCTAACGCCTTTATAAAAGATTTCATATGCATATATGGAGCACCAAGAGCATTATTAACGGACCAAGCTCCGACCTTTTTTACTTCTCTGATGAAAACAATAGCTAGCTACTTTAAAATAAAGCAATGCCGTACGACAGCTTACTACCCGCAATCAAATGGTTCAATTGAACGCTCACATCACGTATTGACAGAATACTTGAAGATGTACACTAACCGGAATGAGGAATGGGACGAGCACATTAAGCCTGCCATGTTTGCTTACAATACATCAGTCCACGAAGGAACCAGCTATACTCCTTATTCCCTAATTTTTGGACATCTTCCCAGAACTCCATCTTCCTCCGTAGTTCCCGAGGACGTCACTGAACAGCCTTATCAGGATTATCTCACTAACCTTTTTGAAACTTTGAAAAACTCACAGGGTCTAGCAAAACAAAACTTGATACAATCAAAAGAAAAGAGTAAAACATATTATGATAGAAAAATCAATATTCAAAATTTTAAAGCTAACGATAAAGTTTATTTATTAAAGGAGCCCACAAAGGGAAAGCTAGATGATCAATATACTGGGCCATATAGAATTTTAGAATTATTACCAATGAACAACGCGAGAATAGACTTCCGTGGAAAACCACGCGTAGTTCACGTGAATAAACTGAAGTTGTGCAAAGGCACATATTTTATAGATCCGGGATGAAAGAAAGCGCAAAAGGAGAATTTTTATAAGCGCAGCCTGGACCCCTGGATCTAGTAATATTAGGAATTTTAAATATTTATTCATACATATACACGTTTACCCAAACACGAACAAAATGTATTATTTACACATTTATACTCAAATATCATATTCCTATTTTTAAGGTTTTCCACGTTTTGATACTTACCATATTGCTCTCTGGCGCATCAGCAATCATAGCGTACGATTGCGGAGGAGCCTATTTGAACGTGACCACTGTGTCCTTGCTGAGATCAGGCGAATGTGACATCGAAATCGAAACACCTGCAACCGTAAATACATACATACAGCTATTGCAATTATCCAGTTATGCGCAGACACATATAACGCAATGTAAAATAGAAATCTTAAGAACCATATCTCACTGCGGAATGCACTCACACATCTCAGCTGTTCATAACGGTTACGCGAGCTATTTGCAGGAAACATCTCGCGCTAGGTGCATTCAAATGCATAAAGAGGGTCTCTTGAAGGTAGGAACCGCAGAAATTATCGATGGCCTAAAATCGAATCGTACATATTATAGAAGTGTCACGCTCGCGGGAAAAGTAAACGTAGATGGGACCTGTAAAGGTATCCAATACTCGGACTATTACGGCACATGGGATGACGTGATAGTCCAAGCGACTGTAAAAATCTCTCTAAAAGACTCATACGTGCCGGTAAAATTAAACGCAGGAAAAGTAATGTTAAAATCCGGAACTGTTTGTGAACTATCGGACGAATCCTGTATAGACTCGGACGATGGTTACACCTTTTGGGAAGGAATACCCAATACCGCTTGCGGGTTTGAAGCATATGACGTCTTGTATGAAGGCACCTCTACTAAATTTCAAGGCATATTAGATCACCAAAATACCACAATATTCACACTAGAATCTCAAGACATCACTTTTGCACTGACACTAACACGAAGGCACACAATATGCGGTTACACACTGTATGGCACAGAACATCCGAAACTGTTCATTTTTGAAACACAAAAAGGAAACATTTTCAAAGTAAGATCAAAAACCTCTGTAACGAACCTAGATTTATTCACGTACGCAAATTCAAAATTTGTATACGTTGAGAAGTATATGAGGAACCAGATTACCTCTTTATATAAAGATATAATTATGCAGAAATGCGAACTAGAGAAACAGGTTATACAAAATACCCTATCTCTTGCTGCTGTTTTACCAGATGAATTCGCCTACCGGGTGATGAAAGCTCCAGGCTACATGGCAGTCACAGCCGGGGAGGGAATTCACATAGTTAAATGTATACCTATAGAGGTTACACTACGAAAAACAAATACGTGCCATGCTGAGTTGCCCATTATGTTTAGAAACGCCACACTATACATGACACCAAAATCACATATCGTCATAAAACACAGTACACTCAGAGATTGTAATCCTTTACTCCCAATAATATACAACATCGAAGGAACTTGGCTGCAATTTAACCCTACCCCTTCCATGATAAATTCCCCTCACGAAATCAAACCATTAACAAGACTCTCTTGGAAATACCTTGCGCCAAAATCACTAGCCACCAGTGGCATTTACTCCCAACAAGACCTTGACGAATTAAGAGACCACATTATGTTCCCCGCGGAAAAGAACGCGGTTCTGCATATCATCGCTCGAGGCTTTACGGGTCAAACGATACAATCCGATACCGTTTCATTGCAAAATTTATTGGACGAAAATGCGCTGAATAAAATTTATAACAACACACTAACTAAAATATGGAACGGTTTTACAACATTTGGTGCGGCAACTGCCGGCGTATTCGGCATTTTTATAATAATAAGAATAATAAAGATTGTATTTGACACACTGATTCACGGCTATGCTTTGCATGCGGCATATGGCTGTAGCTTGCATTTACTCGGAGCCATCTGGAGTTCCTTTACACATTTATTGCTATATTTGGCCAATAGGCCACAGCCACAACCAAATGTAATTCCACAAAACCCGCCAGAACAACCAAACATAGAAACTGTACCTAACGCACCAGCCGTCAATGACACACATCCGATACCTATCGTTTATACATTTAGAGACATGCGTGCCAGATTGGATGAGCAAAATTCTCCATGAAATACTTTCACTCCGAAATTTGCACTTAAGGGGGGTGGTGTGACGTCCCAGTCGCACATTTTTATTTTTTTATAAACGATAAATTCTCATCAGACTCACTCAAAGGATGCTAATAGAGCAAGATCAATTATAAAATTCATTATAATAACTTGGGAAAAACATATATGTATTTACTAGACACCCTATATAAAAACTATACGAGTCAATCATTATGCGAGTATCAGTATATAGGAAGAAAGTTGCTCATTTAGTAAAGAGAGCAATTAGAAATTAGCATTAGTACTTATGTCCACCCTGTATATGGACTGCATACATAGAACACACATACAAGCGTACATACATATAATCACAAGGTAAGAATTGTACCTCGTAACGAAAAACGGCATATAAATATTCCACATCAATATTTCTTGAACACCCGGTATATCAAAAATACGTAAAAATATAGCTACGAGTCTGTAGAATGAGAACACGTTCGAAAAACTCGGAAAAGTAACAATTTTGAGCTTTTATACATGCGGCCCTGGGAAAGTCGTCAAAATAGCCAAACGATATACATATATATGTATGCCTATCGGCTGTTTCCGCGACATCAAAATTCTATTGCATATATCTGAGCATTAAAATAAAATATCACGATTGTAAACACCTACGTATATTCGCGAAACCTTCTCGCTGCATTACTACTAAAAACATACAATTTAAGATTTATTTATAATCCACGGGAACATTATTAGGAAACTGAAAACTTTATTACAAATGTCACAAAATTTAAAACGTTATATATATATATAAAGGAACGTATACATAAACCCAAACGTTGTATACATAGATTCTTCAACCTGCAAGGAATAATTTGAGTAATATCAAAAAGTCATATATATATGTTTACATGCATATATATATATATATATATATGTATGTATCAGAATAGAAGTACGATTTACACATTGTGAAAACTTCAGTATCCTCAAGATTTTATACGCACACCCTAGTTTAAGCAGCGTAAGATTATTATATGTATCAATAGAATATTCAGTAGAGAATATTTTATTCCTACGTTAAGCATTATAAGAGTTTTAGACTGTGCACGGAAATGCAAGTCCGCCGTCGATCGATAATCTTATCCGCCCGCCCGATAAGATAATGTATACCGAAAGCCTAAGGCAAAGAGCAATGCAAATGTAATATTATTAACTAAGAACAGCGCATCCCGTGACACGCTTTAATTATTAAGTACACGAGAATTTATATATCCACACATTAATATTAAGAATTTTATACCTTTTACACATTATTATTATATCTTTATATCTTTATACGAAATTATACCCGTACTAATACGCTATGCAACGCGTACACGTATTTTATATAACGTAGCATTTTGTAATCACATTATAGGTAGTAATAAGGAATTAAGCATATAAGAAATAATATTTTATTCAATGCAATATTCTATAAGAGTCTTAGAACGTACAAGTCGTCCGGCGATCAATACTTTTATCCGCCCGGCCGATAAGATAAGAGGGAAGCCCGGAGAACAACGGCTGCAGACGTTGATGCAAAAGTCTTGGTATGCAGACGGCGAAAACACTAGCTATCCTTCTCACGCGCCGGGGAAGTCCCGACGCATAGGAGGGAAGCCCCGATTGACGTAGCGATCCCTACCAGCGGCGCTTCCCACTCGCCTTAGCCTCGCCCATGACCATCCCACCAGCACGCGAAGACTTGAAGCAACGGCATACGGAGCCCTATCCCACCACGTACATCGAAGCGCTCCCACGGCATCATCTCCCCACCAACACCCGAAGACCGGAGGAGCTCAGTGAGAGCCGAACATCCAGCATTACTATTTCAAACTTCGAACAGCTAACACCACTAGCTCTTCGACATAGTAGTCCGGTGTACGCATCGACAAGCTCCGAATTCACAGTTATAAGACTCCTATTCTTGTACTTAGTTTCTCTAACGTTAGCAGACGCTAGTAATATTAATTGCTTAACTTAACTTAAATATAAAATAAAGTGTTATTTTATTCTACATAATTCTACCAATTATTTCAACATCTGGTTACCAATTCATCCTGAATTAGCTGTCATTACAATAATTAAGAGCGCTTATCAGTAATCAATTTGGAGGACCAGCTACAGGGAGAATCCATCATATCAATCATTAACACATATAATCATAAAGGGTAAGCGGAAATAATACTTATTAATTAAGGAAATATTACTTATTAATTTTACACAATCGTTGACGGGTTATTAGTCTTATGGTCCCCGGTAGACCCGGTGAACTGCAGGGTGACCGAAAAAGAAAATAAAATATCTCATTTATAAAGGAAAATTACACTAAAAATAATTAATAAATACTACTCAGATTTATTACTACAATTAGTATTATATGTTCATGTTCTTAAAATAGAGAATAGTTTTTTTTTGAAAACTTCGAATACTGGGACGTGACAATTCCTCTATTTCCTTGACGTTGCACAAGAATTTTCCGCTTATCTCACTTACTGACACGTAACTAAGACGTTCCGAACGAAAGATACTTGCGTACATAGCGATCTTGACTCTGCATGCAGAGAAGTGTTTCTATTCAATTTCTATGATGTTGTACAAGAATTTTCTACATATCTCACTTGCCGACAGGTACCTAAGACGTTCCGAACGAAGGAAACTTGCGTACATAGCGATCTCTGCTCTGTGTTCAGAGAAACATGATTCCTCTATTTCCTTGACGTTGCACAAGAATTTTCCGCTTATCTCACTTACTGACACGTAACTAAGACGTTCCGAACGAAAGATACTTGCGTACATAGCGATCTAGACTCTGCATGCAGAGAAGTGTTTCTACTCAATTTCCATGATGTGATACAAGAATTCTCTACATATCTCACTTGCCGACACGTAAATAAGACGTTCCGAACGAAGGAAAGTTGCGTACATAGCGATTTCGACTCTGTGCGCAGAAAAGCGTTTCTCCTCGATGACCTTCAAGTTGTACAAGAATTTTCTGCATATCTCACTTGCCGACACGTAACTAAGACGTTCCAAAAGAAGGAAACTTGCGTACATAGCGATTTCAACTCTGTGCGCAGAAAAGCGTTTCTACTCAATTTCCATGATGTGGTACAAGAATTTTCTACATATCTCACTTGCCGACACGTACCTAAGACGTTCCGAACGTAGGAAACTTGCGTACATAGCGATCTCTGCTCTGTGTTCAGAGAAACATGATTCCTCTATTTCCTTGACGTTGCACAAGAATTTTCCGCTTATCCCACTTACTGACACGTAACTAAGACGTTCCGAACGAAAGATACTTTCGTACATAGCGATCTTGACTCTGCATGCAGAGAAGTGTTTCTACTCAATTTCCTTGTTGTTGCACAAGAATTTTCTGCATATCTCACATGTTGACACGTAACTAAGTCGTTCCGAACGAAGGAAACTTGCGTACATAGCGATCTCTGCTCTGTGTTCAGTGAAACGTGATTCCTTTATTTCCTTGACGTTGTACAAGAATTTTCTGCATATCTCACTTGCCGACACGTAACTAAGACGTTCCGAAAGAAGGAAACCTGCGTACATAGCGATTTCAACTCTGTGCGCAGAAAAGCGTTTCTACTCAATTTCTATGATGTTGTACAAGAATTTTCTACATATCTCACTTGCCGACACGTAACTAAGACGTTCCGAACGAAGGAAACTTGCGTACGTAGCGATCTCTGCTCTGTGTTCAGAGAAACATGATTCCTCTATTTCCTTGACGTTGCACACGAATTTTCCGCTTATCTCACTTACTGACACGTAACTAAGACGTTCCGAACGAAAGATACTTGCGTACATAGCGATCTAGACTCTGCATGCAGAGAAGTGTTTCTACTCAATTTCTATGATGTTGCACAAGAATTTTCTGCATATCTCACATGTTGACACGTAACTAAGACGTTCCAAACGAACAAAACTTGCGTACATAGCGATTTCAACTCTGTGCGCAGAGAAGTGTTTCTACTCAATTTCCATGATGTGGTACAAAAATTTTCTGCATATCTCACTTGCCGACACGTAACTAAGACGTTCCGAAAGAAGGAAACCTGCGTACATAGCGATTTCAACTCTGTGCGCAGAAAAGCGTTTCTACTCAATTTCCATGATGTGGTACAAGAATTTTCTACATATCTCACTTGCCGACGAGTACCTAAGACGTTCCGAACGAAGGAAACTTGCGTACATAGCGATCTCTGCTCTGTGTTCAGAGAAACATGATTCCTCTATTTCCTTGACGTTGCACAAGAATTTTCCGCTTATTTCACTTACTGACACGTAACTAAGACGTTCCGAACGAAAGATACTTGCGTACATAGCGATCTTGACTCTGCATGCAGAGAAGTGTTTCTACTCAATTTCTATGATGTTGTACAAGAATTTTCTACATATCTCACTTGCCGACACGTAACTAAGACGTTCCGAAAGAAGGAAACTTGCGTACATAGCGATTTCAAATTTGTGTGCAGAAAAGCGTTTCTCCTCAATGACCTTCAAGTTGTACAAGAATTTTCGACAAATATCACTTACTGACACGTACCTAAGACGTTCCGAACGAAAGAAACTTGCGTACATAGCGATCTCTGCTCTATGTTCAGTGAAACGTGTTTCCTTTATTTCCTTGACGTTGTACAAGAATTTTCTGCATATCTCACTTGGCGACACGTAACTAAGACGTTCCGAACGAACAAAACTTGCGTACATAGCGATTTCAACTCTGTGCGCAGAGAAGTGTTTCTACTCAATTTCCATGATGTGGTACAAAAATTTTCTGCATATTTCACTTGCCGACACGTAACTAAGACGTTCCGAACGAAGGAAAGTTGCGTACATAGCGATTTCGACTCTGTGCGCAGAAAAGCGTTTCTCCTCGATGACCCTCAAGTTGTACAAGAATTTTCTGCATATCTCACTTGCCGACACGTAACTAAGACGTTCCAAACGAACAAAACTTGCGTACATAGCGATTTCAACTCTGTGCGCAGAGAAGTGTTTCTAATCAATTTCCATGTTGTGGTACAAAAATTTTCTGCATATCTCACTTGCCGACACGTAACTAAGACGTTCCAAAAGAAGGAAACTTGCGTACATAGCGATTTCAACTCTGTGCGCAGAAAAGCGTTTCTACTCAATTTCCATGATGTGGTACAAGAATTTTCTACATATCACACTTGCCGACACGTACCTAAGACGTTCCGAACGTAGGAAACTTGCGTACATAGCGATCTCTGCTCTGTGTTCAGAGAAACATGATTCCTCTATTTCCTTGACGTTGCACAAGAATTTTCCGCTTATCCCACTTACTGACACGTAACTAAGACGTTCCGAACGAAAGATACTTGCGTACATAGCGATCTTGACTCTGCATGCAGAGAAGTGTTTCTACTCAATTTCCTTGTTGTTGCACAAGAATTTTCTGCATATCTCACATGTTGACACGTAACTAAGTCGTTCCGAACGAAGGAAACTTGCGAACATAGCGATCTCTGCTCTGTGTTCAGTGAAACGTGATTCCTTTATTTCCTTGACGTTGTACAAGAATTTTCTGCATATCTCACTTGCCGACACGTAACTAAGACGTTCCGAAAGAAGGAAACTTGCGTACATAGCGATTTCAACTCTGTGCGCAGAAAAGCGTTTCTACTCAATTTCCATGATGTGGTACAAGAATTTTCTACATATATCACTTGCCGACACGTACCTAAGACGTTCCGAACGAAGGAAACTTGCGTACATAGCGATCTCTGCTCTGTGTTCAGAGAAACATGATTCCTCTATTTCCTTGACGTTGCACAAGAATTTTCCGCTTATTTCACTTACTGACACGTAACTAAGACGTTCCGAACGAAAGATACTTGCGTACATAGCGATCTAGACTCTGCATGCAGAGAAGTGTTTCTACTCAATTTCTATGATGTTGCACAAGAATTTTCTGCATATCTCACATGTTGACACGTAACTAAGACGTTCCGAACGAAGGAAAGTTGCGTACATAGCGATTTCAAATTTGTGTGCAGAAAAGCGTTTCTCCTCGATGACCTTCAAGTTGTACAAGAATTTTCTGCATATCTCACTTGCCGACACGTAACTAAGACGTTCCAAACGAACAAAACTTGCGTACATAGCGATTTCAACTCTGTGCGCAGAGAAGTGTTTCTACTCAATTTCCATGATGTGGTACAAAAATTTTCTGCATATCTCACTTGCCGACACGTAACTAAGACGTTCCGAAAGAAGGAAACTTGCGTACATAGCGATTTCAACTCTGTGCGCAGAAAAGCGTTTCTACTCAATTTCCATGATGTGGTACAAGAATTTTCTGCATATCTCACTTGCCGACACGTACCTAAGACGTTCCGAACGAAGGAAACTTGCGTACATAGCGATCTCTGCTCTGTGTTCAGAGAAACATGATTCCTCTATTTCCTTGACGTTGCACAAGAATTTTCCGCTTATCTCACTTACTGACACGTAACTAAGACGTTCCGAACGAAAGATACTTGCGTACATAGCGATCTTGACTCTGCATGCAGAGAAGTGTTTCTATTCAATTTCTATGATGTTGTACAAGAATTTTCTGCATATCTCACTTGCCGACACGTACCTAAGACGTTCCGAACGAAGGAAACTTGCGTACATAGCGATCTCTGCTCTGTGTTCAGAGAAACATGATTCCTCTATTTCCTTGACGTTGCACAAGAATTTTCCGCTTATCTCACTTACTGACACGTAACTAAGACGTTCCGAACGAAAGATACTTGCGTACATAGCGATCTTGTCTCTGCATGCAGAGAAGTGTTTCTACTCAATTTCCATGATGTGGTACAAGAATTTTCTACATATCTCACTTGCCGACACGTAACTAAGACGTTCCGAACGAACAAAACTTGCGTACATAGCGATTTCAACTCTGTGCGCAGAGAAGTGTTTCTACTCAATTTCCATGATGTGGTACAAAAATTTTCAGCATATCTCACTTGCCGACACGTAACTAAGACGTTCCGAAAGAAGGAAAGTTGCGTACATAGCGATTTCGACTCTGTGCGCAGAAAAGCGTTTCTCCTCGATGACCTTCAAGTTGTACAAGAATTTTCTGCATATCTCACTTGCCGACACGTAACTAAGACGTTCCAAACGAACAAAACTTGCGTACATAGCGATATCAACTCTGTGCGCAGAGAAGTGTTTCTACTCAATTTCCATGATGTGGTACAAGAATTTTCTACATATCTCACTTGCCGACACGTAACTAAGACGTTCCGAAAGAAGGAAACTTGCGTACATAGCGATTTCAACTCTGTGCGCAGAAAAGCGTTTCTACTCAATTTCCATGATGTGGTACAAGAATTTTCTACATATATCACTTGCCGACACGTACCTAAGACGTTCCGAACGAAGGAAACTTGCGTACATAGCGATCTCTGCTCTGTGTTCAGAGAAACATGATTCCTCTATTTCCTTGACGTTGCACAAGAATTTTCCGCTTATTTCACTTACTGACACGTAACTAAGACGTTCCGAACGAAAGATACTTGCGTACATAGCGATCTAGACTCTGCATGCAGAGAAGTGTTTCTACTCAATTTCTATGATGTTGCACAAGAATTTTCTGCATATCTCACATGTTGACACGTAACTAAGACGTTCCGAACGAAGGAAAGTTGCGTACATAGCGATTTCAAATTTGTGTGCAGAAAAGCGTTTCTCCTCGATGACCTTCAAGTTGTACAAGAATTTTCTGCATATCTCACTTGCCGACACGTAACTAAGACGTTCCAAACGAACAAAACTTGCGTACATAGCGATTTCAACTCTGTGCGCAGAGAAGTGTTTCTACTCAATTTCCATGATGTGGTACAAAAATTTTCTGCATATCTCACTTGCCGACACGTAACTAAGACGTTCCGAAAGAAGGAAACTTGCGTACATAGCGATTTCAACTCTGTGCGCAGAAAAGCGTTTCTACTCAATTTCCATGATGTGGTACAATAATTTTCTGCATATCTCACTTGCCGACACGTACCTAAGACGTTCCGAACGAAGGAAACTTGCGTACATAGCGATCTCTGCTCTGTGTTCAGAGAAACATGATTCCTCTATTTCCTTGACGTTGCACAAGAATTTTCCGCTTATCTCACTTACTGACACGTAACTAAGACGTTCCGAACGAAAGATACTTGCGTACATAGCGATCTTGACTCTGCATGCAGAGAAGTGTTTCTATTCAATTTCTATGATGTTGTACAAGAATTTTCTGCATATCTCACTTGCCGACACGTACCTAAGACGTTCCGAACGAAGGAAACTTGCGTACATAGCGATCTCTGCTCTGTGTTCAGAGAAACATGATTCCTCTATTTCCTTGACGTTGCACAAGAATTTTCCGCTTATCTCACTTACTGACACGTAACTAAGACGTTCCGAACGAAAGATACTTGCGTACATAGCGATCTTGTCTCTGCATGCAGAGAAGTGTTTCTACTCAATTTCCATGATGTGGTACAAGAATTTTCTACATATCTCACTTGCCGACACGTAACTAAGACGTTCCGAACGAACAAAACTTGCGTACATAGCGATTTCAACTCTGTGCGCAGAGAAGTGTTTCTACTCAATTTCCATGATGTGGTACAAAAATTTTCAGCATATCTCACTTGCCGACACGTAACTAAGACGTTCCGAAAGAAGGAAAGTTGCGTACATAGCGATTTCGACTCTGTGCGCAGAAAAGCGTTTCTCCTCGATGACCTTCAAGTTGTACAAGAATTTTCTGCATATCTCACTTGCCGACACGTAACTAAGACGTTCCAAACGAACAAAACTTGCGTACATAGCGATATCAACTCTGTGTTCAGTGAAACGTGATTCCTTTATTTCCTTGACGTTGTACAAGAATTTTCTGCATATCTCACTTGCCGACACGTAACTAAGACGTTCCGAAAGAAGGAAACCTGCGTACATAGAGATTTCAACTCTGTGCGCAGAAAAGCGTTTCTACTCAATTTCCATGATGTGGTACAAGAATTTTCTACATATATCACTTGCCGACACGTACCTAAGACGTTCCGAACGAAGGAAACTTGCGTACATAGCGATCTCTGCCTTGTGTTCAGAGAAACATGATTCCTCTATTTCCTTGACGTTGCACAAGAATTTTCCGCTTATTTCACTTACTGACACGTAACTAAGACGTTCCGAACGAAAGATACTTGCGTACATAGCGATCTAGACTCTGCATGCAGAGAAGTGTTTCTACTCAATTTCTATGATGTTGCACAAGAATTTTCTGCATATCTCACATGTTGACACGTAACTAAGACGTTCCGAACGAAGGAAAGTTGCGTACATAGCGATTTCAAATTTGTGTGCAGAAAAGCGTTTCTCCTCGATGACCTTCAAGTTGTACAAGAATTTTCTGCATATCTCACTTGCCGACACGTAACTAAGACGTTCCGAAAGAAGGAAACCTGCGTACATAGCGATTTCAACTCTGTGCGCAGAAAAGCGTTTCTACTCAATTTCTATGATGTTGTACAAGAATTTTCTACATATCTCACTTGCCGACACGTAACTAAGACGTTCCGAACGAAGGAAACTTGCGTACGTAGCGATCTCTGCTCTGTGTTCAGAGAAACATGATTCCTCTATTTCCTTGACGTTGCACACGAATTTTCCGCTTATCTCACTTACTGACACGTAACTAAGACGTTCCGAACGAAAGATACTTGCGTACATAGCGATCTAGACTCTGCATGCAGAGAAGTGTTTCTACTCAATTTCTATGATGTTGCACAAGAATTTTCTGCATATCTCACATGTTGACACGTAACTAAGACGTTCCAAACGAACAAAACTTGCGTACATAGCGATTTCAACTCTGTGCGCAGAGAAGTGTTTCTACTCAATTTCCATGATGTGGTACAAAAATTTTCTGCATATCTCACTTGCCGACACGTAACTAAGACGTTCCGAAAGAAGGAAACCTGCGTACATAGCGATTTCAACTCTGTGCGCAGAAAAGCGTTTCTACTCAATTTCCATGATGTGGTACAAGAATTTTCTACATATCTCACTTGCCGACGAGTACCTAAGACGTTCCGAACGAAGGAAACTTGCGTACATAGCGATCTCTGCTCTGTGTTCAGAGAAACATGATTCCTCTATTTCCTTGACGTTGCACAAGAATTTTCCGCTTATTTCACTTACTGACACGTAACTAAGACGTTCCGAACGAAAGATACTTGCGTACATAGCGATCTTGACTCTGCATGCAGAGAAGTGTTTCTACTCAATTTCTATGATGTTGTACAAGAATTTTCTACATATCTCACTTGCCGACACGTAACTAAGACGTTCCGAAAGAAGGAAACTTGCGTACATAGCGATTTCAAATTTGTGTGCAGAAAAGCGTTTCTCCTCAATGACCTTCAAGTTGTACAAGAATTTTCGACAAATATCACTTACTGACACGTACCTAAGACGTTCCGAACGAAAGAAACTTGCGTACATAGCGATCTCTGCTCTATGTTCAGTGAAACGTGTTTCCTTTATTTCCTTGACGTTGTACAAGAATTTTCTGCATATCTCACTTGGCGACACGTAACTAAGACGTTCCGAACGAACAAAACTTGCGTACATAGCGATTTCAACTCTGTGCGCAGAGAAGTGTTTCTACTCAATTTCCATGATGTGGTACAAAAATTTTCTGCATATTTCACTTGCCGACACGTAACTAAGACGTTCCGAACGAAGGAAAGTTGCGTACATAGCGATTTCGACTCTGTGCGCTGAAAAGCGTTTCTCCTCGATGACCCTCAAGTTGTACAAGAATTTTCTGCATATCTCACTTGCCGACACGTAACTAAGACGTTCCAAACGAACAAAACTTGCGTACATAGCGATTTCAACTCTGTGCGCAGAGAAGTGTTTCTAATCAATTTCCATGTTGTGGTACAAAAATTTTCTGCATATCTCACTTGCCGACACGTAACTAAGACGTTCCAAAAGAAGGAAACTTGCGTACATAGCGATTTCAACTCTGTGCGCAGAAAAGCGTTTCTACTCAATTTCCATGATGTGGTACAAGAATTTTCTACATATCACACTTGCCGACACGTACCTAAGACGTTCCGAACGTAGGAAACTTGCGTACATAGCGATCTCTGCTCTGTGTTCAGAGAAACATGATTCCTCTATTTCCTTGACGTTGCACAAGAATTTTCCGCTTATCCCACTTACTGACACGTAACTAAGACGTTCCGAACGAAAGATACTTGCGTACATAGCGATCTTGACTCTGCATGCAGAGAAGTGTTTCTACTCAATTTCCTTGTTGTTGCACAAGAATTTTCTGCATATCTCACATGTTGACACGTAACTAAGTCGTTCCGAACGAAGGAAACTTGCGAACATAGCGATCTCTGCTCTGTGTTCAGTGAAACGTGATTCCTTTATTTCCTTGACGTTGTACAAGAATTTTCTGCATATCTCACTTGCCGACACGTAACTAAGACGTTCCGAAAGAAGGAAACTTGCGTACATAGCGATTTCAACTCTGTGCGCAGAAAAGCGTTTCTACTCAATTTCCATGATGTGGTACAAGAATTTTCTACATATATCACTTGCCGACACGTACCTAAGACGTTCCGAACGAAGGAAACTTGCGTACATAGCGATCTCTGCTCTGTGTTCAGAGAAACATGATTCCTCTATTTCCTTGACGTTGCACAAGAATTTTCCGCTTATTTCACTTACTGACACGTAACTAAGACGTTCCGAACGAAAGATACTTGCGTACATAGCGATCTAGACTCTGCATGCAGAGAAGTGTTTCTACTCAATTTCTATGATGTTGCACAAGAATTTTCTGCATATCTCACATGTTGACACGTAACTAAGACGTTCCGAACGAAGGAAAGTTGCGTACATAGCGATTTCAAATTTGTGTGCAGAAAAGCGTTTCTCCTCGATGACCTTCAAGTTGTACAAGAATTTTCTGCATATCTCACTTGCCGACACGTAACTAAGACGTTCCAAACGAACAAAACTTGCGTACATAGCGATTTCAACTCTGTGCGCAGAGAAGTGTTTCTACTCAATTTCCATGATGTGGTACAAAAATTTTCTGCATATCTCACTTGCCGACACGTAACTAAGACGTTCCGAAAGAAGGAAACTTGCGTACATAGCGATTTCAACTCTGTGCGCAGAAAAGCGTTTCTACTCAATTTCCATGATGTGGTACAAGAATTTTCTGCATATCTCACTTGCCGACACGTACCTAAGACGTTCCGAACGAAGGAAACTTGCGTACATAGCGATCTCTGCTCTGTGTTCAGAGAAACATGATTCCTCTATTTCCTTGACGTTGCACAAGAATTTTCCGCTTATCTCACTTACTGACACGTAACTAAGACGTTCCGAACGAAAGATACTTGCGTACATAGCGATCTTGACTCTGCATGCAGAGAAGTGTTTCTATTCAATTTCTATGATGTTGTACAAGAATTTTCTGCATATCTCACTTGCCGACACGTACCTAAGACGTTCCGAACGAAGGAAACTTGCGTACATAGCGATCTCTGCTCTGTGTTCAGAGAAACATGATTCCTCTATTTCCTTGACGTTGCACAAGAATTTTCCGCTTATCTCACTTACTGACACGTAACTAAGACGTTCCGAACGAAAGATACTTGCGTACATAGCGATCTTGTCTCTGCATGCAGAGAAGTGTTTCTACTCAATTTCCATGATGTGGTACAAGAATTTTCTACATATCTCACTTGCCGACACGTAACTAAGACGTTCCGAACGAACAAAACTTGCGTACATAGCGATTTCAACTCTGTGCGCAGAGAAGTGTTTCTACTCAATTTCCATGATGTGGTACAAAAATTTTCAGCATATCTCACTTGCCGACACGTAACTAAGACGTTCCGAAAGAAGGAAAGTTGCGTACATAGCGATTTCGACTCTGTGCGCAGAAAAGCGTTTCTCCTCGATGACCTTCAAGTTGTACAAGAATTTTCTGCATATCTCACTTGCCGACACGTAACTAAGACGTTCCAAACGAACAAAACTTGCGTACATAGCGATATCAACTCTGTGCGCAGAGAAGTGTTTCTACTCAATTTCCATGATGTGGTACAAGAATTTTCTACATATCTCACTTGCCGACACGTAACTAAGACGTTCCGAAAGAAGGAAACTTGCGTACATAGCGATTTCAACTCTGTGCGCAGAAAAGCGTTTCTACTCAATTTCCATGATGTGGTACAAGAATTTTCTACATATATCACTTGCCGACACGTACCTAAGACGTTCCGAACGAAGGAAACTTGCGTACATAGCGATCTCTGCTCTGTGTTCAGAGAAACATGATTCCTCTATTTCCTTGACGTTGCACAAGAATTTTCCGCTTATTTCACTTACTGACACGTAACTAAGACGTTCCGAACGAAAGATACTTGCGTACATAGCGATCTAGACTCTGCATGCAGAGAAGTGTTTCTACTCAATTTCTATGATGTTGCACAAGAATTTTCTGCATATCTCACATGTTGACACGTAACTAAGACGTTCCGAACGAAGGAAAGTTGCGTACATAGCGATTTCAAATTTGTGTGCAGAAAAGCGTTTCTCCTCGATGACCTTCAAGTTGTACAAGAATTTTCTGCATATCTCACTTGCCGACACGTAACTAAGACGTTCCAAACGAACAAAACTTGCGTACATAGCGATTTCAACTCTGTGCGCAGAGAAGTGTTTCTACTCAATTTCCATGATGTGGTACAAAAATTTTCTGCATATCTCACTTGCCGACACGTAACTAAGACGTTCCGAAAGAAGGAAACTTGCGTACATAGCGATTTCAACTCTGTGCGCAGAAAAGCGTTTCTACTCAATTTCCATGATGTGGTACAATAATTTTCTGCATATCTCACTTGCCGACACGTACCTAAGACGTTCCGAACGAAGGAAACTTGCGTACATAGCGATCTCTGCTCTGTGTTCAGAGAAACATGATTCCTCTATTTCCTTGACGTTGCACAAGAATTTTCCGCTTATCTCACTTACTGACACGTAACTAAGACGTTCCGAACGAAAGATACTTGCGTACATAGCGATCTTGACTCTGCATGCAGAGAAGTGTTTCTATTCAATTTCTATGATGTTGTACAAGAATTTTCTGCATATCTCACTTGCCGACACGTACCTAAGACGTTCCGAACGAAGGAAACTTGCGTACATAGCGATCTCTGCTCTGTGTTCAGAGAAACATGATTCCTCTATTTCCTTGACGTTGCACAAGAATTTTCCGCTTATCTCACTTACTGACACGTAACTAAGACGTTCCGAACGAAAGATACTTGCGTACATAGCGATCTTGTCTCTGCATGCAGAGAAGTGTTTCTACTCAATTTCCATGATGTGGTACAAGAATTTTCTACATATCTCACTTGCCGACACGTAACTAAGACGTTCCGAACGAACAAAACTTGCGTACATAGCGATTTCAACTCTGTGCGCAGAGAAGTGTTTCTACTCAATTTCCATGATGTGGTACAAAAATTTTCAGCATATCTCACTTGCCGACACGTAACTAAGACGTTCCGAAAGAAGGAAAGTTGCGTACATAGCGATTTCGACTCTGTGCGCAGAAAAGCGTTTCTCCTCGATGACCTTCAAGTTGTACAAGAATTTTCTGCATATCTCACTTGCCGACACGTAACTAAGACGTTCCAAACGAACAAAACTTGCGTACATAGCGATATCAACTCTGTGTTCAGTGAAACGTGATTCCTTTATTTCCTTGACGTTGTACAAGAATTTTCTGCATATCTCACTTGCCGACACGTAACTAAGACGTTCCGAAAGAAGGAAACCTGCGTACATAGAGATTTCAACTCTGTGCGCAGAAAAGCGTTTCTACTCAATTTCCATGATGTGGTACAAGAATTTTCTACATATATCACTTGCCGACACGTACCTAAGACGTTCCGAACGAAGGAAACTTGCGTACATAGCGATCTCTGCCTTGTGTTCAGAGAAACATGATTCCTCTATTTCCTTGACGTTGCACAAGAATTTTCCGCTTATTTCACTTACTGACACGTAACTAAGACGTTCCGAACGAAAGATACTTGCGTACATAGCGATCTAGACTCTGCATGCAGAGAAGTGTTTCTACTCAATTTCTATGATGTTGCACAAGAATTTTCTGCATATCTCACATGTTGACACGTAACTAAGACGTTCCGAACGAAGGAAAGTTGCGTAAATAGCGATTTCAAATTTGTGTGCAGAAAAGCGTTTCTCCTCGATGACCTTCAAGTTGTACAAGAATTTTCTGCATATCTCACTTGCCGACACGTAACTAAGACGTTCCAAACGAACAAAACTTGCGTACATAGCGATTTCAACTCTGTGCGCAGAGAAGTGTTTCTACTCAATTTCCATGATGTGGTACAAAAATTTTCTGCATATCTCACTTGCCGACACGTAACTAAGACGTTCCGAAAGAAGGAAACTTGCGTACATAGCGATTTCAACTCTGTGCGCAGAAAAGCGTTTCTACTCAATTTCCATGATGTGGTACAAGAATTTTCTACATATATCACTTGCCGACACGTACCTAAGACGTTCCGAACGAAGGAAACTTGCGTACATAGCGATCTCTGCTCTGTGTTCAGAGAAACATGATTCCTCTATTTCCTTGACGTTGCACAAGAATTTTCCGCTTATTTCACTTACTGACACGTAACTAAGACGTTCCGAACGAAAGATACTTGCGTACATAGCGATCTAGACTCTGCATGCAGAGAAGTGTTTCTACTCAATTTCTATGATGTTGCACAAGAATTTTCTGCATATCTCACATGTTGACACGTAACTAAGACGTTCCGAACGAAGGAAAGTTGCGTACATAGCGATTTCAAATTTGTGTGCAGAAAAGCGTTTCTCCTCGATGACCTTCAAGTTGTACAAGAATTTTCTGCATATCTCACTTGCCGACACGTAACTAAGACGTTCCAAACGAACAAAACTTGCGTACATAGCGATTTCAACTCTGTGCGCAGAGAAGTGTTTCTACTCAATTTCCATGATGTGGTACAAAAATTTTCTGCATATCTCACTTGCCGACACGTAACTAAGACGTTCCGAAAGAAGGAAACTTGCGTACATAGCGATTTCAACTCTGTGCGCAGAAAAGCGTTTCTACTCAATTTCCATGATGTGGTACAAGAATTTTCTGCATATCTCACTTGCCGACACGTACCTAAGACGTTCCGAACGAAGGAAACTTGCGTACATAGCGATCTCTGCTCTGTGTTCAGAGAAACATGATTCCTCTATTTCCTTGACGTTGCACAAGAATTTTCCGCTTATCTCACTTACTGACACGTAACTAAGACGTTCCGAACGAAAGATACTTGCGTACATAGCGATCTTGACTCTGCATGCAGAGAAGTGTTTCTATTCAATTTCTATGATGTTGTACAAGAATTTTCTGCATATCTCACTTGCCGACACGTACCTAAGACGTTCCGAACGAAGGAAACTTGCGTACATAGCGATCTCTGCCTTGTGTTCAGAGAAACATGATTCCTCTATTTCCTTGACGTTGCACAAGAATTTTCCGCTTATTTCACTTACTGACACGTAACTAAGACGTTCCGAAAGAAGGAAACTTGCGTACATAGCGATTTCAACTCTGTGCGCAGAGAAGTGTTTCTACTCAATTTCCATGATGTGGTACAAAAATTTTCAGCATATCTCACTTGCCGACACGTAACTAAGACGTTCCGAAAGAAGGAAAGTTGCGTACATAGCGATTTCGACTCTGTGCGCAGAAAAGCGTTTCTCCTCGATGACCTTCAAGTTGTACAAGAATTTTCTGCATATCTCACTTGCCGACACGTAACTAAGACGTTCCAAACGAACAAAACTTGCGTACATAGCGATATCAACTCTGTGTTCAGTGAAACGTGATTCCTTTATTTCCTTGACGTTGTACAAGAATTTTCTGCATATCTCACTTGCCGACACGTAACTAAGACGTTCCGAAAGAAGGAAACTTGCGTACATAGAGATTTCAACTCTGTGCGCAGAAAAGCGTTTCTACTCAATTTCCATGATGTGGTACAAGAATTTTCTACATATATCACTTGCCGACACGTACCTAAGACGTTCCGAACGAAGGAAACTTGCGTACATAGCGATCTCTGCCTTGTGTTCAGAGAAACATGATTCCTCTATTTCCTTGACGTTGCACAAGAATTTTCCGCTTATTTCACTTACTGACACGTAACTAAGACGTTCCGAACGAAAGATACTTGCGTACATAGCGATCTAGACTCTGCATGCAGAGAAGTGTTTCTACTCAATTTCTGTGATGTTGCACAAGAATTTTCTGCATATCTCACATGTTGACACGTAACTAAGACGTTCCGAACGAAGGAAAGTTGCGTACATAGCGATTTCAAATTTGTGTGCAGAAAAGCGTTTCTCCTCGATGACCTTCAAGTTGTACAAGAATTTTCTGCATATCTCACTTGCCGACACGTAACTAAGACGTTCCAAACGAACAAAACTTGCGTACATAGCGATTTCAACTCTGTGCGCAGAGAAGTGTTTCTACTCAATTTCCATGATGTGGTACAAAAATTTTCTGCATATCTCACTTGCCGACACGTAACTAAGACGTTCCGAAAGAAGGAAACTTGCGTACATAGCGATTTCAACTCTGTGCGCAGAAAAGCGTTTCTACTCAATTTCCATGATGTGGTACAAGAATTTTCTGCATATCTCACTTGCCGACACGTACCTAAGACGTTCCGAACGAAGGAAACTTGCGTACATAGCGATCTCTGCTCTGTGTTCAGAGAAACATGTTTCCTCTATTTCCTTGACGTTGCACAAGAATTTTCCGCTTATCTCACTTACTGACACGTAACTAAGACGTTCCGAACGAAAGATACTTGCGTACATAGCGATCTTGACTCTGCATGCAGAGAAGTGTTTCTATTCAATTTCTATGATGTTGTACAAGAATTTTCTGCATATCTCACTTGCCGACACGTACCTAAGACGTTCCGAACGAAGGAAACTTGCGTACATAGCGATCTCTGCTCTGTGTTCAGAGAAACATGATTCCTCTATTTCCTTGACGTTGCACAAGAATTTTCCGCTTATCTCACTTACTGACACGTAACTAAGACGTTCCGAACGAAAGATACTTGCGTACATAGCGATCTTGTCTCTGCATGCAGAGAAGTGTTTCTACTCAATTTCCATGATGTGGTACAAGAATTTTCTACATATCTCACTTGCCGACACGTAACTAAGACGTTCCGAACGAACAAAACTTGCGTACATAGCGATTTCAACTCTGTGCGCAGAGAAGTGTTTCTACTCAATTTCCATGATGTGGTACAAAAATTTTCAGCATATCTCACTTGCCGACACGTAACTAAGACGTTCCGAAAGAAGGAAAGTTGCGTACATAGCGATTTCGACTCTGTGCGCAGAAAAGCGTTTCTCCTCGATGACCTTCAAGTTGTACAAGAATTTTCTGCATATCTCACTTGCCGACACGTAACTAAGACGTTCCAAACGAACAAAACTTGCGTACATAGCGATATCAACTCTGTGTTCAGTGAAACGTGATTCCTTTATTTCCTTGACGTTGTACAAGAATTTTCTGCATATCTCACTTGCCGACACGTAACTAAGACGTTCCGAAAGAAGGAAACCTGCGTACATAGAGATTTCAACTCTGTGCGCAGAAAAGCGTTTCTACTCAATTTCCATGATGTGGTACAAGAATTTTCTACATATATCACTTGCCGACACGTACCTAAGACGTTCCGAACGAAGGAAACTTGCGTACATAGCGATCTCTGCCTTGTGTTCAGAGAAACATGATTCCTCTATTTCCTTGACGTTGCACAAGAATTTTCCGCTTATTTCACTTACTGACACGTAACTAAGACGTTCCGAACCAAAGATACTTGCGTACATAGCGATCTAGACTCTGCATGCAGAGAAGTGTTTCTACTCAATTTCTATGATGTTGCACAAGAATTTTCTGCATATCTCACATGTTGACACGTAACTAAGACGTTCCGAACGAAGGAAAGTTGCGTACATAGCGATTTCAAATTTGTGTGCAGAAAAGCGTTTCTCCTCGATGACCTTCAAGTTGTACAAGAATTTTCTGCATATCTCACTCGCCGACACGTAACTAAGACGTTCCGAACGAACAAAACTTGCGTACATAGCGATTTCAACTCTGTGCGCAGAGAAGTGTTTCTACTCAATTTCCATGATGTGGTACAAAAATTTTCAGCATATCTCACTTGCCGACACGTAACTAAGACGTTCCGAAAGAAGGAAACTTGCGTACATAGCGATTTCAACTCTGTGCGCAGAAAAGCGTTCATACTCAATTTCCATGATGTGGTACAAGAATTTTCTACATATCTCACTTGCCGACACGTACCTAAGACGTTCCGAACGAAGGAAACTTGCGTACATAGCGATCTCTGCTCTGTGTTCAGAGAAACATGATTCCTCTATTTCCTTGACGTTGCACAAGAATTTTCCGCTTATCTCACTTACTGACACGTAACTAAGACGTTCCGAACGAAAGATACTTGCGTACATAGCGATCTAGACTCTGCATGCAGAGAAGTGTTTCTACTCAATTTCTATGATGTTGCACAAGAATTTTCTGCATATCTCACATGTTGACACGTAACTAAGACGTTCCGAACGAAGGAAAGTTGCGTACATAGCGATTTCAAATTTGTGTGCAGAAAAGCGTTTCTCCTCGATGACCTTCAAGTTGTACAAGAATTTTCTGCATATGTCACTTGCCGACACGTAACTAAGACGTTCCAAACGAACAAAACTTGCGTACATAGCGATTTCAACTCTGTGCGCAGAGAAGTGTTTCTACTCAATTTCCATGATGTGGTACAAAAATTTTCTGCATATCTCACTTGCCGACACGTAACTAAAACGTTCCGAAAGAAGGAAACTTGCGTACATAGCGATTTCAACTCTGTGCGCAGAAAAGCGTTTCTACTCAATGACCTTCAAGTTGTACAAGAATTTTCGACAAATATCACTTACTGACACGTACCTAAGACGTTCCGAACGAAAGAAACTTGCGTACATAGCGATCTCTGCTCTATGTTCAGTGAAACGTGTTTCCTTTATTTCCTTAACGTTGTACAAGAATTTTCTGCATATCTCACTTGGCGACACGTAACTAAGACGTTCCAAACGAACAAAACTTGCGTACATAGCGATTTCAACTCTGTGCGCAGAGAAGTGTTTCTACTCAATTTCCATGATGTGATACAAGAATTTTCTGCATATCTCACATGTTGACACGTAACTAAGACGTTCCGAACGAAGGAAAGTTGCGTACATAGCGATATCGACTCTGTGCGCATAAAAGCGTTTCTCCTCGATGACCTTCAAGTTGTACAAGAATTTTCTGCATATCTCACTTATCGACACATAACTAAGACGTTCCAAAAGAAGGAAACTTGCGTACATAGCGATTTCAACTCTGTGCGCAGAAAAGCGTTTCTACTCAATTTCCATGATGTGGTACAAGAATTTTCTACATATCTCACTTGCCGACACGTACCTAAGACGTTCCGAACGAAGGAAACTTGCGTACATAGCGATCTCTGCTCTGTGTTCAGAGAAACATGATTCCTCTATTTCCTTGACGTTGCACAAGAATTTTCCGCTTATCTCACTTACTGACACGTAACTAAGACGTTCCGAACGAAAGATACTTGCGTACATAGCGATCTTGTCTCTGCATGCAGAGAAGTGTTTCTACTCAATTTCCATGATGTGGTACAAGAATTTTCTACATATCTCACTTGCCGACACGTAACTAAGACGTTCCGAACGAACAAAACTTGCGTACATAGCGATTTCAACTCTGTGCGCAGAGAAGTGTTTCTACTCAATTTCCATGATGTGGTACAAAAATTTTCAGCATATCTCACTTGCCGACACGTAACTAAGACGTTCCGAAAGAAAAAAAGTTGCGTACATAGCGATTTCGACTCTGTGCGCAGAAAAGCGTTTCTCCTCGATGACCTTCAAGTTGTACAAGAATTTTCTGCATATCTCACTTGCCGACACGTAACTAAGACGTTCCAAACGAACAAAACTTGCGTACATAGCGATATCAACTCTGTGCGCAGAGAAGTGTTTCTACTCAATTTCCATGATGTGGTACAAGAATTTTCTACATATCTCACTTGCCGACACGTAACTAAGACGTTCCGAACGAACAAAACTTGCGTACATAGCGATTTCAACTCTGTGCGCAGAGAAGTGTTTCTACTCAATTTCCATGATGTGGTACAAAAATTTTCAGCATATCTCACTTGCCGACACGTAACTAAGACGTTCCGAAAGAAGGAAAGTTGCGTACATAGCGATTTCGACTCTGTGCGCAGAAAAGCGTTTCTCCTCGATGACCTTCAAGTTGTACAAGAATTTTCTGCATATCTCACTTGCCGACACGTAACTAAGACGTTCCAAACGAACAAAACTTGCGTACATAGCGATATCAACTCTGTGCGCAGAGAAGTGTTTCTACTCAATTTCCATGATGTGGTACAAGAATTTTCTACATATCTCACTTGCCGACACGTAACTAAGACGTTCCGAACGAACAAAACTTGCGTACATAGCGATTTCAACTCTGTGCGCAGAGAAGTGTTTCTACTCAATTTCCATGATGTGGTACAAAAATTTTCAGCATATCTCACTTGCCGACACGTAACTAAGACGTTCCGAAAGAAGGAAACTTGCGTACATAGCGATTTCAACTCTGTGCGCAGAAAAGCGTTCCTACTCAATTTCCATGATGTGGTACAAGAATTTTCTACATATCTCACTTGCCGACACGTACCTAAGACGTTCCGAACGAAGGAAACTTGCGTACATAGCGATCTCTGCTCTGTGTTCAGAGAAACATGATTCCTCTATTTCCTTGACGTTGCACAAGAATTTTCCGCTTATCTCACTTACTGACACGTAACTAAGACGTTCCGAACGAAAGATTCTTGCGTACATAGCGATCTAGACTCTGCATGCAGAGAAGTGTTTCTACTCAATTTCTATGATGTTGCACAAGAATTTTCTGCATATCTCACATGTTGACACGTAACTAAGACGTTCCGAACGAAGGAAAGTTGCGTACATAGCGATTTCAAATTTGTGTGCAGAAAAGCGTTTCTCCTCGATGACCTTCAAGTTGTACAAGAATTTTCTGCATATCTCACTTGCCGACACGTAACTAAGACGTTCCAAACGAACAAAACTTGCGTAAATAGCGATTTCAACTCTGTGCGCAGAGAAGTGTTTCTACTCAATTTCCATGATGTGGTACAAAAATTTTCTGCATATCTCACTTGCCGACACGTAACTAAAACGTTCCGAAAGAAGGAAACTTGCGTACATAGCGATTTCAACTCTGTGCGCAGAAAAGCGTTTCTACTCAATTTCCATGATGTGGTACAAGAATTTTCTGCATATCTCACTTGCCGACACGTACCTAAGACGTTCCGAACGAAGGAAACTTGCGTACATAGCGATCTCTGCTCTGTGTTCAGAGAAACATGATTCCTCTATTTCCTTGACGTTGCACAAGAATTTTCCGCTTATCTCACTTACTGACACGTAACTAAGACATTCCGAACGAAAGATACTTGCGTACATAGCGATCTAGACTCTGCATGCAGAGAAGTGTTTCTACTTAATTTCTATGATGTTGCACAAGAATTTTCTGCATATCTCACATGTTGACACGTAACTAAGACGTTCCGAACGAAGGAAAGTTGCGTACATAGCGATTTCAAATTTGTGTGCAGAAAAGCGTTTCTCCTCAATGACCTTCAAGTTGTACAAGAATTTTCGACAAATATCACTTACTGACACGTACCTAAGACGTTCCGAACGAAAGAAACTTGCGTACATAGCGATCTCTGCTCTATGTTCAGTGAAACGTGTTTCCTTTATTTCCTTAACGTTGTACAAGAATTTTCTGCATATCTCACTTGGCGACACGTAACTAAGACGTTCCAAACGAACAAAACTTGCGTACATAGCGATTTCAACTCTGTGCGCAGAGAAGTGTTTCTACTCAATTTCCATGATGTGATACAAGAATTTTCTGCATATCTCACATGTTGACACGTAACTAAGACGTTCCGAACGAAGGAAAGTTGCGTACATAGCGATATCGACTCTGTGCGCATAAAAGCGTTTCTCCTCGATGACCTTCAAGTTGTACAAGAATTTTCTGCATATCTCACTTGCCGACACGTAACTAAGACGTTCCAAACGAACAAAACTTGCGTACATAGCGATTTCAACTCTGTGCGCAGAGAAGTGTTTCTAATCAATTTCCATGGTGTGGTACAAAAATTTTCTGCATATCTCACTTGCCGACACGTAACTAAGACGTTCCAAAAGAAGGAAACTTGCGTACATAGCGATTTCAACTCTGTGCGCAGAAAAGCGTTTCTACTCAATTTCCATGATGTGGTACAAGAATTTTCTACATATCTCACTTGCCGACACGTACCTAAGACGTTCCGAACGTAGGAAACTTGCGTACATAGCGATCTCTGCTCTGTGTTCAGAGAAACATGATTCCTCTATTTCCTTGACGTTGCACAAGAATTTTCCGCTTATCCCACTTACTGACACGTAACTAAGACGTTCCGAACGAAAGATACTTGCGTACATAGCGATCTTGACTCTGCATGCAGAGAAGTGTTTCTACTCAATTTCCTTGTTGTTGCACAAGAATTTTCTGCATATCTCACATGTCGACACGTAACTAAGACGTTCCGAACGAAAGAAACTTGCGTACATAGCGATCTCTGCTCTGTGTTCAGTGAAACGTGATTCCTTTATTTCCTTGACGTTGTACAAGAATTTTCTGCATATCTCACTTGCCGACACGTACCTAAGACGTTCCGAACGAAGGAAACTTGCGTACATAGCGATCTCTGCTCTGTGTTCAGAGAAACATGATTCCTCTATTTCCTTGACGTTGCATAAGAATTTTCCGCTTATCTCACTTACTGACACGTAACTAAGACGTTCCGAACGAAAGATACTTGCGTACATAGCGATCTTGACCCTGCATGCAGAGAAGTGTTTCTACTCAATTTCTATGATGTTGTACTAGAATTTTCTACATATCTCACTTGCCGATACGTAACTAAGACCTTCCGAACGAAGGAAACTTGCGTACGTAGCGATATCTGCTCTGTGTTCAGTGAAACGTGATTCCTTTATTTCCTTGACGTTGTACAAGAATTTTCTGCATATCTCACTTGCCGACACGTAACTAAGACGTTCCAAACGAACAAAACTTGCGTACATAGCGATTTCAACTCTGTGCGCAGAGAAGTGTTTCTACTCAATTTCCATGATGTGGTACAAAAATTTTCTGCATATCTCACTTGCCGACACGTAACTAAGACGTTCCGAAAGAAGGAAACTTGCGTACATAGCGATATCAACTCTGTGCGCAGAAAAGCGTTCCTACTCAATTTCCATGATGTGGTACAAGAATTTTCTACATATCTCACTTGCCGACACGTACCTAAGACGTTCCGAACGAAGGAAACTTGCGTACATAGCGATCTCTGCTTTGTGTTCAGAGAAACATGATTCCTCTATTTCCTTGACGTTGCACAAGAATTTTCCGCTTATCTCACTTACTGACACGTAACTAAGACGTTCCGAACGAAAGATACTTGCGTACATAGCGATCTTGACTCTGCATGCAGAGAAGTGTTTCTATTCAATTTCTATGATGTTGTACAAGAATTTTCTACATATCTCACTTGCCGACACGTACCTAAGACGTTCCGAACGAAGGAAACTTGCGTACATAGCGATCTCTGCTCTGTGTTCAGAGAAACATGATTCCTCTATTTCCTTGACGTTGCACAAGAATTTTCCGCTTATCTCACTTACTGACACGTAACTAAGACGTTCCGAACGAAAGATACTTGCGTACATAGCGATCTTGTCTCTGCATGCAGAGAAGTGTTTCTACTCAATTTCCATGATGTGGTACAAGAATTTTCTACATATCTCACTTGCCGACACGTAACTAAGACGTTCCGAAAGAAGGAAACTTGCGTACATAGAGATTTCAACTCTGTGCGCAGAAAAGCGTTTCTACTCAATTTCCATGATGTGGTACAAGAATTTTCTACATATCTCATTTGCCGACACGTACCTAAGACGTTCCGACGAAGGAAACTTGCGTACATAGCGATCTCTGCTCTGTGTTCAGAGAAACATGATTCCTCTATTTCCTTGACGTTGCACATGAATTTTCCACTTATCTCACTTACTGACACGTAACTAAGACGTTCCGAACGAAAGATACTTGCGTACATAGCGATCTTGACTCTGCATGCAGAGAAGTGTTTCTACTCAATTTCCTTGTTGTTGCACAAGAATTTTCTGCATATCTCACATGTCGACACATAACTAAGACGTTCCGAGCGAAAGAAACTTGCGTACATAGCGATATCTGCTCTGTGTTCAGTGAAACGTGATTCCTTTATTTCCTTGACGTTGTACAAGAATTTTCTGCATATCTCACTTGCCGACACGTAACTAAGACGTTCCAAACGAACAAAACTTGCGTACATAGCGATTTAAACTCTGTGCGCAGAGAAGTGTTTCTACTCAATTTCCTTGACGTTGCACAAGAATTTTCCGCTTATCTCACTTACTCACACGTAACTAAGACGTTCCGAACGAAAGATACTTGCGTACATAGCGATCTTGACTCTGCATGCAGAGAAGTGTTTCTACTCAATTTCCATGATGTGGTACAACAATTCTCTACATATCTCACTTGCCGACACGTAACTAAGACGTTCCGAACGAACAAAACTTGCGTACATAGCGATTTCAACTCTGTGCGCAGAGAAGTGTTTCTACTCAATTTCCATGATGTGGTACAAAAATTTTCTGCATATCTCACTTGCCGACACGTAACTAAGACGTTCCGAAAGAAGGAAACTTGCGTACATAGCGATTTCAACTCTGTGCGCAGAAAAGCGTTTCTACTCAATTTCCATGATGTGGTACAAGAATTTTCTACATATATGACTTGCCGACACGTACCTAAGACGTTCCGAACGAAGGAAACTTCCCAGTAAACACGCAGGGCTCATTTCCGTAACAATTATATAATATTCTATATGTATATATTACAGATCATTAAAATGAAACTATAACGTATCAGTTATATCAATAACATAATAAATCTATAATTGTTGCATAGAATTGTTATGTAATTTTGTCGTTACTTTGTTATGTAACATTTTTACAGTTTTGTGAACGTTAATGTGCATACTCTAAAAGTTTCGTAAATGCTACGTAACTCTAACGACGTAAATGTAACGTTATAATAAATACGTAACATTTATACAGTTTTGTGAACGTTAATGTGCATACTCTAAAAGTTTCGTAAATGCTACGTAACTCTAACGACGTAATTGTAACGTTATAATAAATACGTAACATTTATGTATTTTGGTGAAATGTAAATGTGTATACTCTAAAAGTTTTATAAATGCTACGTAACTCTAATGACATAATTGAAACGTTATGTTAAATACGTACCAATTATGTATTTTGGTGAATGTAAATGTGTACACTCTAAAAACTTCATAAATGCTACATAACTCTAACGACATAAGTATATCGTTATGTTAAACATGTAACATTAACATTATTTTATTGATGTCAATGTATATATTTTTGTTAAAACCTTGTAAAAAGAATTCGTAAAAGGAAGAGAATTATGCAGAAACAAGAAAATGAAAGATTTTGAGAGAGGAAAGTTGCGATATATTTATTTATAATTTAAAAGCGGTAACAATATATCAATCATGCCTTTTTTAGAGAAGAACTACAACATCACAAACGCGTGCTCCGTGCACACCATATACATTTATTGTGTGTGTACCACATTTGATTTTTTTTTGTGTGTATACAGGGTGATTCAAAACAACTTTTAGTTCTTAAAATGTCGTATTCTTGAATTAATTCTAAGACGATTTTTCCTTTATCAAAATTTTATCCGAAGCTTAGTTGTTAAATTATAATATATGTATACACACACACACACACACACACATATGTAATACACAGACACACACGCACACGATAAATGCGTGTGGCGCACGCAAAGCGCACACTTGTAATGTCTAGTAATAACAAAATTTCCATATCGTATTACACATAAAAAAATATATACCATTGTTGACATTTTTGAGTGTTCTGAAAAGATGATAAATGCATATAATATCATTGAGAAAAACGTATTTGAAACATATTTTCTTAATATAGAGTTATAAATGTGGAAAATAAAATTATATATTAAAAAAAAAATTTTTAAATATACACCAGATATCTTTTTTTGAATGATATATGTATACTATTTTTCTGTTATGTAACATTTATGAAATTTTTATAGTATACACATTTACATTTATCAAAATACATAATTGTTACGTATTTAACATAACATTTCAATTATATCATTAGAGTTACGTAACATGTATGAAACTTTTAGAGTATACACATTTACATTCACCAAAATACATAAATGTTATGTATATTTAACATAACGTGTCAATTATGTCGTTAAAATTACGTGGCATTCACGAAACTTTTAGAGTATACACATTTATGTTCACCAAATTGCATAAATGTTACATAATAGAGTAACGACAAAATGACATAACATTTCTATGTAACAATTATAGATTCATTACGTTATTGACATAACTGATACGTCATAGTTTTGTTTTGTTCATTTATAACATATAGAATATTATGTAATTATTAAGTAAATATACGTTTACTGAAATTTTTTACTTATGTTCTTTGTGCAAGACGCATAATTAGTAAATTTTTCTCTACATTATGCATCTGTGTAAGTTATGTGAACATGCCCTAGGGGGTAAGTCTGTGATTGGCTTATTGTTAGTCGTATTAAGTATACGTGCAAGCATAGACATAGTCGCTGCTACTTGCGAGCGAGAGAGAACGCAAGGAGCACGGAACAGAGTATGTCCTTTTCTACGTGTATCTTTACCCCCACTCCTTAAATAAAGGCAAACGCTCGGTCTAGATATACTATGTCTATGCGTGCAAGGCTGCGTTCGGAAACATCACTCGTGTGCACACGAGTGTCGTTCTATCTTTGTTATGTACCAAAAGTTAAACAAAGATAGAACGTCGCTCGTGTGCACACGGGTAATGTTTCCGAACGCAGCTCTAGTGCGCAATCATCGTACAAAGCATCCCAAGCTTCTGCGCGCTAGGCTTTACTTTTCAATATGGCCAAATCTACGAAAACAGTAGTTGTGCGTGTGAAAAAATTGTGTTGAAAGTGTGAACAGTATCGAGATATTGGTAAGTATGAAATAAATATTAACTTAATAATTAATGCCAACAAATGATAATTGTTGTCTTGTGGTAAAAAAGCTATGCTAAAGATTGAATTCCTCTTGTGCAGTGAACAAAAGATACATCGCGTACCACGTGAAAACTGAAAACCACGTGCGCCTAACAAAGGACAAAGGACCTCGTGCCGGCGAAAGATACACCTAGTTTTGCCTCATTATTTTTATATTTTGGCATTTTTATAGTAAGTACGATTTATTTTATGCAACATTATTTTTCCCATGTTTTTTTTACAATATTTGTTGCACGGTCATATAATGAGAAAAACAAGAAATCTCTTATTTGCACTACTTTTTGAATCAGAAGCTTGAATATTTCGAGTGTAAAGTTACATCATTTCTTAATTATAGATTTTTTATTTTTTATTGCATTGCGGCATACTAAATTCCGGTTTATAATTTTTTTATAATGATCGTAATGGTAATTCCAATGATAAATGATATCAATTATGAAATATAGCTTTTATATTGTTGAACAAGATATCTGCATTAGAAAAAACTGTAGATATGTTTTTTCGAATACTTCATATATTTTGAAAGTTTATTATTGACTGTTTTCATAATAATTTTTTGCAAATGAAATAGAATCTTATAATTAATAAATATTTTCTATGCATGAGTCTTAATTTTTCAATTTGGTATTTGATCGTGAATTAATTTGATGTAAACTGATTTTTATTCAAGTATAAAATATTCAAACATGATAGCATTAATTATTACAAGTCATTACATAATGAAGTTATAGGTCTTAAAAAATTGTAAATATTATGCGTGCAATATGCTTATATAATTACTTTAATTTATAATTTATAGTTTATAATAACATGCAACGTAACAAAAAAAATTATTCGTGTTTAATTAATTACAACACCAAAATACATTACAAAAATATTTCCGTTAAAAGACATTAAAAAATTATGTAGGTTGTTTCACCATAATTGTGAGAAATCAAATTTTTCATATATAAATGAAATACTATTTAAGAAACATAGATTGCATTTTTTCTGAAATTTTCTATTAGCGTCCTTAAAATATTACATAAATTATATTTTAATTATTGAATTAGTTTGTTTCGATAAAAAACTGCAAATGTCTTAAAACATTTTTTATTTGTCAAAATATTTTTAATTCTCCATATAAGCTTCCTATATATTGTTTCAGTGAAAAAGGAAAATATAATATAAACAATAATATCAGGCAAACCCAAACCTATATTCGTATACATAATCGCAATTCATCTATTTCCTATTGCTTTATAAAATTATATTATGTCCAAATCAAAATTAAGACTAGACATTAATTCTTTAACGCCAAGGCAGCGGCGACGTATTTTCTTAAAAAAATTTCGTAATATCTGCCAAATGACTATTAATTCAAATTTGGAAATTCAAAATAATATCGTAAGTTTATCGAATGGGCCAGGTAACATCGAACAATTACCTCAGCAGCAAAATGTACTAAAAGAAATTGATATCGATTATTCCAATGTAATGAACACTCATAAGTGTACAGAAAATAATCATGATTTAGTTTCTGAACATTCGGAAATTAGTATTGATAAAAATAGTCTTCAGTTAAGTATTTCAAGTGATAAATTTTCTAAAACAGAATTTTGTAAAACAGAACTTATTAACGACATCCGATTATGGGCTATTGAAAATCGTGTCAGTCATTCTGCTATTAGTAGTTTACTGAAAATTCTAGTAAAATACGGCCATAATGTTCCGATTGATGCTCGAACTCTATTTCAAACGCCCAAACAAGTAGACATTATTGAAATGACACCAGGAAAATATTATCATGCAGGTTTAGATGATAGTTTGAAAAAATCTATTCGTAAGCATTATTGTCGAAATAATTTACCATCTCAGATAAATATTAATGTGAATATAGATGGTCTTCCTTTAACAAAATCTTCTGGGAGTCAATTTTGGCCTATTTTAGGTAGTATAGTTGCAGATATTTACACCGAACCGTTTATAATTGGTGTTTATCATGGTTTTGAAAAGCCAAAATGTTGCAATACTTTTTTGAAATATTTTAAGGATGATTGTTTAGAAATTTTCCGAACTGGCATTGTAGAATACGGCAAAAAAATAACTGTGAAATTGAACGTATTTATCTGCGATGCTCCTGCAAAATCGTTTATCAAGGGAACTAAAGGACATAATGCGTATTTTGGATGCGGTAATTGTATTCAAGAGGGAGATTACATAGAAAATCGAGTAACGTACCCAGAAATTAATGCAATGTTAAGATCAGATGAATCTTTTAAATTAAGAAAACAAGAAGAACACCATAAAATCACCATAAAATCTTGAAGATTTAAACATTGGAATGGTTACTCAATTTCCTTTAGACTACATGCATCTCGTACTATTAGGAGTAATGAAAAAATTGTTGCAGTTTTGGATTAAAGGTAAACATAATGTTCGTATGGTTGCAACTCAGATAACTCTTGCTTCAACTTCTTTATTATCTATGTCATTATTCCTACCTAAGGAATTTGCTAGAAAGCCAAGGAAATTAGATGAGGTTGATCGCTTTAAAGCCACCGAATTAAGACAATTATTATTATATACTGGGCCAATAATCTTTTTTAAAAAATTATCACGTGATAAATATGTTCATTTTTTGAGTCTGAGCATAGCAATTCGAATTTTATGTAGCAAAGAATATTGCGTACAACTGCTTGATTATGCACACAGTTTATTATTGTATTTTGTTGAAAATTATTGCACATTATATGGTCGTCAATATTTATCATATAACGTTCATAATTTAATTCATTTGTGTTATTATGTAAAATTATGGGGAGTGTTAGATAAATTTAGTGCGTTTAAGTTCGAAAATTATATGCAAAAAATTAAATCAAGAATTAGATCTTCGAGTCGGCCATTAGAACAATTAGTCAATCGTTGTAAAGAAGAAGATAATTTTAATATAACAAATGTAGAAAAGAATTATCCAATACCAAAAGTACGTATTATAAATGGCAAAAAGATAATAAAATCAGTTCAATGTAAAGGTTTCTATCTAAGTACAAGAACTGCTGATAATTGTTGTCTTTTGTTAGATGGTACAACGATTTCACTTACGACAATTTATTTTAAAAATAAACAGATTTACATTATTGGCAAAAAGTATTTAAATATTAAATCATTTTTTCGCATTCCATGCAACTCTTTAAATATCGGAATTAAAAAAATTAACGAGTCACAGTATGAGTTAATTACTATTCCATTGTCTGATATTAAATTAAAATGTGTAAAACTGCCTTTATGTGACGAAGAAGCTGTGATCTTGCCTTTACTGCACCAACAAGATATATGTTTATGGCGAGTACTCATATTGATAGAATATATAATTGAAAACAATATTAAATTAATTAACAAGTTTTACTTTTTTACAGATTATTAATAATGGTAAAAAATTTCGCTGTCGTAACTTTTCCAAGCGATGGGAATAATGAAGAAGAGATCGTATCAGAAGTTCCATCTTTATGGCTTTCTTCCAATTTAACAGAATGCTGGTGGCCATCGGTAAAAAATATAAACATGTTTATTGTGAAACAAACTCCACCTGTTACTAATAATCCTAAATGGACACTTTATCCTATCAAATTTCATGGATATTATGGTAATTTATATTTTACTTCAGAATTTATGTAATTATTTTTTTAATATTTTAAAAAAATAATGTAATTTGTAAATTACGGTTTTGTCCTAATCAAGATTCATTAGATGAGGCTAGACAAAGAGCAACGAATTATTCTTCAAGCGATGAAAATAATACAAATCAAATAAAGAAGTCATGCACAAAACGGTCACTAAATACAGTTTATGATAATGAATCTGAATCTGATTCTGATGACTCACGTTCAATTATATCAAATCCACCATCAATCCACAATGTCTCACAATCAGCCAAAAATATTCAATCAATCTCAAATATTTTGGATTCAACAATTATTAATAATATTGATATGGAAATTCTTGATGGAACTATAGTACCTCACAAAAGTAATTTTTATTTTAATTCTTTTATTCCATTTTTATTATCTCTATAATAAAACGGTTTTTTTTTAAATTATAGTTATTGTTTATTATGAGTAATCTAATACTTTTTTAATATTTCTAGATATGCAGGATGTATATACGTTAGTGTCAGAAATGTCAGATAAAATGGAAGGTTTTGTATTTACTTTTTATCTTATAATTTTATTAATATCTCTTTATGGCATTGTTTACTCAATATTATTAATTTTTTAGATAATTTTGAAAAAATATGTACAGCTATAACTACAATTTCATTAGACATACAAACTATAGATATTCGTTTAAAAAACATAGAAACACAACATAACCAACATAAGTCTAAAGACTCTGCCAGGGATACATCAAATATACAAAAATCTTTTCCGTTTAAGAGTATAAATGAAATAATAGCTTTTGAAAAGAATTTATCAGAAAATGCAGATGAGTACAACAAATTTGTAAGTTTAATTAAGTTATTTAAATGCAAATTTTATTTAAATAGAATAATGTAAATTATATTATTGGTATGTTTTATTTCTAAAGATGCTGTATATATCTCGCATAGGCGGAGGGTCCGCTAAAGAAAATTTAATTCGTATATATCGAACTTTATTTTCTAATGAAGTTGCCAAGGTATCATCCTGGAAAGGACTACGTAATCATTTTAAAATAAGTAGTTTAAAGTCTATATTGACGGGAATACAAGGTAAAATATATTTTTATATTTATAAATAAATTTATAAAATATGCAATTTAATTTAACGTAAAATTTTTTTAATAATTCAGCAACAATTTTGGCTCAACATCAATTCACAAACAAAGAGTTTGAAGACATCACGAAAGAATGGTTTCGCCAAGGTGGTCAAAGGCTTAGCAGACAACAAAAAGACTCTGAAGAAGCAAATCCGCAAGTTATTTAAATGTCTCAAAAGCTTATTATTTTTTCATTATAATCTTTTTTCTTATTAGTCTATGAGCTTTCGGCTTATGATCTTTTTTTTATTGGCCTAGAGTCTTAATTAACATAAGAAATATTTTTTTTAACTAATGTTTTTTTTATATTGAATGATTTTAACACTAAACCTACCACGACTGGTTAAACAATCGGTCAAAACGTTATCAAAGTTTAAAAATTTCTGCATTTGGTATAAATAAGTTGTCGGTAGATTTAGTGTTAAATACTTAAGTTTTTAAATTTTTATGTTCTAAAATCTAAAATCATAGTCTGCACTCTTTTCATTTTGAGTTCTCAACGTCATTATTTGAGTTAAATACTTCTTTTAGGAGAATTAGTAGAATTAAAGTATGCATTATGTTGATACATTTAATAGTTTATCTAACAATCTTTTTAATTACAAAAAGTATAATTGCTTTATTGTTTTTCTTTCAAATGAAAATCGAATTGCGTTTCCATTTTTGTTTAAATTAGATTTATTCTAACGGTACACACTTATATTATTAACAAATGTGTTATAATTAACGAATCATACATGAATCTCAAAGATTTTGACAAGTGTGTTTATGAAAAGTTTATGGATGTAAAAATTATAGTTTTCATGTGGGGAGAAGCCTAAAAAACTCATTTCTTATTGATGTATAGCGTTAAAACAAAAAATAATATCGCGAATACTCGAGTGTACCGTGAAGTTTAAATTTATCATATTAATTACTATTATAATAAATTTATAATTTATAATATTTCTAAATTTAATTAATTTATAATATTATTAATTGTTATTAGTGTACTATATTTTGCAACAAAATTAGGAAATTATTGTACTTCGGCGTAAAAAGGCGTAGAAAGGATGAAATTCAAATTGATATACTTTTCGAAAAAATTATCACAGAATGATATTTAAAACAGATTTTAAAGCTAGAAAACATAACTTTCCAATGCTCTAACGGAGATTTTTCTAACGATTTTTCTTATACAGATTTTATTACAAGTGGTGCTACTTTAAAATGAGCTTTGTAATTGTAGAAAAAAACTTCAACTTTAATAGGCGAGTACGTAGAGAACAATTTTTTCATCAATTCTATTAATTGTAATAAAACTTAACATTTTCTCTTTAAAATGCTTTTTTTAAACAGTTCTACGACCACATGACATTTTTTTTGCAAAAATACGTGAATTTGATTCTTTTTAATTTTGTGATTCTAATTGTTTGCAAAGTATATTAATTAATACAATATAAGTGCAATTTGTTATTTAAGTTTGAAATTATTATTAGCTATTAGTATATTTAAAGTTTTCTCTTAAAAAAAATATCTAAAATTATGTAATATAATTTAAATTATCATTATAATTGTAATTTGAAAATTAATTTTATAAATATTAATAATTTTTGTTAAAAGATTTATTCATAAATTTGTTACAAGATTCATTTATTTAACAATTTAGCATATGTGGAAATAAAGAGTTGTTCAAGAAATCAAGTTTTTATTGTTATATATATCCATATCTTTATATATACACGATTTTCTAAACATAAATAATATAAGTTAATTCTCTTAATTTTAATAAAAAAACAACCATTAGTAATTTTATCCAATCAATAATTTTGCGCTGTATATTCAACTATAGCAGAATAGTTTCTTCATTTTAATCATTGATAAATATATATGTATTATTAATATATATATTTATCAATGATTAGACTGAAAAAAGACTATTCTATTATAGTTACTTAATTTCATGTCTAAATTTTAGATATTTGTTATTTGTTATTATCATTTTGTTACATATTATATACAGCATAGTGTTGCTGTATATAATACGTGACATTTTGATCTAAATGTTACCTGTAAATTACATAATGGTTACTAGAACAGATAATATGTGTTCTGTAAATAATATATAAATATTACAGAACAGTGTGTACTAAATTCTATTATAATGACGTAATTTTATATCTAAATTTTATGTATCTATTACGTATTATATACAGGCATAATGTTGCTGATATTTTCATCTAAACATCATTTAAAAGTTGACATAATCGTTACCATATCTGTTCTCTCAATGTTACAGAACAGTGTTTACTATGTTCTGTTACAGTTACGTAATTTATATATATAAATTTTATGTATCTATTACGTTTTAAAAGTTGACATAATGGTTACCATATCTGTTCTGTCAATGTTATGTAAATGTTACAGAACAGTGTTTACTATGTTCTGTTATAGTTATGTAATTTCATATATAAATTTTATGTATCTATTACATTTTAATTTCATGTATCTATTATGTTTGATATACAAGAATAATGTTGCTGACATTTCCATCTAAACGTTACTTAATCGTGGACATAACGGTTACCACAACAGCGAACAGCTGTTTTGTAAATGTTCTGTAAAAGTTACAAAACAGTGTTTATTGGGTTGCGTACATAGCGATCTCTGCTCTGTCTTCAGTGAAACGTGATTCCTTTATTTCCTTGATGTTGCACAAGAATTTTCTGCATATCTCACATGTTGACACGTAACTAAGACGTTCAGAACGAAGGAAAGTTGCGTACATAGCGATATCAAATTTGTGTGCAGAAAAGCGTTTCTCCTCGATGACCTTCAAGTTGTACAAGAATTTTCGACAAATATCACTTACTGACACGTACCTAAGACGTTCCGAACGAAAGAAACTTGCGTACATAGCGATCTCTGATCTGTGTTCAGTGAAACGTGTTTCCTTTATTTCCTTGACGTTGTACAAGAATTTTCTGCATATCTCACTTGCCGACACGTAACTAAGACGTTCCAAACGAACAAAACTTGCGTACATAGCGATTTCAACTCTGTGCGCAGAGAAGTGTTTCTACTCAATTTCCATGATGTGATACAAGAATTTTCTACATATCTCACTTGCCGACACGTAACTAAGACGTTCCGAACGAAGGAAAGTTGCGTACATAGCGATTGCGACTCTGTGCGCAGAAAAGCGTTTCTCCTCGATGACCTTCAAGTTGTACAAGAATTTTCTGCATATCTCACTTGCCGACACGTAACTAAGACGTTCCAAACGAAAAAAACTTGCGTACATAGCGATTTCAACTCTGTGCGCAGAGAAGTGTTTCTACTCAATTTCCATGATGTGGTACAAGAATTTTCTACATATCTCACTTGCCGACACGTAACTAAGACGTTCCGAAAGAAGGAAACTTGCGTACATAGCGATTTCAACTCTGTGCGCAGAAAAGCGTTTCTCCTGAATTTCCTTGATGTTGCACAAGAATTTTCTACATATCTCACATGTCGACACGTAACTAAGACTTTCCGAACGAAAGAAACATGCGTACATAGCGATCTTGACTCTGCATGCAGAGAAGTGTTTCTACTCAATTTCCTTGTTGTTGCACAAGAATTTTCTGCATATCTCACTTGCCGACACGTAACTAAGACGTTCCAAACGAACAAAACTTGTGTACATAGCGATTTCAACTCTGTGCGCAGAGAAGTGTTTCTACTCAATTTCCATGATGTGATACAAGAATTTTCTACATATCTCACTTGCCGACACGTAACTAAGACGTTCCGAACGAAGGAAAGTTGCGTACATAGCGATTTCGACTCTGTGCGCAGAAAAGCGTTTCTCCTCGATGACCTTCAAGTTGTACAAGAATTTTCTGCATATCTCACTTGCCGACACGTAACTAAGACGTTCCAAACGAACAAAACTTGCGTACATAGCGATTTCAACTCTGTGCGCAGAGAAGTGTTTCTAATCAATTTCCATGTTGTGGTACAAAAATTTTCTGCATATCTCACTTGCCGACACGTAACTAAGACGTTCCGAAAGAAGGAAACTTGCGTACATAGCGATTTCGACTCTGTGCGCAGAAAAGCGTTTCTCCTCAATGACCTTCAAGTTGTACAAGAATTTTCTGCATATCTCACTTGCCGACACGTAACTAAGACGTTCCGAACGAAGTAAACTTCCGTACATAGCGATCTCTGCTCTGTGTTCAGAGAAACATGATTCCTTTATTTCCTTGACGTTGCACAAGAATTTTCCGCTTATCTCACTTGCCGACACGTAACTAAGACGTTCCAAACGAACAAAACTTGCGTACATAGCTATATCAACTCTGTGCGCAGAGAAGTGTTTCTACTCAATTTCCATGATGTGGTACAAAAATTTTCTGCATATCTCACTTGCCGACACGTAACTAAGACGTTCCGAAAGAAGGAAACTTGCGTACATAGCGATTTCAACTCTGTGCGCAGAAAAGCGTTCCTACTCAATTTCCATGATGTGGTACAAGAATTTTCTACATATCTCACTTGCCGACACGTACCTAAGACGTTCCGAACGAAGGAAACTTGCGTACATAGCGATCTCTGCTCTGTGTTCAGAGAAACATGATTCCTCTATTTCCTTGACGTTGCACAAGAATTTTCCGCTTATCTCACTTACTGACACGTAACTAAGACGTTCTGAACGAAAGATACTTGCGTACATAGCGATCTTGACTCTGCATGCAGAGAAGTGTTTCTACTCAATTTCTATGATGTTGTACAAGAATTTTCTACATATCTCACTTGCCGACACGTAACTAAGACGTTCCGAACGAAGGAAACTTGCGTACATAGCGATCTCTGCTCTGTGTTCAGAGAAACATGATTCCTCTATTTCCTTGACGTTGCACAAGAATTTTCCGCTTATCTCACTTACTGACACGTAACTAAGACGTTCTGAACGAAAGATACTTGCGTACATAGCGATCTTGACTCTGCATGCAGAGAAGTGTTTCTACTCAATTTCTATGATGTTGTACAAGAATTTTCTACATATCTCACTTGCCGACACGTAACTAAGACGTTCCGAACGAAGGAAACTTGCGTACATAGCGATTTCAACTCTGTGCGCAGAAAAGCGTTTCTACTCAATGTCCATGATGTGGTACAAAAATTTTCTGCATATCTCACATGTTGACACGTAACTAAGACGTTCCGAAAGAAGGAAACTTCCGTACATAGCGATTTCAACTCTGTGCGCAGAAAAGCGTTTCTACTCAATTTCCATGATGTGGTACAAGAATTTTCTACATATCTCACTTGCCGACACGGACCTAAGACGTTCCGTACGAAGGAAACTTGCGTACATAGCGATCTCTGCTCTGTGTTCAGAGAAACATGATTCCTTTATTTCCTTGACGTTGCACAAGAATTTTCCGCTTATCTCACTTACTGACACGTAACTAAGACGTTCCGAACGAAAGATACTTGCGTACATAGCGATCTTGACTCTGTGCGCAGAGAAGTGTTTCTACTCAATTTCCATGATGTTGTACAAGAATTTTCTACATATCTCACTTGCCGACACGTAACTAAGACGTTCCGAACGAAGGAAACTTGCGTACGTAGCGATCTCTGCTCTGTCTTCAGTGAAACGTGATTCCTTTATTTCCTTGATGTTGCACAAGAATTTTCTGCATATCTCACATGTTGACACGTAACTAAGTCGTTCCGAACGAAGGAAACTTGCGTACATAGCGATCTCTGCTCTGTGTTCGGTGAAACGTGATTCATTTATTTCCTTGACGTTGTACAAGAATTTTCTGCATATCTCACTTACCGACACGTAACTAAGACGTTCCAAACGAACAAAACTTGCGTACATAGCGATTTCAACTCTGTGCGCAGAGAAGTGTTTCTACTCAATTTCCATGATGTGGTACAAAAATTTTCTGCATATCTCAATTGCCGACACGTAACTAAGACGTTCCGAAAGAAGTAAACTTGCGTACATAGCGATTTCAACTCTGTGAGCAGAAAAGCGTTTCTACTCAATTTCCATTATGTGGTACAAGAATTTTCTACATATCTCACTTGCCGACACGTACCTAAGACGTTCCGAACGAAGGAAACTTGCGTACATAGCGATTTCTGCTCTGTGTTCAGAGAAACATGATTCCTCTATTTCCTTGACGTTGCACAAGAATTTTCCGCTTATTTCACTTACTGACACGTAACTAAGACGTTCCGAACGAAAGATACTTGCGTACATAGCGATCTAGACTCTGCATGCAGAGAAGTGTTTCTACTCAATTTCTATGATGTTGCACAAGAATTTTCTGCATATCTCACATGTTGACACGTAACTAAGACGTTCCGAACGAAGGAAAGTTGCGTACATAGCGATTTCAAATTTGTGTGCAGAAAAGCGTTTCTCCTCGATGACCTTCAAGTTGTACAAGAATTTTCTGCATATCTCACTTGCCGACACGTAACTAAGACGTTCCAAACGAACAAAACTTGCGTACATAGCGATTTCAACTCTGTGCGCAGAGAAGTGTTTCTACTCAATTTCCATGATGTGGTACAAAAATTTTCTGCATATCTCACTTGCCGACACGTAACTAAGACGTTCCGAAAGAAGGAAACTTGCGTACATAGCGATTTCAACTCTGTGCGCAGAAAAGCGTTTCTACTCAATTTCCATGATGTGGTACAAGAATTTTCTGCATATCTCACTTGCCGACACGTACCTAAGACGTTCCGAACGAAGGAAACTTGCGTACATAGCGATCTCTGCTCTGTGTTCAGAGAAACATGATTCCTCTATTTCCTTGACGTTGCACAAGAATTTTCCGCTTATCTCACTTACTGACACGTAACTAAGACATTCCGAACGAAAGATACTTGCGTACATAGCGATCTAGACTCTGCATGCAGAGAAGTGTTTCTACTCAATTTCTATGATGTTGCACAAGAATTTTCTGCATATCTCACATGTTGACACGTAACTAAGACGTTCCGAACGAAAGAAACTTGCGTACATAGCGATCTCTGCTCTATGTTCAGTGAAACGTGTTTCCTTTATTTCCTTGACGTTGCACAAGAATTTTCTGCATATCTCACTTGGCGACACGTAACTAAGACGTTCCAAACGAACAAAACTTGCGTACATAGCGATTTCAACTCTGTGCGCAGAGAAGTGTTTCTACTCAATTTCCATGATGTGATACAAGAATTTTCTGCATATCTCACATGTTGACACGTAACTAAGACGTTCCGAACGAAGGAAAGTTGCGTACATAGCGATATCGACTCTGTGTGCAGAAAAGCGTTTCTCCTCGATGACCTTCAAGTTGTACAAGAATTTTCTGCATATCTCACTTGCCGACACGTAACTAAGACGTTCCAAACGAACAAAACTTGCGTACATAGCGATTTCAACTCTGTGCGCAGAGAAGTGTTTCTAATCAATTTCCATGGTGTGGTACAAAAATTTTCTGCATATCTCACTTGCCGACACGTAACTAAGACGTTCCAAAAGAAGGAAACTTGCGTACATAGCGATTTCAACTCTGTGCGCAGAAAAGCGTTTCTACTCAATTTCCATGATGTGGTACAAGAATTTTCTACATATCTCACTTGCCGACACGTACCTAAGACGTTCCGAACGTAGGAAACATGCGTACATAGCGATCTCTGCTCTGTGTTCAGAGAAACATGATTCCTCTATTTCCTTGACGTTGCACAAGAATTTTCCGCTTATCCCACTTACTGACACGTAATTAAGACGTTCCGAACGAAAGATACTTGCGTACATAGCGATCTAGACTCTGCATGCAGAGAAGTGTTTCTACTCAATTTCTATGATGTTGCACAAGAATTTTCTGCATATCTCACATGTTGACACGTAACTAAGACGTTCCGAACGAAAGAAACTTGCGTACATAGCGATCTCTGCTCTATGTTCAGTGAAACGTGTTTCCTTTATTTCCTTGACGTTGTACAAGAATTTTCTGCATATCTCACTTGGCGACACGTAACTAAGACGTTCCAAACGAACAAAACTTGCGTACATAGCGATTTCAACTCTGTGCGCAGAGAAGTGTTTCTACTCAATTTCCATGATGTGATACAAGAATTTTCTGCATATCTCACATGTTGACACGTAACTAAGACGTTCCGAACGAAGGAAAGTTGCGTACATAGCGATATCGACTCTGTGTGCAGAAAAGCGTTTCTCCTCGATGACCTTCAAGTTGTACAAGAATTTTCTGCATATCTCACTTGCCGACACGTAACTAAGACGTTCCAAACGAACAAAACTTGCGTACATAGCGATTTCAACTCTGTGCGCAGAGAAGTGTTTCTAATCAATTTCCATGGTGTGGTACAAAAATTTTCTGCATATCTCACTTGCCGACACGTAACTAAGACGTTCCAAAAGAAGGAAACTTGCGTACATAGCGATTTCAACTCTGTGCGCAGAAAAGCGTTTCTACTCAATTTCCATGATGTGGTACAAGAATTTTCTACATATCTCACTTGCCGACACGTACCTAAGACGTTCCGAACGAAGGAAACTTGCGTACATAGCGATTTCAACTCTGTGCGCAGAAAAGCGTTTCTACTCAATTTCCATGATGTGGTACAAGAATTTTCTACATATCTCACTTGCCGACACGTACCTAAGACGTTCCGAACGAAGGAAACTTGCGTACATAGCGATTTCAACTCTGTGCGCAGAAAAGCGTTTCTCCTCAATGACCTTCAAGTTGTACAAGAATTTTCGCCAAATCTCACTTACTGACACGTACCTAAGACGTTCCAAACGAACAAAACTTGCGTACATAGCGATTTCAGTTCTGATCGCAGAAAAGCGTTTCTCCTGAATTTTCTTGATGTTGCACAAGAATTTTCTGCATATCTCACATGTTGACACGTAACTAAGTCGTTCCGAACGAAGGAAACTTGCGTACATAGCGATCTCTGCTCTGTGTTCAGTGAATCGTGATTCCTTTGTTTCCTTGACGTTGTACAAGAATTTTCTGCATATCTCACTTGCCGACACGTAACTAAGACGTTCCAAACGAACAAAACTTGCGTACATAGCGATTTCAACTCTGTGCGCAGAGAAGTGTTTCTACTCAATTTCCATGATGTGGTACAAAAATTTTCTGCATATCTCACTTGCCGATACGTAACTAAGACGTTCCGAAAGAAGGAAACTTGCGTACATAGCGATTTCAACTCTGTGCGCAGAAAAGTGTTTCTACTCAATTTCCATGATGTGGTACAAGAATTTTCTACATATCTCACTTGCCGACACGTACCTAAGACGTTCCGAACGAAGGAAACTTGCGTACATAGCGATCTCTGCTCTGTGTTCAGTGAAACGTGATTCCTTTATTTCCTTGACGTTGTACAAGAATTTTCTGCATATCTCACTTACTGACAAGTAACTAAGACGTTCCGAACGAACAAAACTTGCGTACATGGCGATCTCAGTTCTGTTCGCAGAAAAGCATTTCTCCTGAATTTCCTTGATGTTGCACAAGAATTTTCTACATATCTAACATGTCGACACGTAACTAAGACGTTCCGAACGAACAAAACTTGCGTACATAGCGATTTCAACTCTGTGCGCAGAAAAGCGTTTCTCCTCAATGTCCTTCAAGTTATACAAGAATTTTCGACAGATCTCACTTAATGACAAGTAACTAAGACGTTCCGAACGAACAAAACTTGCGCACATGGCGATCTCAGTTCTGTTCGCAGAAAAGCATTTCTCCTGAATTTCCTTGATGTTGCACAAGAATTTTCTACATATCTCACATGTCGACACGTAACTAAGACTTTCCGAACGAAAGAAACATGCGTACATAGCGATCTTGACTCTGCATGCAGAGAAGTGTTTCTACTCAATTTCCTTGTTGTTGCACAAGAATTTTCTGCATATCTCACATGTCGACACGTAACTAAGACGTTCCGAATGAAAGAAACTTGCGTACATAGCGATCTCTGCTCTGTGTTCAGTGAAACGTGATTCCTTTATTTCCTTGACGTTGTACAAGAATTTTCTGCATATCTCACTTGCCGACACGTACCTAAGACGTTCCGAACGAAGGAAATTTGAGTACATAGCGATCTCTGCTCTGTGTTCAGAGAAACATGATTCCTCTATTTCCTTGACGTTGCATAAGAGTTTTCCGCTTATCTCACTTACTGACACGTAACTAAGACGTTCCGAACGAAAGATACTTGCGTACATAGCGATCTTGACCCTGCATGCAGAGAAGTGTTTCTACTCAATTTCTATGATGTTGTACTAGAATTTTCTACATATCTCACTTGCCGACACGTAACTAAGACGTTCCGAACGAAGGAAAGTTGCGTACATAGCGATTTCGACTCTGTGCGCAGAAAAGCGTTTCTCCTCAATGACCTTCAAGTTGTACAAGAATTTTCGCCAAATCTCACTTACTGACACGTACCTAAGACGTTCCAAACGAACAAAACTTGCGTACATAGCGATTTCAGTTCTGATCGAAGAAAAGCGTTTCTCCTGAATTTTCTTGATGTTGCACAAGAATTTTCTGCATATCTCACATGTTGACACGTAACTAAGTCGTTCCGAACGAAGGAAACTTGCGTACATAGCGATCTCTGCTCTGTGTTCAGTGAAACGTGATTCCTTTATTTCCTTGACGTTGTACAATAATTTTCTACATATCTCACTTGCCGACACGTAACTAAGACGTTCCAAACGAACAAAACTTGCGTACATAGCGATTTCAACTCTGTGCGCAGAGAAGTGTTTCTACTCAATTTCCATGATGTGGTACAAAAATTTTCTGCATATCTCACTTGCCGACACGTAACTAAGACGTTCCGAAAGAAGGAAACTTGCGTAAATAGCGATTTCAACTCTGTGCGCAGAAAAGCGTTTCTACTCAATTTCCATGATGTGGTACAAGAATTTTCTACATATCTCACTTGCCGACACGTACCTAAGACGTTCCGAACGAAGGAAACTTGCGTACATAGCGATTTCAACTCTGTGCGCAGAAAAGCGTTTCTCCTCAATGACCTTCAAGTTGTACAAGAATTTTCGCCAAATCTCACTTACTGACACGTACCTAAGACGTTCCAAACGAACAAAACTTGCGTACATAGCGATTTCAGTTCTGATCGTAGAAAAGCGTTTCTCCTGAATTTTCTTGATGTTGCACAAGAATTTTCTGCATATCTCACATGTTGACACGTAACTAAGTCGTTCCGAACGAAGGAAACTTGCGTACATAGCGATTTAAACTCTGTGCGCAGAGAAGTGTTTCTACTCAATTCCCATGATGTGGTACAAGAATTTTCTACATATCTCACTTGCCGACACGTACCTAAGGCGTTCCGAACGAAGGAAACTTGCGTACATAGCGATCTCTGCTCAGTGTTCAGAGAAACATGATTCCTCTATTTCCTTGACGTTGCACAAGAATTTTCAGCTTATCTCACTTACTGACACGTAACTAAGACGTTCCGAACGAAAGATACTTGCGTACATAGCGATCTTGACTCTGCATGCAGAGAAGTGTTTCTACTCTATTTCGATGATGTGGTACAAGAATTTTCTACATATCTCACTTGCCGACACGTAACTAAGACGTTCCGAACGAAGGAAACTTGCGTACGTAGCGATCTCTGCTCTGTGTTCAGTGAAACGTGATTCCTTTATTTCCTTGATGTTGCACAAGAATTTTCTGCATATCTCACATGTTGACACGTAACTAAGACGTTCCGAACGAAGGAAACTTGCGTATATAGCGATCTCAGCTCTGTGTTCTGTGAAACGTGATTCCTTTATTTCCTTGACGTTGTACAAGAATTTTCTGCATATCTCACTTGCCGACACGTAACTAAGACGTTCCAAACGAACAAAACTTGCGTACATAGCGATGTCAACTCTGTGCGCAGAGAAGTGTTTCTACTCAATTTCCATGATGTGGTACAAAAATTTTCTGCATATCTCACTTGCAGACACGTAACTAAGACGTTCCGAAAGAAGGAAACTTGCGTACATAGCGATTTCAACTCTGTGCGCAGAAAAGTGTTTCTACTCAATTTCCATGATGTGGTACAAGAATTTTCTACATATCTCACTTGCCGACACGTACCTAAGACGTTCCGAACGAAGGAAACTTGCGTACATAGCGATCTCTGCTCTGTGTTCAGTGAAACGTGATTCCTTTATTTCCTTGACTTTGTACAAGAATTTTCTGCATATCTCACTTACTGACAAGTAACTAAGACGTTCCGAACGAACAAAACTTGCGTACATGGCGATCTCAGTTCTATTCGCAGAAAAGCATTTCTCCTGAATTTCCTTGATGTTGCACAAGAATTTTCTACATATCTAACATGTCGACACGTAACTAAGACGTTCCGAACGAACAAAACTTGCGTACATAGCGATTTCAACTCTGTGCGCAGAAAAGCGTTTCTACTCAATTTCCATGATGTGGTACAAGAATTTTCTACATATCTCACTTGCCGACACGTACCTAAGACGTTCCGAACGAAGGAAACTTGCGTACATAGCGATTTCAACTCTGTGCGCAGAAAAGCGTTTCTCCTCAATGACCTTCAAGTTGTACAAGAATTTTCGCCAAATCTCACTTACTGACACGTACCTAAGACGTTCCAAACGAACAAAACTTGCGTACATAGCGATTTCAGTTCTGATCGCAGAAAAGCGTTTCTCCTGAATTTTCTTGATGTTGCACAAGAATTTTCTGCATATCTCACATGTTGACACGTAACTAAGTCGTTCCGAACGAAGGAAACTTGCGTACATAGCGATCTCTGCTCTGTGTTCAGTGAATCGTGATTCCTTTGTTTCCTTGACGTTGTACAAGAATTTTCTGCATATCTCACTTGCCGACACGTAACTAAGACGTTCCAAACGAACAAAACTTGCGTACATAGCGATTTCAACTCTGTGCGCAGAGAAGTGTTTCTACTCAATTTCCATGATGTGGTACAAAAATTTTCTGCATATCTCACTTGCCGATACGTAACTAAGACGTTCCGAAAGAAGGAAACTTGCGTACATAGCGATTTCAACTCTGTGCGCAGAAAAGTGTTTCTACTCAATTTCCATGATGTGGTACAAGAATTTTCTACATATCTCACTTGCCGACACGTACCTAAGACGTTCCGAACGAAGGAAACTTGCGTACATAGCGATCTCTGCTCTGTGTTCAGTGAAACGTGATTCCTTTATTTCCTTGACGTTGTACAAGAATTTTCTGCATATCTCACTTACTGACAAGTAACTAAGACGTTCCGAACGAACAAAACTTGCGTACATGGCGATCTCAGTTCTGTTCGCAGAAAAGCATTTCTCCTGAATTTCCTTGATGTTGCACAAGAATTTTCTACATATCTAACATGTCGACACGTAACTAAGACGTTCCGAACGAACAAAACTTGCGTACATAGCGATTTCAACTCTGTGCGCAGAAAAGCGTTTCTCCTCAATGTCCTTCAAGTTATACAAGAATTTTCGACAGATCTCACTTAATGACAAGTAACTAAGACGTTCCGAACGAACAAAACTTGCGCACATGGCGATCTCAGTTCTGTTCGCAGAAAAGCATTTCTCCTGAATTTCCTTGATGTTGCACAAGAATTTTCTACATATCTCACATGTCGACACGTAACTAAGACTTTCCGAACGAAAGAAACATGCGTACATAGCGATCTTGACTCTGCATGCAGAGAAGTGTTTCTACTCAATTTCCTTGTTGTTGCACAAGAATTTTCTGCATATCTCACATGTCGACACGTAACTAAGACGTTCCGAATGAAAGAAACTTGCGTACATAGCGATCTCTGCTCTGTGTTCAGTGAAACGTGATTCCTTTATTTCCTTGACGTTGTACAAGAATTTTCTGCATATCTCACTTGCCGACACGTACCTAAGACGTTCCGAACGAAGGAAATTTGAGTACATAGCGATCTCTGCTCTGTGTTCAGAGAAACATGATTCCTCTATTTCCTTGACGTTGCATAAGAGTTTTCCGCTTATCTCACTTACTGACACGTAACTAAGACGTTCCGAACGAAAGATACTTGCGTACATAGCGATCTTGACCCTGCATGCAGAGAAGTGTTTCTACTCAATTTCTATGATGTTGTACTAGAATTTTCTACATATCTCACTTGCCGACACGTAACTAAGACGTTCCGAACGAAGGAAAGTTGCGTACATAGCGATTTCGACTCTGTGCGCAGAAAAGCGTTTCTCCTCAATGACCTTCAAGTTGTACAAGAATTTTCGCCAAATCTCACTTACTGACACGTACCTAAGACGTTCCAAACGAACAAAACTTGCGTACATAGCGATTTCAGTTCTGATCGAAGAAAAGCGTTTCTCCTGAATTTTCTTGATGTTGCACAAGAATTTTCTGCATATCTCACATGTTGACACGTAACTAAGTCGTTCCGAACGAAGGAAACTTGCGTACATAGCGATCTCTGCTCTGTGTTCAGTGAAACGTGATTCCTTTATTTCCTTGACGTTGTACAATAATTTTCTACATATCTCACTTGCCGACACGTAACTAAGACGTTCCAAACGAACAAAACTTGCGTACATAGCGATTTCAACTCTGTGCGCAGAGAAGTGTTTCTACTCAATTTCCATGATGTGGTACAAAAATTTTCTGCATATCTCACTTGCCGACACGTAACTAAGACGTTCCGAAAGAAGGAAACTTGCGTAAATAGCGATTTCAACTCTGTGCGCAGAAAAGCGTTTCTACTCAATTTCCATGATGTGGTACAAGAATTTTCTACATATCTCACTTGCCGACACGTACCTAAGACGTTCCGAACGAAGGAAACGTGCGTACATAGCGATTTCAACTCTGTGCGCAGAAAAGCGTTTCTCCTCAATGACCTTCAAGTTGTACAAGAATTTTCGCCAAATCTCACTTACTGACACGTACCTAAGACGTTCCAAACGAACAAAACTTGCGTACATAGCGATTTCAGTTCTGATCGTAGAAAAGCGTTTCTCCTGAATTTTCTTGATGTTGCACAAGAATTTTCTGCATATCTCACATGTTGACACGTAACTAAGTCGTTCCGAACGAAGGAAACTTGCGTACATAGCGATTTAAACTCTGTGCGCAGAGAAGTGTTTCTACTCAATTCCCATGATGTGGTACAAGAATTTTCTACATATCTCACTTGCCGACACGTACCTAAGGCGTTCCGAACGAAGGAAACTTGCGTACATAGCGATCTCTGCTCAGTGTTCAGAGAAACATGATTCCTCTATTTCCTTGACGTTGCACAAGAATTTTCAGCTTATCTCACTTACTGACACGTAACTAAGACGTTCCGAACGAAAGATACTTGCGTACATAGCGATCTTGACTCTGCATGCAGAGAAGTGTTTCTACTCAATTTCGATGATGTGGTACAAGAATTTTCTACATATCTCACTTGCCGACACGTAACTAAGACGTTCCGAACGAAGGAAACTTGCGTACGTAGCGATCTCTGCTCTGTGTTCAGTGAAACGTGATTCCTTTATTTCCTTGATGTTGCACAAGAATTTTCTGCATATCTCACATGTTGACACGTAACTAAGACGTTCCGAACGAAGGAAACTTGCGTATATAGCGATCTCAGCTCTGTGTTCTGTGAAACGTGATTCCTTTATTTCCTTGATGTTGCACAAGAATTTTCTGCATATCTCACATGTTGACACGTAACTAAGACGTTCCGAACGAAGGAAACTTGCGTACATGGCGATCTCAGCTCTGTGTTCAGAGAAACATGATTCCTCTATTTCCTTGACGTTGCACAAAAATTTTCTACATGTCTCACTTGCCGACACGTAACTAAGACGTTCCGAACGAAGGAAATTTGAGTACATAGCGATCTCTGCTCTGTGTTCAGAGAAACATGATTCCTCTATTTCCTTGACGTTGCATAAGAGTTTTCCGCTTATCTCACTTACTGACACGTAACTAAGACGTTCCGAACGAAAGATACTTGCGTACATAGCGATCTTGACCCTGCATGCAGAGAAGTGTTTCTACTCAATTTCTATGATGTTGTACTAGAATTTTCTACATATCTCACTTGCCGACACGTAACTAAGACGTTCCGAACGAAGGAAAGTTGCGTACATAGCGATTTCGACTCTGTGCGCAGAAAAGCGTTTCTCCTCAATGACCTTCAAGTTGTACAAGAATTTTCGCCAAATCTCACTTACTGACACGTACCTAAGACGTTCCAAACGAACAAAACTTGCGTACATAGCGATTTCAGTTCTGATCGAAGAAAAGCGTTTCTCCTGAATTTTCTTGATGTTGCACAAGAATTTTCTGCATATCTCACATGTTGACACGTAACTAAGTCGTTCCGAACGAAGGAAACTTGCGTACATAGCGATCTCTGCTCTGTGTTCAGTGAAACGTGATTCCTTTATTTCCTTGACGTTGTACAATAATTTTCTACATATCTCACTTGCCGACACGTAACTAAGACGTTCCAAACGAACAAAACTTGCGTACATAGCGATTTCAACTCTGTGCGCAGAGAAGTGTTTCTACTCAATTTCCATGATGTGGTACAAAAATTTTCTGCATATCTCACTTGCCGACACGTAACTAAGACGTTCCGAACGAACAAAACTTGCGTACATAGCGATTTCAACTCTGTGCGCAGAAAAGCGTTTCTCCTCAATGTCCTTCAAGTTATACAAGAATTTTCGACAGATCTCACTTAATGACAAGTAACTAAGACGTTCCGAACGAACAAAACTTGCGCACATGGCGATCTCAGTTCTGTTCGCAGAAAAGCATTTCTCCTGAATTTCCTTGATGTTGCACAAGAATTTTCTACATATCTCACATGTCGACACGTAACTAAGACTTTCCGAACGAAAGAAACATGCGTACATAGCGATCTTGACTCTGCATGCAGAGAAGTGTTTCTACTCAATTTCCTTGTTGTTGCACAAGAATTTTCTGCATATCTCACATGTCGACACGTAACTAAGACGTTCCGAATGAAAGAAACTTGCGTACATAGCGATCTCTGCTCTGTGTTCAGTGAAACGTGATTCCTTTATTTCCTTGACGTTGTACAAGAATTTTCTGCATATCTCACTTGCCGACACGTACCTAAGACGTTCCGAACGAAGGAAATTTGAGTACATAGCGATCTCTGCTCTGTGTTCAGAGAAACATGATTCCTCTATTTCCTTGACGTTGCATAAGAGTTTTCCGCTTATCTCACTTACTGACACGTAACTAAGACGTTCCGAACGAAAGATACTTGCGTACATAGCGATCTTGACCCTGCATGCAGAGAAGTGTTTCTACTCAATTTCTATGATGTTGTACTAGAATTTTCTACATATCTCACTTGCCGACACGTAACTAAGACGTTCCGAACGAAGGAAAGTTGCGTACATAGCGATTTCGACTCTGTGCGCAGAAAAGCGTTTCTCCTCAATGACCTTCAAGTTGTACAAGAATTTTCGCCAAATCTCACTTACTGACACGTACCTAAGACGTTCCAAACGAACAAAACTTGCGTACATAGCGATTTCAGTTCTGATCGAAGAAAAGCGTTTCTCCTGAATTTTCTTGATGTTGCACAAGAATTTTCTGCATATCTCACATGTTGACACGTAACTAAGTCGTTCCGAACGAAGGAAACTTGCGTACATAGCGATCTCTGCTCTGTGTTCAGTGAAACGTGATTCCTTTATTTCCTTGACGTTGTACAATAATTTTCTACATATCTCACTTGCCGACACGTAACTAAGACGTTCCAAACGAACAAAACTTGCGTACATAGCGATTTCAACTCTGTGCGCAGAGAAGTGTTTCTACTCAATTTCCATGATGTGGTACAAAAATTTTCTGCATATCTCACTTGCCGACACGTAACTAAGACGTTCCGAAAGAAGGAAACTTGCGTAAATAGCGATTTCAACTCTGTGCGCAGAAAAGCGTTTCTACTCAATTTCCATGATGTGGTACAAGAATTTTCTACATATCTCACTTGCCGACACGTACCTAAGACGTTCCGAACGAAGGAAACGTGCGTACATAGCGATTTCAACTCTGTGCGCAGAAAAGCGTTTCTCCTCAATGACCTTCAAGTTGTACAAGAATTTTCGCCAAATCTCACTTACTGACACGTACCTAAGACGTTCCAAACGAACAAAACTTGCGTACATAGCGATTTCAGTTCTGATCGTAGAAAAGCGTTTCTCCTGAATTTTCTTGATGTTGCACAAGAATTTTCTGCATATCTCACATGTTGACACGTAACTAAGTCGTTCCGAACGAAGGAAACTTGCGTACATAGCGATTTAAACTCTGTGCGCAGAGAAGTGTTTCTACTCAATTCCCATGATGTGGTACAAGAATTTTCTACATATCTCACTTGCCGACACGTACCTAAGGCGTTCCGAACGAAGGAAACTTGCGTACATAGCGATCTCTGCTCAGTGTTCAGAGAAACATGATTCCTCTATTTCCTTGACGTTGCACAAGAATTTTCAGCTTATCTCACTTACTGACACGTAACTAAGACGTTCCGAACGAAAGATACTTGCGTACATAGCGATCTTGACTCTGCATGCAGAGAAGTGTTTCTACTCAATTTCGATGATGTGGTACAAGAATTTTCTACATATCTCACTTGCCGACACGTAACTAAGACGTTCCGAACGAAGGAAACTTGCGTACGTAGCGATCTCTGCTCTGTGTTCAGTGAAACGTGATTCCTTTATTTCCTTGATGTTGCACAAGAATTTTCTGCATATCTCACATGTTGACACGTAACTAAGACGTTCCGAACGAAGGAAACTTGCGTATATAGCGATCTCAGCTCTGTGTTCTGTGAAACGTGATTCCTTTATTTCCTTGATGTTGCACAAGAATTTTCTGCATATCTCACATGTTGACACGTAACTAAGACGTTCCGAACGAAGGAAACTTGCGTACATGGCGATCTCAGCTCTGTGTTCAGAGAAACATGATTCCTCTATTTCCTTGACGTTGCACAAAAATTTTCTACATGTCTCACTTGCCGACACGTAACTAAGACGTTCCGAACGAAGGAAATTTGAGTACATAGCGATCTCTGCTCTGTGTTCAGAGAAACATGATTCCTCTATTTCCTTGACGTTGCATAAGAGTTTTCCGCTTATCTCACTTACTGACACGTAACTAAGACGTTCCGAACGAAAGATACTTGCGTACATAGCGATCTTGACCCTGCATGCAGAGAAGTGTTTCTACTCAATTTCTATGATGTTGTACTAGAATTTTCTACATATCTCACTTGCCGACACGTAACTAAGACGTTCCGAACGAAGGAAAGTTGCGTACATAGCGATTTCGACTCTGTGCGCAGAAAAGCGTTTCTCCTCAATGACCTTCAAGTTGTACAAGAATTTTCGCCAAATCTCACTTACTGACACGTACCTAAGACGTTCCAAACGAACAAAACTTGCGTACATAGCGATTTCAGTTCTGATCGAAGAAAAGCGTTTCTCCTGAATTTTCTTGATGTTGCACAAGAATTTTCTGCATATCTCACATGTTGACACGTAACTAAGTCGTTCCGAACGAAGGAAACTTGCGTACATAGCGATCTCTGCTCTGTGTTCAGTGAAACGTGATTCCTTTATTTCCTTGACGTTGTACAATAATTTTCTACATATCTCACTTGCCGACACGTAACTAAGACGTTCCAAACGAACAAAACTTGCGTACATAGCGATTTCAACTCTGTGCGCAGAGAAGTGTTTCTACTCAATTTCCATGATGTGGTACAAAAATTTTCTGCATATCTCACTTGCCGACACGTAACTAAGACGTTCCGAAAGAAGGAAACTTGCGTAAATAGCGATTTCAACTCTGTGCGCAGAAAAGCGTTTCTACTCAATTTCCATGATGTGGTACAAGAATTTTCTACATATCTCACTTGCCGACACGTACCTAAGACGTTCCGAACGAAGGAAACTTGCGTACATAGCGATTTCAACTCTGTGCGCAGAAAAGCGTTTCTCCTCAATGACCTTCAAGTTGTACAAGAATTTTCGCCAAATCTCACTTACTGACACGTACCTAAGACGTTCCAAACGAACAAAACTTGCGTACATAGCGATTTCAGTTCTGATCGTAGAAAAGCGTTTCTCCTGAATTTTCTTGATGTTGCACAAGAATTTTCTGCATATCTCACATGTTGACACGTAACTAAGTCGTTCCGAACGAAGGAAACTTGCGTACATAGCGATTTAAACTCTGTGCGCAGAGAAGTGTTTCTACTCAATTCCCATGATGTGGTACAAGAATTTTCTACATATCTCACTTGCCGACACGTACCTAAGGCGTTCCGAACGAAGGAAACTTGCGTACATAGCGATCTCTGCTCAGTGTTCAGAGAAACATGATTCCTCTATTTCCTTGACGTTGCACAAGAATTTTCAGCTTATCTCACTTACTGACACGTAACTAAGACGTTCCGAACGAAAGATACTTGCGTACATAGCGATCTTGACTCTGCATGCAGAGAAGTGTTTCTACTCAATTTCGATGATGTGGTACAAGAATTTTCTACATATCTCACTTGCCGACACGTAACTAAGACGTTCCGAACGAAGGAAACTTGCGTACGTAGCGATCTCTGCTCTGTGTTCAGTGAAACGTGATTCCTTTATTTCCTTGATGTTGCACAAGAATTTTCTGCATATCTCACATGTTGACACGTAACTAAGACGTTCCGAACGAAGGAAACTTGCGTATATAGCGATCTCAGCTCTGTGTTCTGTGAAACGTGATTCCTTTATTTCCTTGATGTTGCACAAGAATTTTCTGCATATCTCACATGTTGACACGTAACTAAGACGTTCCGAACGAAGGAAACTTGCGTACATGGCGATCTCAGCTCTGTGTTCAGAGAAACATGATTCCTCTATTTCCTTGACGTTGCACAAAAATTTTCTACATGTCTCACTTGCCGACACGTAACTAAGACGTTCCGAACGAAGGAAACTTCCGTACACAGCGATCTTAGCTCTATTTGCAGAGAAGTGTTCCTACTCAATTTCCATGATGTACAAGAATTTTCAACATATCTAACTTAAACACATGTAACTAAGACGTTCCGAACGAAGGAAAGTTGCGTAAATAGCGATTTCAACTCTGTGCGCAGAAAAGCGTTTCTCCTCAATGACCTTCAAGTTGTACAAGAATTTTCGCCAAATCTCACTTACTGACACGTACCTAAGACGTTCCAAACGAACAAAACTTGCGTACATGGCGATCTCAGTTCTATTCGCAGAAAAGCATTTCTCCTGAATTTCCTTGACGTTGCACAAGAATTATCCGCTTATCTCACTTACTGACACGTAACTAAGACGTTCCGAACGAATGATACTTGCGTACATTGCGTACTTGACTCTGCATGCAGAGAAGTGTTTCTACTCAATTTCCATGATGTGGTACAAGAATTTTCTACATATCTCACTTGCCGACACGTAACTAAGACGTTCCGAACGAAGGAAACTTTCGTACATAGCGATTTCAACTCTGTGCGCAGAAAAGCGTTTCTCCTCAATGTCCTTCAAGTTATACAAGAATTTTCGACAGATCTCACTTAATGACAAGTAACTAAGACGTTCCGAACGAACAAAACTTGCGTACATGGCGATCTCAGTTCTGTTCGCAGAAAAGCATTTCTCCTGAATTTCCTTGACGTTGCACAAGAATTATCCGCTTATCTCACTTACTGACACGTAACTAAGACGTTCCGAACGAAAGATACTTGCGTACATTGCGTACTTGACTCTGCATGCAGAGAAGTGTTTCTACTCAATTTCCATGATGTGGTACAAGAATTTTCTACATATCTCACATGTCGACACGTAACTAAGACGTTCCGAACGAAAGAAACTTGCGTACATAGCGATCTCTGCTCTGTGATCAGTGAAACGTGATTCCTTTATTTCCTTGACGTTGTACAAGAATTTTCTGCATATCTCACTTGCCGACACGTAACTAAGACGTTCCAAACGAACAAAACTTGCGTACATAGCGATTTCAACTCTGTGCGCAGAAAAGCGTTTCTACTCAATTTCCATTATGTGGTACAAGAATCTTCTACATATCTCACTTGCCGACACGTACCTAAGACGTTCCGAACGAAGGAAACTTGCGTACATAGCGATCTCTGCTCTGTGTTCAGTGAAACGTGATTCCTTTATTTCCTTGACGTTGTACAAGAATTTTCTGCATATCTCACTTGCCGACACGTAACTAAGACGTTCCGAACGAAGGAAAGTTGCGTACATAGTGATTTCGACTCTGTGCGCAGAAAAGCGTTTCTCCTCGATGACCTTCAAGTTGTACAAGAATTTTCTGCATATCTCACTTGCCGATACGTAACTAAGACGTTCCAAACGAACAAAACTTGCGTACATAGCGATTTCAACTCTGTGCGCAGAGAAGTGTTTCTACTCAATTCCCATGATGTGGTACAAGAATTTTCTACATATCTCACTTGCCGACACGTACCTAATACGTTCCGAACGAAGGAAACTTGCGTACATAGCGATCTCTGCTCTGTGTTCAGAGAAACATGATTCCTCTATTTCCTTGATGTTGCACAAGAATTTTCCGCTTATCTCACTTACTGACACGTAACTAAGACGTTCCGAACGAAAGATACTTGCGTACATAGTGTCACGTCCCAGTAGTCGAAGTTAAGAAAAAAAAGGAAATTATATTACTGATGTTAAGTAACTCTCTAGAACGCGACTATATTGTTTAAGTAGTTATTAAATTGAATTTAATCTTTTACTGGTAAGTATATTTATGGAAAAGATATTGTTTTTGGGTCACTCTGCATTTCACCGAGTCTACCCGGGACCAGAAGATGTCAACTTGTCATTCAATATTCGGTGGTACCTTAACTTACCAGGTTTTACGTATTTGAATATATATTAGAGCAACTGCCTATGTAGCACGCTGAATTCCCTTCTACTTAGCAGTCCTCCAAAGATTTCGTTTGTCGTGCGATGAGTGACAGTCGATCAAGGAAGTTGGAACAACCGGTCGTCGAATAAATTGCAATAGTAATATAAAATACTCTTTATTGTTGCACGATGTTAAATTAACAATATTACAGTCGTAAGACTTGCGACTGGTAAACTCACTATTCTGCAATGTAGTATGCTTAAGAGTCTCGAAGACTCGTACTGGAATTTGACGACGCTGTCGAGATTCGAATACGCCGGATTATTAAATGCTAAACGCCACGGCAACGGAGTCAGAGAACGAATTTAGTACGAAAGTAGTAACGTGTTAACCGTATGAGCGTCGAATTAATAATGCTGGATATCGGACCTGCACTGAGCTCCTCCGGTCTTCGGGTGTTGGTGGGAGAGATGCTGCAGTGGGATCGTCTTTGTAGATGGTGGGATATTCTTCCTATGCTTCGCCTAAGACTTCCTGATGCTGGTGGGAGACCCATGGGCGGGAGCAATGGCAAGTGGAAGAGCCGCTGGTAGGGATCTCTGTGCGAGAAGGACAGCTATATCGTTCTCTCGCAACATTCCAACTTATTTGTCCAGCCTAATCTTATCGAGCGGGCGGATAAGAATATCGATCGACGGCCAGTCCGCATACCATGCACGGTTTAAAGCTCTTATAAAACTCTTATAATACTATAGTGAATAAAATATTATTTCTTAAACTCCTAATTTTGCATTATGAATAATAAAACGCTATGTTATATAGGATGCGTATAAGCGTAGTATAAAATGCATAAATGTGTATAGATATTACTAATATAATATAATATAATGTTATATGCATAATATAATATTAAGATGTGCATATAAATGTGCGTGTACTTAAATTGTTATATTAAAGCGTTACATTTGCATTTAACTGTTTCATTCTCTTCGCTTGTATTTTTCAATTGAATTTAATGCCTTTAAAGTTAGATCTCTTGTATGTTCATATATATATATATATATTTATTACAATTTTTAAAGCGTTCGAATCGTCTGTCTGATTGTACAATGCAAATATAAGGTTTTAGTTATTTCTATAGTTTATTCATATGACAGTTATTTCTGCGTCACCCGCTGGCGCGCTCGAGCGTTGGCTATATACGGGGTGACTCTCGAGTATGAATACTATTTTATAAGTTAGAACTTTGTCTTGGACGAATAATTTTCCCCGGATTTTTACTTCTTTCACCTCCTATGGGTGAGTTAACAATAAATATATTGTTTAAATAAATTTTGACGTGCGGCTAAGACGTCACACCACCCCCCTTAGTTTAAATTTCGGAGTAACGAGTTATGATGAAATTTATTCGTCCAGTCTGGCACGTAGATCTCTAAATGTATATACTATAGGTATAGTAGGTGGTTCCGCGTTTTCTGCTGGCGCATTTGGTACTATGTTTGTGTCTATGTGTTCTGGTGGATTTTCGGGGGTTGCTTGTGGTTGCGGTTGTGGTCTATTTGCCAAATATAATAATAGATGTGTGAAGGAGCTCCAAATGGCTCCAAGTAAGTGTAAGCTGCAGCCATAAGCTGCGTGTAGCGCATAGCCGTGTATCAATGTGTCAAATACAATTTTTATTACTCTTATAATTATAAATATTCCGAATATACCGGCGGTCGCCGCACCAAATGTTGTAAAACCGTTCCATATTTTAGTTAGCGTATTGTTATAAATTTTATTCAGCGCACCTTCGTCTAATAAATTTTGCAATGAAACGGTATCGGATTGTATTGTTTGACCCGTAAAGCCTCGAGCGATGGTATGCAGAACCGCGTTCTTTTCCGCGGGGAACATAATGTGGTCTCTTAATTCGTCAAGGTCTTGTTGGGAGTAAATGCCACTGGTGGCTAGTGATTTTGGCGCAAGGTATTTCCAAGAGAGTTTTGTTAATGGTTTGGTTTCGTGAGGAGAATTTATCATGGAAGGGGTAGGGTTAAATTGTAGCCAAGTTCCTTCGATGTTGTATATTATTGGGAGTAAAGGATTACAATCTCTGAGTGTACTGTGTTTTATGACGATATGTGATTTTGGTGTCATGTATAGTGTGGCGTTTCTAAACATAATGGGCAACTCAGTATGGCACGTATTTGTTTTTCGTAGTGTAACCTTTATGGGTATACATTTAACTATGTGAATTCCCTCCCCGGCTGTGACTGCCATGTAACCTGGAGCTTTCATCACCCGGTAGGCGAATTCATCTGGTAAAACAGCAGCAAGAGATAGGGTATTTTGTATGAGTGGCCTTCACTTAGACACAGTACAATTGGACACGGTGCAAATGGACACGTTACAAATGGACACGAGATTGTGCACACGGTTCAATTGGACACAGTGCATTTGGACACAGTAATTTTGGATACAGTAGTTTTTGGACACATAAGAAAATACGCATCGTTTACTTGGACACCGCTCAATTGGACACTGTTCATTTGGACACCGTTCGTTTGGACGCAGAAAGATGCGCACCGTTCATTTGGACACCGTTCGTTTGGACACCGTTATTTGACCACCGTTCGTTTGGACACCGTTCATTTGCCCACCGCTCGTTTGGACACCGTTCATTTGCCCACTGTTCGTTTGGACACCGTTCATTTGCCCACCGTTCGTTTGGACACCGTTCATTTGCCCACCGTTCGTTTGGACACTGTTCATTTGTACACAGAAACATGCGCTCTGTTTGTTTGAATATGTAACAGATGGAGAGAAATAAAAATCATTTTGGGAAAATATAATCAGTATTCTTATAACACTTTATACTGGTAAATCTATGTAAAATATGAAATCGTGAAAAGGAGATACATTTGAAGGTTATAATATCTGTCAAAATAAAATATATTCATACTTATATATTTCTGATACTGATGTCATTAATTTTACATTGCTTTTAGCACTTTGTTTAGCCTTTCGCATATTTGGATGTCATGCATGGATACAGTGGGTTCCGCCCCCCCTGCGGGGGGGCTCCACTTCCGGAAGATATAACCTAACCCAAACCTATTTCTTATTTAAAACAAAAATTTGGTGTGGATTACGTCATATAACTTAAATCAAATTTTGGTGTCCAAACGAACGGTGTCCAAACGAACGGTGGGCAAATGAACGGTGTCCAAACGAACGGTGGGCAAATGAACGGTGTCCAAACGAACAGTGGGCAAATGAACGGTGTCCAAACGAACGGTGGGCAAATGAACGGTGTCCAAACGAACGGTGGGCAAATAACGGTGTCCAAACGAACGGTGTCCAAATGAACGGTGCGCATCTTTCTGTGTCCAAACGAACGGTGTCCAAATGAACAGTGTCCAATTGAGCGGTGTCCAAGTAAACGATGCGTATTTTCTTATGTGTCCAAAAGCTACTGTATCCAAAATTACTGTGTCCAAATGCACTGTGTCCAATTGAACCGTGTGCAAAATCTCGTGTCCATTTGCAACGTGTCCATTTGCACCGTGTCCAATTATACTGTGTCCAAGTGCACCACTCCCATTTTGTATAACCTGTTTCTCTAGTTCGCATTTTTGCATAATTATATCTTTGTATAAAGAGGTAATCTGGTTCCTCATATACTTCTCAACGTATACAAATTTTGAATTTGCGTACGTGAATAAATCTAGGTTCGTTACAGAGGTTTTTGATCTTACTTTGAAAATGTTTCCTTTCTGTGTTTCAAAAATGAACAGTTTCGGATGTTCTGTGCCATACAGTGTGTAACCGCATATTGTGTGTCTTCGTGTTAGTGTCAGTGCAAAAGTGGTGTCTTGGGATTCTAAGGTGAATATTGTGGTATTTTGGTGATCTAATATGCCTTGAAATTTAGTGGAGGTACCTTCATACAGGACGTCATATGCTTCAAACCCGCAAGCGGTATTGGGTATTCCTTCCCAAAAGGTGTAACCATCGTCCGAGTCTATACAGGATTCGTCCGATAGTTCACAAACAGTTCCGGATTTTAACATTACTTTTCCTGCGTTTAACTTTACCGGCACGTATGAGTCTTTTAGAGAGATTTTTACAGTCGCCTGGACTATCACGTCATCCCATGTGCCGTAATAGTCTGAGTATTGGATGCCTTTACAGGTTCCATCTACGTTTACCTTACCCGCGAGTGTGACGCTTCTATAATACGTGTGATTCGATTTAAGTCCGTCAATAATTTCTGCGGTTCCTATTTTTAAGAGGCCCTCTTTATGCATTTGAATGCACCTAGCGCGAGATGTTTCCTGCAAGTAGCTCGCGTAACCGTTATGAACGGCTGAGATATGCGAGTGCATTCCGCAGTGAGATATGGTTCTTAAGATTTCTATTTTACATTGCGTTATATGTGTCTGCGCATAACTGGATAATTGCAATAGCTGTATGTATGTATTTACGGTCGCAGGTGTTTCGACTTCGATGTCACATTCGCCTGATCGCAGCAAGGACACAGTGGTCACGTTCAAATAGGCTCCTCCGCAATCGTAGGCTATTATGGCCCTTGTGCCAGAGAACATTGCGGTAATTAGAAGCATTGGAATGTAGTAAACCTTAAAATAGAAATATTATATTTGAGTATAAAATACGAGAGTAATATGGGTTGTTCGTGTTGTTTTATGTTACAAGATGTGTCAAGTATGTGTATATGTGTTGTTAGAACAAAAATCTCTAATACTAATATGAGACTAATATGAAAATATCTTAAAGTTACTGGATCCGGGGGTCCAGGCCGCGCTTACAAAATTTCTCTTTTCCTCGCACTTTCTTTCATCCCGGATCTATAAAATATGTGCTTTTGCACAATTTCAGTTTATTTACGTGAACTACGCGTGGTTTTCCACGGAAGTCTATCCTCGCGTTATTCATTGGTAATAATTCTAAAATTTTGTATGGCCCAGTATATTGATCATCTAGCTTTCCTTTTGTGGGCTCCTTTAATAGATAAACTTTATCGTTAGCTTTAAAATTTCGAATATTGATTTTTCTGTCATAATATGTCTTACTCTTTTCCTTTGATTGTATCAAGTTTTGTTTTGCTAGACCCTGTGAGTTTTTCAAAGTTTCAAAAAGGTTAGTGAGATAGTCTTGATAAGGCTGTTCAGTGACGTCCTCGGGAACTACGGAGGAGGATGGAGTTCTGGGAAGATGTCCAAAAATTAGGGAATAAGGAGTATAGTTGGTTCCTTCGTGGATTGATGTATTGTAAGCAAACATAGCAGGCTTAATGTGCTCGTCCCATTCCTCATTCCGGTTGGTGTACATTTTCAAGTATTCTGTCAATACGTGATGTGAGCGTTCAATTGAGCCATTTGATTGCGGGTAGTAAGCAGTTGTACGGCATTGCTTAATTTTAAAGTAGCTAGCGATTGCTTTCATCAAAGAAGTAAAAAAGGTCGGAGCCTGATCTGTTAATAATGCTCTCGGTGCTCCATATATGCATATGAAATCTTTTATGAAGGCGTTGGCTATTGAGAAAGAGTCTGCTGTTTCCATAGGAATGGCAACTGAATATTTCGTTAAAAGGTCTTGTATAGTTAAAATATAAGAATTGTTTCGGCTCGTTACTGGCAATGGTCCTACTACGTCCATGGATACTTTATCAAATGCAGTTCCTGGGGTGTCAGTGATCATCATGGGTTGTTTCGTTTTTACTCTCGTTAATTTTTTGATTTGGCAATTTCTGCAATTCTTTATGTAATCTTGTATGTCTTTTTTCATTGTGGGCCAATAGTAGTTTTGTCTAATTCGATGGTAAGTTTTATTCACACCTTTGTGTCCTCCAATCTTCGTAGCATGTTTTTCATAGATAATGTTAGCTCTTTCTTCTAGGCCAGGACATCTTATTAGGGATTTGCAAACTGTTACTATTATTGGCAAGTCTGAAAGGAATCTTTTTAAATTTTTATATACAAAAATCCATGGAACCGTATCGTATAGGTCGTGTTGCGCTATACTGATGGTTTTTAGATTTAGTTCTGTTATGGCATCCCTCAATGATCTTATTCCGTTTATAATGTCATTGTGTTCGATTTGCACTCTTTCATTTTGTTTAATAGGGATGTTTATTAAATATTTCCCGCTATTCAAATTCGTTATTTTTACTCTTGTGAAAGTTAAGTCTTTATACGTGGGAAGTTTATTTTCTGCTGAATAATCCTTTGCGCCTTTATCGTAGGGATGTCCTTCGAGGGTGGTAAAGATGATATGGTTATCCTTTCGGGAAAGCAGTGAATCTCTTGTTTCATTAACTTTAAAATCGTTCTCTTCACCTGAGGAGCGAGGTTGTGGAGATGCAGATTCATTACTCTCACTTTCGTTCTCCGGATCTTCTTCCGACGTCTCTGAATTGCTTTGGTCGAACTCTTGCTCTTGTTTGTCTAGATCTTCATTTAGATTTTCGGGGAAGAAAACTTGGGATGGGGTTTTTGTGGTTACCGGTGGAGTTAGTAAAGCATTTTCGTTTAAGTCTTTGATAATTATTTGTTGTTGGTCATTAGGATTTAATGTGTGATTAGTATCATTGGAAGAGAAAGTGATTGACGGTCTAGACTGTTGTGTAGCTGTCTGGTATGAGAAAAGGGATTCGTTTGAATTATCGTCTGGTTCTACTAGGGGGAGTATAGAAACGTTAGGAATAGGAGGATTTCTAGAAAGTGCGTCTGCTACTACGTTAGTCTTTCCTGTTTTATATTGTATTTCATATTCGTACTCTGATAGTTTTAGTCTCCATTTCCACAATCGGGAGCTGGGATCCTTGACCGAATGTAGCCAAACTAGTGGTTTATGATCTGTGAGGATTGTGAATTTTCTGCCGTATAAATAGTGCCGGAAGTATGTTACACAGTAGACTACGGCTAAGCACTCCTTTTCTATGGTGGAATATCTCCCTTCTGCTTCATTCAAAGTCCTAGAAATATATGAAATAGGTAAGTCTTTCCCTATCTGTCCTTGGCTTAGTACGCCTCCTATAGCGTATCCACTGGCGTCGGTGGTTAATAAGAATGGCTCTTTAAAGTTCGGATATTGCAAAACAGGTTCTTTTAATAATTCATGCGTTAATTTGTTAAATGCTGCTTCTTGCGACGGTGTCCATACAAAAGGCTTATCTTTCTTTAATAAATCCGTGAGAGGTTTTGCGATTTTTGAAAAGTCCCTAATGAATCGGCGGTAGTATCCCACAAGACCCAAGAATTGCTTAATGTTTTTATGATTCCTTGGTTTTGGGAAACGTTGGACTGCGATAATTTTATTAGGATCTGGTCTTACTCCATCTGATCCGATAATATGCCCTAAGTAAACTACTTCGTGCCTTAGGAATTGACATTTGTCGGGCTGTAATTGCAGATTTGCTTCTCTTAGTCTTTGCATCAATTCTTTGATTTTTATATCGTGTTCCTCTAAGGATCTTGCATACACAACTATGTCGTCCAGGTAAACGAATAGTTCGTTTCCTTGTAATCCGGTGAGGACGTTGTCCATCAACCGTTGGAATGTCGCAGGTGCATTTTTCAGACCGAAAGGCATCCGCTGGTACTCATAATGTCCATATGGTGTGGAGAAAGCTGTCTTTTCTTGATCCTCGGGGGCCATAGGTATCTGATGAAATCCTTGTGCGAGGTCAAAAATGGAGAAGTATTTTGCACTACCCAACTGGTCTAATATTTCTACTATATTAGGCAGCGGGTACGCATCTCCTATCGTTTTTTCATTCAGCTTTCGAAAATCTATTACCATCCTCCATTTCTTTTGTCCATCGGCCGCAGATTTCTTGGGGACAATCCATAGAGGAGCGTTATACGGTGATGCTGAAGGTGTTATTATTTCATCCTTCAAAAGCTTTGTTACCTGCCTGTCTATTTCCTCCTTGTGGACAGGCGGGTACCTATACTGTTTCACGTGTATTGGTAGATTGTCCGTGGTTGGAATAGTATGTTTAACCGCGGTGGTGAACTTGAGTTTTTCTCCCGGAAGATGGAAACAATCTCCATATTCTTTAAGTATCGCATCGACGTGGTCTTCTTCTTCTTCGTTCAAATATTCAGTATTTATGATGGGTTTAAGTCGTTCTATACGACTGAGAGATACAGGAGATGCTAGAAGCAGATCAGTTGTATCTTTAAATCTAGAAGATGCTGGCTGCGCAGCTTGTTCAATGAAAGGACCTTCTTGGTCTTGTGAAACTGGAAGAGTATGAATCAAAGTTGATTCAGAAGATTTCCCGTCTTCGGAGAGCTCTTCATTGCTCCTGGATTTAGTAGATGAAGATTTCCCATTATTGGCGAGCTCTTCATTGCTCATAAAAGACTCCATAGGATCCCTGGAAGCGGGAGGTTGAGTGGAGTTGGTTAATCTTGATTCAGCGGAATTAGTAATAGAGAGCTCGTCTAAGCTCGTGGAATTAGTATTTCCAAAATATAGAAGATCCTCAAGTCCTATTGACCCTGGAAGCGTGTCAATAGAGTGTTTGAGGCACGAAGATGCAGGCGTTGCATCTTGTGTAGAAGTATCTTCCTGGTGTTGCGGCACCGGAAGAGTATTAGAATCTGAGGATTTCCCGTCTTCGGAGAGCTCCTTTTGGCTCATAGGATTTACGAAAATAGAAGAATTCAGTGAAGTTAGGCGCTCCTCGGAGTCATTGGGTATAAAGTAATCCTCAAGAGGCATTGGATAGACCTCTATGGTGTAGTTCTGCTCTGTTAAATTATAAGCTTTTATATGCCCCTTCCCTCGGGAATTTTTAACAAGAGCTTCACCCAGAAATAATCCCTTTGTTGGCTCGTTTCGAGGAATATAACCTTCCCTTTTCTCCGGGTTTGTTATGTTGAACGCAATGTCTACAATAGTGCGCGAGGGCACCATGATCTTTTCTCTTTTGTAAAACGGTACCTGTATGCTATCAAAGGTAAGGCATTCTTGTTGGTAATCGATGATAGCATTATTATCTTTCAAAAAACTGGCACCTATTATGCCGTCAGCAGGTATACCGAAATTGTCTCTGACGACATAAAATTTTGTTTCCTTTCCCATAATTTTGAATACCACCGAACCCAATGTCCTTATTGGCTTCTCGGAAATGCCTTTTAATCTTAGCGTGTCTTTTGAGTTTATGGGGGTATTCTTTAATATTTTTATTTTAACTAAATTTACAGAGGATCCTGAGTCTATCATAAAAAAGCAGTATCCTTTAAAGTTTTTGCAAGTGAGGGCGATCCTTGGTTGACATGTTTTGGGTCCTAGGTTCGCCATTCCAATACTGGCTTTTTTATTTAGGGGTTCCTCGCTTACTGGTTTGATGACCGACGCTGGGTCATCGTATTTCTTTAATAGAATTTTAGGGAAATTAGAGCCTTGATTTTTATCGTTAATGCTCAAGTTTGGCTCGTTGATGGCCCCGCTTGTATCGTTATGGGATGCGCTGTCGCTTGGGCCGGTTCCTTGGTCGCGCTCACCGTCGGGCGGCCCTCCGCGTTTCCCGACGCTTGCGTTGCGTTCCGATATATTAATTTCCGACATTCAGTAACCTTGTGTCCAGGATATTTGCAATAATTACATACGATAGGGGAGTTCGGTCCTGGCTGTCCTGGTACCAAGGGTCTGATCCATGGTCGCGGAACAAAATTGTTATTAGGGTTTTTTAATATGGATTTAGGTTGTTCTATGTCGGGAGGTCTTGGGTTATTTATGTCCGATCGCGTAACAGGGAATTGTCGAGGCGTAAATTGTCTTTCGCGCTGTTTTTCTATTTCCAAATTCCTCGTAATTTTGACAGCCCATTCAATTGCTTCGTCTAGGGTGCCTATGTTCCGGTGTTCCATTCGCGTGATTACGTTAGAGGGTAATCCATTTACGAAAGCTTCCAAAACCTCTCCTTCAACTTCGTTATTAAATAACCGAGGGTTGTTGATGCCCTGTCGTCTGTTTCCATCTAATATAGCGAGTTTCAAGTCTTTAATTCTACCCGCGTACTTCAAGACTGTCTCGTTTGGCATTTTATACGCGTTGGCTAATTCTCCGCGGTACTGTGCTACGGATTTATTCGGAGCGAAAATATTCTTTAGTTTGTCTAATAAATCTACGACGCGCGTATATATGTTTCCTTCTATGACTTGATATGCGTCGCCTTCAATTTTATTAATAATGAACTGTACGAGTTGTGGTTCTTGTACAGACGGTAGTAAATCACGAGCACGTTCGCATGCTCGGGCGAACTGGAAGATCGAAATCTTATAACCGTTAAACGGGGGAATATTAGCAACTACATCTTTTATTTTTAGGGTTGGCATGATTACAGGGGGTTCTTCCCGTTCCGGCGGGTCGTCGAATTCATCGTATGCGGACGCGGCGCGGGAAGCTTCATTCACGCGCTGTTCGAGATTGCTCACTTGCTCTGGTAATCTGCGTAATTGTGATAATTCTGTTTGGATTTTTGAAAGCACGTCGAATAACGAATTCGCGTCTATTGACTCGTTAGGGCGTTTGGTTGTTTCTTCTCGTTCTTTAAGCGACATTTTTGAATGCGATTGTTTTTCACGGTCTTCCACGTATTTTTGTTTCTTTTCGATTTCCGGGTCGATGCTTACTGTACCGTGCGATCTCGTAAATTGGGCCATAACTCGGTACACGTGATTTTGAAATAGTTATCGGCTCTAATCGTTCTTAGCACAACGATTGTGAAAGTAGTAATTTTAATAATATAAAAATTTATTGTAATACATACGGTTAAATAGCATGTAATGCTATAGTTCCTTAATCCTGTAAGAATATAGGTTAGTACACAGAGTGGTTTGAGGATTAAATAATATACGTATGAAATGGGCTTAATCCTCCAACCCTATAAAATATGGTATAATTTAGTAATAATAGAAAATAAGAATATTGTAGTATACAAGATTAAGCAATATATAAAAAGATAATAAAAAGATTGTAATAATTTTAATAATAATATATCAAAAGCAATTGTATAAATGCATATGATAAAATAAAGCAGGATAGAAATATATATATATTCTTTTTTTTCAACAATAGAATAGTAATATGAAGCGAACAATATAATATATATATATATATATATATATATATAAATAAGTTATGCGATAAAATATAAGAATATTCTGAAAATAAGACAATGCGATTATAGGGTAGGGTATAATAAAACACAAAAATAGTACAATATGAAAACAACAATGATGCTTTTTATTCGTCGCTGGCGCTAACGTTTGGAATTTGAGTCTGTGCGTAAAATTCGCGACGCGGGTCGTTCTCCGGAATTTCTGGATATGGCAACGGAGACTGTTCGACCGTGATCGGAATTAATTTGTAAACAAAGGTTCTTTTCTCAGTTAGCCGTTCGCGACATGGGGCACTCGAATTGTCTGTAATATTTAACTCGTCGGAACAATTCGCTGCTTCTCTAAGTTGCGCTCTTAGTAGGCGTTGGAGCTGGTATTTCTTTCCTGCGCGACGCGTTTTTGGCATGTCTTTTTAGAAACACGAAATTAGGATAAGGATTCAACTTTAGTTTCATGCAGCGACTCTCTGAGGCACTTATTTTTCCCACATAGCGATATCCTATTCCAGTCTCAGTGTGCGGAATCCTGCCTCACCAAAGAGAAGGAACAAGAAAGAGCGTGCGGAATCCTGCCTCACCACTCTCCGTTTATCGTATGTACACAAAAAAGCCCAAAGCAACGACGAGCGGCTTATCCGCCCAGAGCCGTCGCTCCGAGTTTGCGGCACTTCGAAGAGTCAACTTCCACTTTTACTAAAATCGATCGCTTCTCTACTGCGTGGCGTGTCCTATTGGCTTTATAAAAATATTTAAACACTGATGTCTGTGTTACATTCGCGTTCTCAATGTGCGGAATCCTGCCTCACCAAAGAGAACGCTCCTGTTACAAGTGACGAGCGGCGTATATACCAGCTACCAGGACACTGTCACAGAACCAGGTATTGTTCAATAATTCTTTCGTAGTGATGAGCGAAATATATTCGCTCTAATTCACAACGTCAGAATGTCGTTATGCCGTCTTAATATTGCAATCGAAGCACACGCAGTCGAGAATAATCACAAAATTCTAACAGCGTTAATGGAAATAAAATCTAACACGAATATGACGTGTAAATTAAATGAATTGGCAAAATCTAAATAACGCGGTGTATAATAATCGAATAAAATTATAACGGCACTGTATTTCGCGAAATAATTCAAGAAAATCTGAATGATATTAACCGAGACTCAAATTGAACGTTATATCGCGCACAATTCACTTCCTGAAAATAAAGTATGATTATTAACACAGGAAAAATGACAAGTTAGCTTCTGCGATCCCACCGCTGCCACCAAATTTAATATGTCACGTCCCAGTAGTCGAAGTTAAGAAAAAAAAGGAAATTATATTACTGATGTTAAGTAACTCTCTAGAACGCGACTATATTGTTTAAGTAGTTATTAAATTGAATTTAATCTTTAACTGGTAAGTATATTTATGGAAAAGATATTGTTTTTGGGTCACTCTGCATTTCAACGAGTCTACCCGGGACCAGAAGATGTCAACTTGTCATTCAATATTCGGTGGTACCTTAACTTACCAGGTTTTACGTATTTGAATATATATTAGAGCAACTGCCTATGTAGCACGCCGAATTCCCTTCTACTTAGCAGTCCTCCAAAGATTTCGTTTGTCGTGCGATGAGTGACAGTCGATCAAGGAAGTTGGAACAACCGGTCGTCGAATAAATTGCAATAGTAATATAAAATACTCTTTATTGTTGCACGATGTTAAATTAACAATATTACAGTCGTAAGACTTGCGACTGGTAAACTCACTATTCTGCAATGTAGTATGCTTAAGAGTCTCGAAGACTCGTACTGGAATTTGACGACGCTGTCGAGATTCGAATACGCCGGATTATTAAATGCTAAACGCCACGGCAACGGAGTCAGAGAACGAATTTAGTACGAAAGTAGTAACGTGTTAACCGTATGAGCGTCGAATTAATAATGCTGGATATCGGACCTGCACTGAGCTCCTCCGGTCTTCGGGTGTTGGTGGGAGAGATGCTGCAGTGGGATCGCCTTTGTAGATGGTGGGATATTCTTCCTATGCTTCGCCTAAGACTTCCTGATGCTGGTGGGAGACCCATGGGCGGGAGCAATGGCAAGTGGAAGAGCCGCTGGTAGGGATCTCTGTGCGAGAAGGACAGCTATATCGTTCTCTCGCAACATTCCAACTTATTTGTCCAGCCTAATCTTATCGAGCGGGCGGATAAGAATATCGATCGACGGCCAGTCCGCATACCATGCACGGTTTAAAGCTCTTATAAAACTCTTATAATACTATAGTGAATAAAATATTATTTCTTAAACTCCTAATTTTGCATTATGAATAATAAAACGCTATGTTATATAGGATGCGTATAAGCGTAGTATAAAATGCATAAATGTGTATAGATATTACTAATATAATATAATATAATGTTATATGCATAATATAATATTAAGATGTGCATATAAATGTGCGTGTACTTAAATTGTTATATTAAAGCGTTACATTTGCATTTAACTGTTTCATTCTCTTCGCTTGTATTTTTCAATTGAATTTAATGCCTTTAAAGTTAGATATCTTGTATGTTCATATATATATATATATATATATATATAATATTTATTACAATTTTTAAAGCGTTCGAATCGTCTGTCTGATTGTACAATGCAAATATAAGGTTTTAGTTATTTCTATAGTTTATTCATATGACAGTTATTTCTGCGTCACCCGCTGGCGCGCTCGAGCGTTGGCTATATACGGGGTGACTCTCGAGTATGAATACTATTTTATAAGTTAGAACGTTGTCTTGGACGAATAATTTTCCCCGGATTTTTACTTCTTTCACCTCCTATGGGTGAGTTAACAATAAATATATTGTTTAAATAAATTTTGACGTGCCACTAAGACGTCACAATAGCGATCTTGACTCTGCATGCAGAGAAGTGTTCCTACTCAATTTCCATGATGTGGTAAAAGAATTTTCTACATATCTCACTTGTCGACACGTAACTAAGACGTTCCAAACGAACAAAACTTGCGTACATAGCGATTTCAGTTCTGATCGCAGAAAAGCGTTTCTCCTGAATTTTCTTGATGTTGCACAAGAATTTTCTGCATATCTCACATGTTGACACGTAACTAAGTCGTTCCGAACGAAGGAAACTTGCGTACATAGCGATCTCTGCTCTGTGTTCAGTGAAACGTGATTCCTTTATTTCCTTGACGTTATACAAGAATTTTCTACATATCTCACTTGCCGACACGTAACTAAAACGTTCCGAACGAAGGAAACTTGCGTACATAGCGATTTCAACTCTGTGCGCAGAAAAACGTTTCTCCTCAATATCCTTCAAGTTATACAAGAATTTTCGACAGATCTCACTTAATGACAAGTAACTAAGACGTTCCGAACGAACAAAACTTGCGTACATGGCGATCTCAGTTCTGTTCGCAGAAAAGCATTTCTCCTGAATTTCCTTGATGTTGCACAAGAATTTTCTACATATCTCACATGTCGACACGTAACTAAGACGTTCCGAACGAAAGAAACTTGCGTACATAGCGATCTCTGCTCTGTGTTCAGTGAAACGTGATTCCTTTATTTCCTTGACGTTGTACAAGAATTTTCTGCATATCCCACTTGCCGACACGTAACTAAGATGTTCCAAACGAACAAAACTTGCGTACATAGCGATTTCAACTCTGTGCGCAGAAAAGCGTTTCTCCTCAATGACCTTCAAGTTATACAAGAATTTTCGACAGATCTCACTTAATGACAAGTAACTAAGACGTTCCGAACGAACAAAACTTGCGTACATGGCGATCTCAGTTCTGTTCGCAGAAAAGCATTTCTCCTGAATTTCCTTGATGTTGCACAAGAATTTTCTACATATCTCACATGTCGACACGTAACTAAGACTTTCCGAACGTAAGAAACATGCATACATAGCGATCTTGACTCTACATGCAGAGAAGTGTTTCTACTCAATTTCCTTGTTGTTGTACAAGAAATTTCTGCATATCTCACTTGCCGACACGTAACTAAGACGTTCCAAACGAACAAAACTTGCGTACATAGCGATGTCAACTCTGTGCGCAGAGAAGTGTTTCTACTCAATTTCCATGATGTGGTACAAGAATTTTCTACATATCTCACTTGCCGACACGTACCTAAGACGTTCCGAACGAAGGAAACTTGCGTACATAGCGATCTCTGCTCTGTGTTCAGAGAAACATGATTCCTCTATTTCCTTGACGTTGCACAAGAATTTTCCGCTTATCTCACTTACTGACACGTAACTAAGACGTTCCGAACGAAAGATACTTGCGTACATAGCGATCTTGACTCTGCATGCAGAGAAGTGTTTCTACTCAATTTCGATGATGTGGTACAAGAATTTTCTACATATCTCACTTGCCGACACGTAACTAAGACGTTCCGAACGAAGGAAACTTGCGTACGTAGCGATCTCTGCTCTGTGTTCAGTGAAACGTGATTCCTTTATTTCCTTGATGTTGCACAAGAATTTTCTGCATATCTCACATGTTGACACGTAACTAAGATGTTCCGAACGAAGGAAACTTGCGTATATAGCGATCTCAGCTCTGTGTTCAGAGAAACATGATTCCTCTATTTCCTTGACGTTGCACAAAAATTTTCTACATATTTCACTTGCCGACACGTAACTAAGACGTTCCGAACGAAGGAAACTTGCGTACATGGCGATCTCAGTTCTGTTCGCAGAAAAGCATTTCTCCTGAATTTCCTTGATGTTGCACAAGAATTTTCTACATATCTCACATGTCGACACGTAACTAAGACGTTCCGAACGAAAGAAACTTGCGTACATAACGATCTCTGCTCTGTGTTCAGTGAAACGTGATTCCTTTATTTCCTTGACGTTGTACAAGAATTTTCTGCATATCTCACTTGCCGACACGTAACTAAGATGTTCCAAACGAACAAAACTTGCGTACATAGCGATTTCAACTCTGTGCGCAGAAAAGCGTTTCTCCTCAATGACCTTCAAGTTATACAAGAATTTTCGACAGATCTCACTTAATGACAAGTAACTAAGACGTTCCAAACGAACAAAACTTGCGTACATAGCGATGTCAACTCTGTGCGCAGAGAAGTGTTTCTACTCAATTTCCATGATGTGATACAAGAATTTTCTACATATCTCACTTGCCGACACGTAACTAAGACGTTCCGAACGAAGGAAAGTTGCGTACATAGCGATTTCGACTCTGTGCGCAGAAAAGCGTTTCTCCTCGATGACCTTCAAGTTGTACAAGAATTTTCTGCATATCTCACTTGCCGACACGTAACTAAGACGTTCCAAACGAACAAAACTTGCGTACATAGCGATTTCAACTCTGTGCGCAGAGAAGTGTTTCTACTCAATTTCCATGATGTGATACAAGAATTTTCGACAAATATCACTTACTGACACGTACCTAAGACGTTCCGAACGAAAGAAACTTGCGTACATAGCGATCTCTGCTCTGTGTTCAGAGAAACGTATTTCCTTTATTTCCTTGACGTTGTACAAGAATTTTCTGCATATCTCACTTGCCGACACGTAACTAAGACGTTCCGAACGAAAGAAACTTGCGTACATAGCGATCTCTGCTCTCTGTTCAGTGAAACGTGATTCCTTTATTTCCTTGACGTTGTACAAGAATTTTCTGCATATCTCACTTGCCGACACGTAACTAAGATGTTCCAAACGAACAAAACTTGCGTATATAGCGATGTCAACTCTGTGCGCAGAGAAGTGTTTCTACTCAATTTCCATGATGTGGTACAAAAATTTTCTGCATATCTCACTTGCTGACACGTAACTAAGACGTTCCGAAAGAAGGAAACTTGCGTACATAGCGATTTCAACTCTGTGCGCAGAGAAGTGTTTCTACTCAATTTCCATGATGTGGTACAAAAATTTTCTGCATATCTCACTTGCTGACACGTAACTAAGACGTTCCGAACGAAAGATACTTGCGTACATAGCGATCTTGACTCTGCATGCAGAGAAGTGTTTCTACTCAATTTCGATGATGTGGTACAAGAATTTTCTACATATCTCACTTGCCGACACGTAACTAAGACGTTCCGAACGAAGGAAACTTGCGTACGTAGCGATCTCTGCTCTGTGTTCAGTGAAACGTGATTCCTTTATTTCCTTGATGTTGCACAAGAATTTTCTGCATATCTCACATGTTGACACGTAACTAAGACGTTCCGAACGAAAGAAACTTGCGTACATAACGATCTCTGCTCTGTGTTCAGTGAAACGTGATTCCTTTATTTCCTTGACGTTGTACAAGAATTTTCTGCATATCTCACTTGCCGACACGTAACTAAGATGTTCCAAACGAACAAAACTTGCGTACATAGCGATTTCAACTCTGTGCGCAGAAAAGCGTTTCTCCTCAATGACCTTCAAGTTATACAAGAATTTTCGACAGATCTCACTTAATGACAAGTAACTAAGACGTTCCAAACGAACATAACTTGCGTACATAGCGATGTCAACTCTGTGCGCAGAGAAGTGTTTCTACTCAATTTCCATGATGTGGTACAAGAATTTTCTACATATTTCACTTACCGACACGTAACTAAGACGTTCCGAACGAAGGAAACTTGCGTACATAGCGATTTCAACTCTGTGCGCAGAAAAGCGTTTCTCCTCAATGTCCTTCAAGTTATACAAAAATTTTCGACAGATCTCACTTACTGACAAGTAACTAAGACGTTCCGAACGAACAAAACTTGCGTACATGGCGATCTCAGTTCTGTTCGCAGAAAAGCATTTCTCCTGAATTTCCTTGATGTTGCACAAGAATTTTCTACATATCTCACATGTCGACACGTAACTAAGACGTTCCGAACGAAAGAAACATGCGTACATAGCGATCTTGACTCTGCATGCAGAGAAGTGTTTCTACTCAATTTCCTTGTTGTTGCACAAGAATTTTCTGCATATCTCACATGTCGACACATAACTAAGACGTTCCGAACGAAGGAAAGTTGCGTACATAGCGATCTCTGCTTTGTGTTTAGAGAAACGTGATTCCTCTATTATCTTGACGTTGTACAAGAATTTTCTGCATATCTCACTTGCCGACACGTAACTAAGACGATCCTAATGAAGGATACTTGCGCACATAGCGATTTCAACTCTGTGCGCAGAAAAGCGTTTCTCCTCAATGTCCTTCAAGTTATACAAGAATTTTCTGCATATCTCACATGTCGACACGTAACTAAGACGTTTCAAACGAACAAAACTTGCGTACATAGCGATTTCAACTCTGTGCGCAGTGAAGTGTTTCTACTCAATTTCCATGATGTGGTACAAGAATTTTCTGCATATCTCACTTGCCGACACGTAACTAAGACGTTCCGAAAGAAGGAAACTTGCGTACATAACGATTTCAATTCTGTGCGCAGAAAAGCGTTTCTATTCAATTTCCATGATGTGGTACAAGAATTTTCTACATATCTCACTTGCCGACACGTACCTAAGACGTTCCGAACGAAGGAAACTTGCGTACATAGCGATCTCTGCTCTGTGTTCAGAGAAACATGATTCATCTATTTCCTTGACGTTGCACAAGAATTTTCCGCTTATCTCACTTACTGACACGTAACTAAGACGTTCCGAACGAAAGATACTTGCGTACATAGCGATCTTGACTCTGCATGCAGAGAAGTGTTTCTACTCAATTTCCATGATGTGATACAAGAATTTTCTACATATCTCACTTGCCGACACGTAACTAAGACGTTCCGAACGAAGGAAACTTGCGTACATAGCAATCTCAGCTCTGTGTTTAGAGAAACATGATACCTCTATTTCCTTGACGTTGCACAAAAATTTTCTACATATCTCACTTGCCGACACGTAACTAAGACGTTCCGAACGAAGGAAACTTCCGTACACAGCGATCTTAGCTCTATTTGCAGAGAATTGTACCTACTCAATTTCCATGATGTACAAGAATTTTCAACATATCTAACTTAAACACATGTAACTAAGACGTTCCGAACGAAGGAAAGTTGCGTACATAGCGATATCAACTCTGTGCGCAGAAAAGTGTTTCTCCTCAATGACCTTCAAGTTGTACAAGAATTTTCGCCAAATCTCACATACTGACACGTACCTAAGACGTTCCAAACGAACAAAACTTGCGTACATAGCGATTTCAACTCTGTGCGCAGAGAAGTGTTTCTACTCAATTTCCATGATGTGGTACAAGAATTTTCTACATATCTCACTTGCCGACACGTAACTAAGACGTTCCAAACGAACAAAACTTGCGTACATAGCGATTTCAACTCTGTGCGGAGAAAAGCGGTTCTCCTGAATTTTCTTGATGTTGCACAAGAAATTTCTGCATATCTCACATGTCGACACGTAACTAAGACGTTCCGAACGAAGGAAACTTGCGTACATAGCGATCTCTGCTTTGTTTCAGTGAAACGTGATTCCTTTATTTCCTTGACGTTGTTCAAGAATTTTCTGCATATCCCACTTGCCGACACGTAACTAAGACGTTCCGAACGAAGGAAACTTGCGAACATAGCGATCTCTGCTCTGTGTTCAGAGAAACATGATTCCTCTATTTTCTTGACGTTGCACAAGAATTTTCGACAGATCTCACTTACTGACAAGTAACTAAGACGTTCCGAACGAACAAAACTTGCGTACATAGCGATTTCAACTCTGTGCGCAGAAAAGCGTTTCTCCTCAATGACCTTCAAGTTTTACAAGAATTTTCGACAAATCTCACTTACTGACACGTACTTAAGACGTTCCAAACGAAGGAAACTTGCGTACATAGCGATCTCTGCTCTGTGTTCAGAGAAACATGATTCCTCTATTTCTTTGACGTTGCACTAGAATTTTCGACAAATCTCACTTACAGACAAGTAACTAAGACGTTCCGAACGAACAAAACTTGCGTACATAGCGATTTCAGTTCTGATCGCAGAAAAGCGTTTCTCCTGAACTTTCTTGATGTTGCACAAGAATTTTCTGCATATCTCACATATTGACACGTAACTAAGTCGTTCCGAACGACGGAAACTTGCGTACATAGCGATCTCTGCTCTGTGTTCAGAGAAACATGATTCCTCTATTTCCTTGACGTTGCACAAGAATTTTCTGCTTATCTCACTTACTGACACGTAACTAAGACGTTCCAAACGAACAAAACTTGCGTACATAGCGATTTCAACTCTGTGCGCAGAGAAGTGTTTCTACTCAATTTCCATGATGTGGTACAAGAATTTTCTACATATCTAACTTAAGCACATGTAACTAAGACGTTCCGAACGAACAAAACTTGCGTACATGGCGATCTCAGTTCTGTTCGCAGAAAAGCATTTCTCCTGAATTTCCTTCATGTTGCACAAGAATTTTCTGCATATCTCACATGTCGACACGTAACTAAGACGTTCCGAATGAAAGAAACTTGCGTACATAGCGATCTCTGCTCTGTGTTCAGTGAAACGTGATTCCTCTATTTCCTTGACGTTGCACAAGAATTTTCTGCTTATCTCACTTGCCGACACGTAACTAAAACGTTCCGAACGAAAGAAACTTGCGTACATAGCGATCTCTGCTTTGTGTTTAGAGAATCGTGATTCCTCTACTTCCTTGACGTTGTACAAGAATTTTATGCATATCTCACATTTCGACACGTAACTAAGACGTTCCGAACGAAAGAAACTTGCGTACATAGCGATTTCAACTCTGTGCGCAGAAAAGCGTTTCTCCTCAATGTCCTTCAAGTTATACAAGAATTTTCGACAGATCTCACTTACTGACAAGTAAATAAGACGTTCCGAACGAACAAAACTTGCGTACATGGCGATCTCAGTTCTGTTCGCAGAAAAGCATTTCTCCTGAATTTCCTTCATGTTGCACAAGAATTTTCTGCATATCTCACATGTCGACACGTAACTAAGACGTTCCGAATGAAAGAAACTTGCGTACATAGCGATCTCTGCTCTGTGTTCAGTGAAACGTGATTCCTCTATTTCCTTGACGTTGCACAAGAATTTTCTGCTTATCTCACTTGCCGACACGTAACTAAGACGTTCCGAACGAAAGAAACTTGCGTACATAGCGATCTCTGCTTTGTGTTTAGAGAATCGTGATTCCTCTACTTCCTTGACGTTGTACAAGAATTTTATGCATATCTCACATTTCGACACGTAACTAAGACGTTCCGAACGAAAGAAACTTGCGTACATAGCGATTTCAACTCTGTGCGCAGAAAAGCGTTTCTCCTCAATGTCCTTCAAGTTATACAAGAATTTTCGACAGATCTCACTTACTGACAAGTAAATAAGACGTTCCGAACGAACAAAACTTGCGTATTTGGCGATCTCAGTTCTGTTCGCAGGAAAGCATTTCTCTTGAATTTCCTTGATGTTGCACAAGAATTTTCTGCATATCTCACATGTCGACACGTAACTAAGACGTTCCGAATGAAAGAAACTTGCGTACATAACGATCTCTGCTCTGTGTTCAGTGAAACGTGATTCCTCTATTTCCTTGACGTTGCACAAGAATTTTCTGCTTATCTCACTTGCTGACAGGTAACTAAGACGTTCCGAACGAACAAAACCTGCGTACATGGCGATTTCAACTCTGTGCGCAGAAAAGCGTTTCTCCTCAATGTCCTTCAAGTTATACAAGAATTTTCGACAGATCTTACTTATTGACAAGTAACTAAGACGTTCCGAACGAACAAAACTTGCGTATTTGGCGATCTCAGTTCTGTTCGCAGGAAAGCATTTTTCTTGAATTTCCTTGATGTTGCACAAGAATTTTCTGCATATCTCACATGTCGACACGTAACTAAGACGTTCCGAATGAAAGAAACTTGCGTACATAACGATCTCTGCTCTGTGTTCAGTGAAACGTGATTCCTCTATTTCCTTGACGTTGCACAAGAATTTTCTGCTTATCTCACTTGCTGACAGGTAACTAAGACGTTCCGAACGAACAAAACCTGCGTACATGGCGATTTCAACTCTGTGCGCAGAAAAGCGTTTCTCCTCAATGACCTTCAAGTTGTACAAGAATTTTCGACAAATCTCACTTACTGACACGTACCTAAGACGTTCCGAACGAAGGAAACTTGCGTACATAGCGATCTCTGATCTGTGCTCAGAGAAACATGATTCCTCTATTTCTTTGACGTTGCACTAGAATTTTCGACAAATCTCACTTACTGACAAATAACTAAGACGTTCCGAACGAACAAAACTTGCGTACATAGCGATTTCAGTTCTGATCGCAGAAAAGCGTTTCTCCTGAATTTTCTTGATGTTGCACAAGAATTTTCTGCATATCTCACATGTTGACACGTAACTAAGTCGTTCCGAACGACGGAAACTTGCGTACATAGCGATCTCTGCTCTGTGTTCAGAGAAACATGATTCCTCTATTTCCTTGACGTTGCACAAGAATTTTCTGCTTATCTCACTTACTGACACGTAACTAAGACGTTCCAAACGAACAAAACTTGCGTACATAGCGATTTCAACTCTGTGCGCAGAGAAGTGTTTCTACTCAATTTCCATGATGTGGTACAAGAATTTTCTACATATCTAACTTAAGCACATGTAACTAAGACGTTCCGAACGAACAAAACTTGCGTACATGGCGATCTCAGTTCTGTTCGCAGAAAAGCATTTCTCCTGAATTTCCTTCATGTTGCACAAGAATTTTCTGCATATCTCACATGTCGACACGTAACTAAGACGTTCCGAATGAAAGAAACTTGCGTACATAGCGATCTCTGCTCTGTGTTCAGTGAAACGTGATTCCTCTATTTCCTTGACGTTGCACAAGAATTATCTGCTTATCTCACGTACTGACACGTAACTAAGACATTCCGAACGAAGGAAACTTGCGTACATAGCGATCTCTGCTCTGTGTTCAGAGAAACATGATTCCTCTATTTCCTTGACGTTGCACAAGAATTTTCTGCATATCACACATGTCGACACGTAACTAAGACGTTCCGAACGAAAGAAACTTGCGTACATAGCGATCTTGACTTTGCATGCAGAGAAGTGTTTCTACTCAATTTCCTTGTTGTTGCACGAGAATTTTCTGCATATCTCACATGTCGACACGTAACTAAGACGTTCCGAACGAAGGAAACATGCGTACATAGCGATCTCTGCTTTGTGTTTAGAGAAACGTGATTCCTTTATTTTCTTGACGTTGTACAAGAATTTTCTGCATATCTCACTTGCCGACACGTAACTAAGACGTTCCGAACGAAGGAAAATTCCGTACACAGCGATCTTAGCTCTATTTGCATAGAAGTGTTCCTACTCAATTTCCATGATGTTGTACAATAATTTTCGACAAATCTCACTTACTGACACGTAACTAAGACGTTCCAAACGAACAAAACTTGCGTACATAGCGATTTCAACTCTGTGCGCAGAAAAGCGTTTCTCCTGAATTTTCTTGATGTTGCACAAGAATTTTCTGCATATCTCACTTGTTGACACGTAACTAAGACGTTCCGAACGATGGAAACTTGCGTACATAGCGATCTCTGCTTTGTGTTTAGAGAAACGTGATTCCTCTATTTCCTTGACGTTGTACAAGAATTTTCTGCATATCTCATTTGCCGACACGTTACTAAGACGATCCGAACGAAGGAAACTTGCGTACATAGCGATTTCAACTCTGTGCGCAGAAAAGCATTTCTCCTCAATGTTCTTCAAGTTATACAAGAATTTTCGAAAGATCTCACTTACTGACAAGTAACTAAGACGTTCCGAACGAACAAAACTAGGTACATGGCGATCTCAGTTCTGTTCGCAGAATAGCGTTTCTCCTGAATTTTCTTGATGTTGCACAAGAATTTTCTGCATATCTCACTTGTTGACACGTAACTAAGACGTTCCGAACGACGGAAACTTGCGTACATAGCGATCTCTGCTCTGTGTTCAGAGAAACATGATTCCTCTATTTCCTTGACGTTGCACAAGAATTTTCTGCTTATCTCACGTACTGACACGTAACTAAGACGTTCCGAACGAAGGAAACTTGCGTACATAGCGATCTCTGCTCTGTGCGCAGAAAAGCGTTACTCCTCAATGGCTTTCAAGTTATACAAGAATTTTCTGTATATCTCACATGTCGACACGTAACTAAGACGTTCCGAACGAAAGAAACTTGCGTACACCGCGATCTTGACTTTGCATGCAGAGAAGTGTTCCTACTCAATTTCCATGATGTGGTACAAGAATTTTCTACATATCTCACTTGCCGACACGTAACTAAGACGTTCCGAACGCAGGAAAATTGCGTACATAGCGATGTCAACTCTGTGCGCAGAAAATCGTTTCTCCTCAATGACCTTCAAGTTGTACAAGAATTATCGACAAATCTCATTTACTGACACGCAACTAAGACGTTCCGAGCGACCGAAACTTGCGTACATAGCTATCTCAAATCTGTGCGCAGAAAACCGTTTCTCCTCAATTTCCTTGATGTTGTACAAGAAATTTCGACCAATCTCACTTACTGACACGTAACTAAGACGTTCCGCACAACCGAAACCTGCGTACATAGCTATCTCAAGTCTGTGCGCAGAAAACCGTTTCTCCTCAATTTCCTTGATGTTGTACCAGAATTATCAACAAGTCTCACTTACTGACACGTAACTAAGACGTTCCGCACAACCGAAACCTGCGTACATAGCTATCTCAACTCTGTGCGCATAAAACCGTTTCTTCTTAATTTCCTTGATGTTGTACAAGAAATTTCGACTTATCTCACTTACTGACACGTAACTAAGACGTTCCGAACGACCGAAACTTGCGTACATAGCTATCTCAACTCTGTGCGCAGAAAACCGTTTCTTCTCAATTTCTTTGATGTTGTACCAGAATTTTCTGCAAATCTCACTTACTGACACGCAACTAAGACGTTCCGAGCGACCGAAACTTGCGTACATAGCTATCTCAAATCTGTGCGCAGAAAACCGTTTCTCCTCTATTTCTTTGATGTTGTAAAAGAAATTTCGACTAATCTCACTTACTGACACGTAACTAAGACATTCCGAACGACCGAAACATGCGTACATAGCTATCTCAACTCTGTGCGCAGAAAAGCGTTTCTCCTCAATTTCCTTGATGTTGTAAAAGAAATTTCGACTAATCTCACTTACTGACACGTAACTAAGACATTCCGAACGACCGAAACATGCGTACATAACTATCTCAAGTCTGTGCGCAGAAAACCGTTTCTCCTCAATTTCCTTGATGTTGTACAAGAAATTTCGACCAATCTCACTTACTGACACGTAACTAAGACGTTCCGAACAACCGAAACTTGCGTACATAGCTTTCTCAACTCTGTGCGCATGAAACCGTTTCTCCTCAATTTCCTTGATGTTGTACCAGAATTTTCTGCAAATCTCACTTACTGACACGTAACTAAGACGTTCCGAGTAAACGAAACTTGCGTACATAGCTATCTCAAGTCTGTGCGCATATAACCGTTTCTCCTCAATTTCCTTGATGTTGTACAAGAAATTTCGACTTATCTCACTTACTGACACGTAACTATGACGATCCGAGCGACCGAAACTTGCGTACATAGCTATCTCAACTCTGTGCGCAGAAAACCGTTTCTTCTCAATTTCTTTGATGTTGTACCAGAATTTTCTGCAAATCTCACTTACTGACACGCAACTAAGACGTTCCGAGCGACCGAAACTTGCGTACATAGCTATCTCAAATCTGTGCGCAGAAAACCGTTTCTCCTCAATTTCCTTGATGTTGTACAAGAAATTTCGACCAATCTCACTTACTGACACGTAACTAAGACGTTCCGCACAACCGAAACCTGCGTACATAGCTATCTCAACTCTGTGCGCATAAAACCGTTTCTTCTTAATTTCCTTGATGTTGTACAAGAAATTTCGACTTATCTCACTTACTGACACGTAACTAAGACGTTCCGAACGACCGAAACTTGCGTACATAGCTATCTCAACTCTGTGCGCAGAAAACCGTTTCTTCTCAATTTCCTTGATGTTGTACAAGAAATTTCGACTAATCTCCCTTACTGACACGTAACTAAGACGTTCCGAGCGACCGAAACTTGCGTACATAGCTATCTCAACTCTGTGCGCATAAAACCGTTTCTTCTCAATTTCCTTTATGTTGTACCAGAATTATCAATAAGTCTCACTGACTGACACGTAACTAAGACGTTCCGAGCGAACGAAACTTGCGTACATAGCTATCTCAAGTCTGTGCGTAGAAAACCGTTTCTCCTCTATTTCTTTGATGTTGTACAAGAAATTTCGACTAATCTCACTTACTGACACGTAACTAAGACATTCCGAACGACCGAAACATGCGTACATAGCTATCTCAACTCTGTGCGCAGAAAAGCGTTTCTCCTCAATTTCCTTGATGTTGTACAAGAAATTTCGACTTATCTCACTTACTGACACGTAACTAAGACGTTCCGAACGACCGAAACTTGCGTACATAGCTATCTCAACTCTGTGCGCAGAAAACCGTTTCTCCTCAATTTCCTTGATGTTGTACCAGAATTTTCTGCAAATCTCACTTACTGACACGTAACTAAGACGTTCCGAGCGAACGAAACTTGCGTACATAACTATCTCAAGTCTGTGCGCAGAAAACCGTTTCTCCTCAATTTCCTTGATGTTGTACAAGAAATTTCGACCAATCTCACTTACTGACACGTAACTAAGACGTTCCGAACGACCGTAACTTGCGTACATAGCTATCTCAACTCTGTGCGCATAAAACCGTTTCTTCTCAATTTCCTTGATGTTGTACAAGAAATTTCGACTAATCTCGCTTACTGACACGTAACTAAGATGTTCCGAAAGACCGAAACTTGCGTACATAGCTATCTCAACTCTGTGCGCAGAAAACCGTTTCTCCTCAATTTCCTTGATGTTGTACAAGAAATTTCGACTAATCTCACTTACTGATACGTAACTAAGACGTTCCAAGCGAACGAAACTTGCGTACATAGCTATCTCAAGTCTGTGTGCAGAAAACAGTTTCTCCTCACTTTCCTTGATGTTGTACAAGAAATTTCTACTAATCTCACTTACTGACACGTAACTAAGACGTTCCGAACGACCGAAAATTGCGTACATAGCTATCTCAACTCTGTGCGCAGAAAACCGTTTCTCCTCAATTTCCTTGATGTTGTACCAGAATTTTCTGCAAATCTCACTTACTGACACGCAACTAAGACGTTCCGAGCGACCGAAACTTGCGTACATAGCTATCTCAAATCTGTGCGCAGAAAACCGTTTCTCCTCAATTTCCTTGATGTTGTACAAGAAATTTCGACCAATCTCACTTACTGACACGTAACTAAGACGTTCCGCACAACCGAAACCTGCGTACATAGCTATCTCAACTCTGTGCGCATAAAACCGTTTCTTCTTAATTTCCTTGATGTTGTACAAGAAATTTCGACCAATCTCACTTACTGACACGTAACTAAGACGTTCCGAACGAACGAAACTTGCGTACATAGCTATCTCAACTCTGTGCGCAGAAAACCGTTTCTCCTCAATTTCCTTGATGTTGTACAAGAAATTTCGACTAATCTCACTTACTGATACGTAACTAAGACGTTCCAAGCGAACGAAACTTGCGTACATAGCTATCTCAAGTCTGTGTGCAGAAAACCGTTTCTCCTCACTTTCCTTGATGTTGTACAAGAAATTTCTACTAATCTCACTTACTGACACGTAACTAAGACATTCCGAACGACCGAAAATTGCGTACATAGCTATCTCAACTCTGTGCGCAGAAAACCGTTTCTCCTCAATTTCCTTGATGTTGTACCAGAATTTTCTGCAAATCTCACTTACTGACACGTAACTAAGACGTTCCGAGCGAACGAAACTTGCGTACATAACTATCTCAAGTCTGTGCGCAGAAAACCGTTTCTCCTCAATTTCCTTGATGTTGTACAAGAAATTTCGACCAATCTCACTTACTGACACGTAACTAAGACGTTCCGAACGACCGTAACTTGCGTACATAGCTATCTCAACTCTGTGCGCATAAAACCGTTTCTTCTCAATTTCCTTGATGTTGTACAAGAAATTTCGACTAATCTCGCTTACTGACACGTAACTAAGATGTTCCGAAAGACCGAAACTTGCGTACATAGCTATCTCAACTCTGTGCGCAGAAAACCGTTTCTCCTCAATTTCCTTGATGTTGTACAAGAAATTTCGACTAATCTCACTTACTGATACGTAACTAAGACGTTCCAAGCGAACGAAACTTGCGTACATAGCTATCTCAAGTCTGTGTGCAGAAAACAGTTTCTCCTCACTTTCCTTGATGTTGTACAAGAAATTTCTACTAATCTCACTTACTGACACGTAACTAAGACGTTCCGAACGACCGAAAATTGCGTACATAGCTATCTCAACTCTGTGCGCAGAAAACCGTTTCTCCTCAATTTCCTTGATGTTGTACCAGAATTTTCTGCAAATCTCACTTACTGACACGCAACTAAGACGTTCCGAGCGACCGAAACTTGCGTACATAGCTATCTCAAATCTGTGCGCAGAAAACCGTTTCTCCTCAATTTCCTTGATGTTGTACAAGAAATTTCGACCAATCTCACTTACTGACACGTAACTAAGACGTTCCGCACAACCGAAACCAGCGTACATAGCTATCTCAACTCTGTGCGCATAAAACCGTTTCTTCTTAATTTCCTTGATGTTGTACAAGAAATTTCGACCAATCTCACTTACTGACACGTAACTAAGACGTTCCGAACGAACGAAACTTGCGTACATAGCTATCTCAACTCTGTGCGCAGAAAACCGTTTCTCCTCAATTTCCTTGATGTTGTACAAGAAATTTCGACTAATCTCACTTACTGATACGTAACTAAGACGTTCCAAGCGAACGAAACTTGCGTACATAGCTATCTCAAGTCTGTGTGCAGAAAACCGTTTCTCCTCACTTTCCTTGATGTTGTACAAGAAATTTCTACTAATCTCACTTACTGACACGTAACTAAGACATTCCGAACGACCGAAAATTGCGTACATAGCTATCTCAACTCTGTGCGCAGAAAACCGTTTCTCCTCAATTTCCTTGATGTTGTACCAGAATTTTCTGCAAATCTCACTTACTGACACGTAACTAAGACGTTCCGAGCGAACGAAACTTGCGTACATAACTATCTCAAGTCTGTGCGCAGAAAACCGTTTCTCCTCAATTTCCTTGATGTTGTACAAGAAATTTCGATCAATCTCACTTACTGACACGTAACTAAGACGTTCCGAACAACCGAAACTTGCGTACATAGCTATCTCAACTCTGTGCGCATAAAACCGTTTCTCCTCAATTTCCTTGATGTTGTATCAGAATTTTCTGCAAATCTCACTTACTGACACGTAACTAAGATGTTCCGAAAGACCGAAACTTGCGTACATAGCTATCTCAACTCTGTGCGCAGAAAACCGTTTCTCCTCAATTTCCTTGATGTTGTACAAGAAATTTCGACTAATCTCACTTACTGATACGTAACTAAGACGTTCCAAGCGAACGAAACTTGCGTACATAGCTATCTCAAGTCTGTGTGCAGAAAACAGTTTCTCCTCACTTTCCGTGATGTTGTACAAGAAATTTCTTGTCACGTCTCGATATTCGAAGTTGATAAAAAAAATTAAATCTAAATTATTAATACAAAGCTATTTTCTGATCGTGACTATACTAAATTTTATGATAATAGTAAATTAGAATTTACTCAATTAATTGAATAAGATATGTACGCCTTTTAGATATTTTATTTCTTTTTCGGTCACCCTGCATTCACCGGGTCTACCGGGGATCAGAAGACTGACAACTTGTCCGTATAAGGCGTTAACTTACTTAGGAATATACGTCGTTGGGTTGGATTCCTCCTGCGACGATCCCTCGAGATTGAATATTTATATATGTTCTTCTTAATTAAAATAATGTAGGCTGATGTTGGATTAATAGGTAGCCGGAACGTAGTAATAATTGTAGAGTCGAATATAGTAGTATATAACACTTTATTTTATATTCAACGTTTAAATTGTATTATTATTACAGTCGCTAGACTAGCGGCTGGTAAACTCCGTTTCAGAGTGTATCTAAGAGTCTTAAAGACTTGTACAGAAGTTTGACGACGCGTAACGCCGGATTACTGACGCTTGACAAAGGTATTCAGAGCTCGAAAGTAGTAACGTGTTAACAGTTTGCCGTCGCGAGTAGTAATGCTGGAAGTCGGACTTGCACTGAGCTCCTCCGGTCTTCAGGTGTTGGTGGGAGAGATGCTGCAGTGGGATCGCCTTTGGTAGATGGTGGGATATTCTTCCTATGCTTCGCCTAAGACTTCCTGATGCCGGTGGGAGACCCATGGGCGGGAGCAATGGCAAGTGGAAGAGCCGCTGGTAGGGATCTCTGTGCGAGAAGGACAGCTATATCGTTCCCTCGCAACATTCCAACTTATTTGTCCGGCCTAATCTTATCGAGCGGGCGGATAAGAATATCGATCGACGGCCGGTCCGCATACCATGTACAGTAAAGGCTCTTATAAAACTCTTATAATACTGTAGTGAATAAAATATTTTATAATGAATATTCTTATATGCCTAATTCCTTATTGCTACCTATACGGTTAATAATAAAGTCTTATGCTACGTGGAATATGTGTATGCGAATATAAAGTTTTTAAAGCTATGTGGATATAAAGTTAGAACGAATATATATATGTTTGTGTGCTTAAAATTATTATATTAAAGCGTTACATTTGCATTTAACTGTTTCATTCTTTTTCGCTTATATTTCTCAATTGAATTTAATGCCTTATTAAAAGATCTTTCATATATATATAATATTTATTACAATTTTTAAAGCGTTTGAATCGTCTGTTTGATTGTACAATGCAAATATAAGGTTTTAGTTATTTCTATAGTTTATTCATATGGTAGTTATTTTTGCGTCACCCGCTGGCGCGTTCGAGCGTTGGCTATATACGGGGTGACTCTTAACTATGAATACTATTTTATAAGTTAGAACTTTGTCTTGGACGAATAACTTTCTCCGGATTTTTACTTCTTTCACCTCCTATGGGTGAGTTAACAATAAATATATTATTTAAATAAAATTTGACGTGCGGCAAAGACGTCACACCACCCCCCTTAGTTTAAATTTCGGAGTAACGAGTTATGACGAAATTTATTCGTCCAATCTGGCACGTAGGTCCCTGAATGTATATACAATAGGTATAGTGGGTGGTTCTGTATTTTCGGCTGGCGCATTGGGTACTGTGTTTGTATCTGTGTGTTCCGGTGGATTTTCAGGGATCACTTCCGGTTGCGGTCGTGGTCTGTTCGCCAAATACAATAACAAGTGTGTGAAAGAGCTCCAAATGGCTCCGAGTAAGTGTAAGCTACAGCCATAAGCTGCGTGTAGCGCATAGCCGTGTATTAACGTGTCGAATACAATTTTTATTATTCTTATAATGATAAATATTCCGAATACACCGGCGGTCGCTGCGCCGAATGTAGTAAAACCGTCCCATATTTTTGTTAAAGTATTATTATAAATTTTGTTTAAGGAATCTTCGTCTAATAAATTTCGCAATGAGATGGTATCCGACGGTATCGTTTGGCCAGTGAAGCCTCTAGCAATAGTGTGTAACACAGCGCTCTTTTCTGCTGGGAACATAATGTGATCTCTTAGATTATCTAAATCGTCTTGAGTGTAAATACCGCTCGTTGCCAAGGATTTCGGCGCCAAATACTTCCATGTTAATTTTGTCAGGGGTTTAAGGAGATGTGGGGAATTCGCTATGGAAGGTGTGGGATTGAACTGTATCCATGTTTCGTCTATATTGTAGAGGATAGGTAATAAGGGGTTACAGTCTCTAAGTGTGTTTTGTCTTGTTAATATTCGTGATTTAGGTGTCATGTATAATGAAGCGTTCCGGAACGTGACCGGTAATTCTGTGTGACAGGTATTTGTTTTTCTAAGTATAACGTCTATAGGTATACATTTTATGACATGAATTACTTCTCCTGCAGTTACTGCCATGTAACCCGGTGATTTCATAAGCCGATATGCAAATTCGTCTGGTAGAATAGAGGCAAGCGACAGTGTGTTCTGTATCACTTGTTTCTCTAGCTCACATTTCTGTAAAATTACGTCTTGATATAATGCTGTTACTTGGCTTCTTACGTATTTTTCAACGTAAACGAATTTTGAGTTTGCATATGTAAACATGTCAAGGTTTGTAATATCGGTTTTTGATTTTGTTTTAAAGACGTTTCCCTTTTGTGTCTCAAAAATGAATAATTTAGGATGTTCAGTCCCGTATAGTGTATATCCACAGATGGTGTGTCTGCGGGTAAGTGTGAGGGCAAAGGTGGTGTCTCGTGTCTCTAAGGAGAATATGGTAGTATTGTGCGAATCTTGAAATCCTTGAAATTTAACAGCGTTTCCCTCGTACAGTATATCGTAATTTTCAAAACCACACGCGGTGGTGGGGAGACTCTCCCAAAAAGAATATCCGTCGTCAGAATCTATACATGTTTCGTCTCCTAAATCGCAGACGGTTCCGGATTTTAAAATTATTTTTCCCGTGCTTAGTTTTATGGGTACGTACGAGTCTTTTAGAGATATTTTTACAGTAGCTTGTACAATTACATCGTCCCATGTTCCATAATAATCTGAATACTGAATGCCTTTACATGTACCGTCGACGTTTACCTTTCCGGCTAAAGTAACGCTTCTATAATAAGTATGGTTTGACTTTAGTTCATCTATTATTTCCGCGGTTCCTATTCTCAAAAGACCTTCTCTATGAATTTGCATACACTTATTTCGGGATGTTTCTTGGAGGTAACTCGCATAGCCGTTCTGAACTGCCGAAATATGCGAGTGCATGCCGCAATGATATATGGTACGCATAATCTCTATTTTACACTGTATAACTTGTGTCTGCGCGTAGTTGGATAGTTGTAACAGTTGCATGTACGTATTGGTTGTCGCTGGCGTCTCTATATTCAGGTCGCATTCGCCAGATCGTAGCAATGACACGGTTGTTACATTTAAGTATGTTCCTCCGCAGTCGTATGCGATAATAGATTGGGTGCCATAGAGTATAGTTGCGATGGTCAGCGAGAATAGTATCGCTCTGTATGCCTTAAAATAGAAATATTATAATTAATTTTAAAAATTGTAATTAGTGTTGGTTGTTTGTGTTGTTTTGTGTTACAAAATGTGTAAGATAGAAGAGGAGTAATAGTGGATATTTCTTAATAGTACTGTATCTTTTCTTAATAATACTGGATCCGGGGGTCCAGGCCACGATTACAAGCTCTGATTTTTCGTTTTCCTTCAACCCGGATCGATATAGCATGTGCTTTTGCACAGCTTTAATTTATTGACATGAACAACGCGTGGTTTACCTCGGAAATCTATTCTAGCGTTGTTCATCGGTAATAGTTCAAGAATTTTATAGGGACCGCTATACTGGTCATCTAACTTTCCTTTCATTGGCTCTTTTAATAGATAGACTTCATCATTGACTTTAAATCTTTGAACGTTAAGTTTTCTGTCATAATATCTTTTACTTATTTCTTTAGATTTTACTAAATTTTGCCTTGCCAAATCTTGGGATGATTTTATCGTATCAAAAAGGTTAGTAAGATAGTCTTGATAAGGGGTTTCGGTTATCTCTTCAGGAGTTACAAAGGATGAGGGTGTTCTGGGGAGATGTCCAAAAACTAAAGCGTATGGTGTATAATTAGTACCCTCATGCACGGATGTATTGTAAGCGAACATAGCGGGTCTGAGGTGTTCATCCCATTCGTTGTTCTGGTTAGTGTACATTTTTAGGTACTCTGTCAGGACATGATGTGAGCGTTCAATGGATCCATTCGATTGTGGGTAGTAAGCAGTGGTTCGACACTGTTTTATTTTAAAATAACTAGCGATGGTTTTCATTAGGGAGGTGAAAAAGGTTGGAGCTTGGTCAGTTAGTAAGGCTTTCGGTGCTCCGTATATGCAAATGAAATCTTTTATAAAGGCGTCGGCAATGGAAAGGGAGTCAGCAGTTTGCATAGGGGTAGCAATTGAATATTTTGTTAGGAGATCTTGGATAGTTAAAATGTAGGAGTTGTTTCGACTGGTCGTGGGCAATGGTCCTACGACGTCCATGGATATTTTATCAAAAGCTGCTCCGGGTGTATCAGTGATCATCATTGGCTGTTTTGTTTTCACTCTGGTTAATTTCTTGATTTGGCAGTTTCGGCAATTTTTTATGTAATCCTGTATATCTTTTTTCATCGTTGACCAATAGTAATTTTGCCTGATTCTATGGTAAGTTTTATTCACGCCTTTATGTCCTCCAATTTTAGTTGCGTGTTTTTCGTAAATGATATTTTGTCTTTCTTGCGGGTCGGGACAGCGAATTAAAGATTTACAGATAGTTATAATGATTGGTAGGTCCGAAAGAAATCTTCTTAAATTTTTATGCATAAAATTCCAGGGGACTGTATCGTAGAGGTCGTTTTGAGCTATGCTTATTGTTTTTAGATTTAATTCAATTATGGCGTCTCTTAGGGATCTTACTCCGTTTAAAATATTATTTTGTTCTATGGGCGTCCTTTCGTTTTGTTTAATAGGGATGGTTATCAAATGTTTCTTGCTACTTAGGTTTGTAATTTTTACTCTTGTGAATGTTAGATCCTTATACGCGGGGAGTTTGTTTTCTTTTAAGTAATCTTTAGCGCCCTTGTCGTAAGGTTGTCCTCCGAGTGTGGTAAAAATAATGTGATTATCCCTTCGAGAAAGTAGCGAATCACGCGTTTCGATAATTTTGAAATTAATTCCTTCATCTGAAGAGCGGGGTTGTGGAGATACTGATATATTAAGCTCACTTTCATCCTGCGAATCTTCTTCTGATATTTCCGATTCATTCGATTCATTATCGAAAAATTCTTGTGGTTGTCCTTCTGGATTTTCGTCTAAGTTTTCGGTGTTCGGGAAGAAAGGTTGGGACGAAGTTCTTGCTACTGCAGGTGGAGTTAGTAAAGCATCTTCAATTAAATTTTCTGTGAATATCTGTTGCTGGGGGTTAAGGGTAAGTGTGGGGTTAGTATTATTGGAAGGAATAGTGATAGACGGTCTAGATTGTTGCGTCGCTGTTTGATACGAGAACAGGGAGTCGTTGGAATCATCGTCAAATTCCATTAAGGGAAGTAAAGAAGCGTCAGGAGGTTGCGGATTTCTGGAGAGTGCGTCTGCTACCACGTTAGTTTTCCCAGTTTTGTATTGTATTTCGTAATCATACTCTGAGAGTTTCAACCTCCATTTCCACAATCGGGAGCTGGGATCCTTAACTGAATGCAGCCAAACTAAAGGCTTGTGGTCCGTGAGGATTGTGAATTTCCTACCGTACAGGTAGTGCCTAAAGTATGTGGTGCAGTAGACTACGGCTAAGCACTCCTTCTCTATGGTGGAATATCTCCCTTCTGCCTCATTCAATGTTCTGGAAATATATGAGATAGGTAAGTCCTTCCCTGCCTGTTCTTGACTTAATACACCTCCTATAGCGTATCCGCTGGCGTCAGTAGTTAATAAAAATGGTTTCGTAAAATCTGGATATTGTAAAACGGGTTCTTTTAGTAATTCGTTTATTAGCTTTTTAAAAGTTTCCTCTTGTAAAGATGTCCATATAAAAGGTTTATCTTTCTTTAATAAATCTGTCAATGGTTTTGCAATTTTTGAAAAGTCTCTAATGAATCGGCGATAATACCCAACTAGTCCTAAAAATTGTTTTATATTTTTATGATTCTTTGGGGTTGGGAAATGTTTTACGGCACTAATCTTATTTGGGTCCGGTCTTACTCCGTCGTTTCCAATTACGTGACCTAAATAAGCCACTTCGTGCCTCAGGAACTGACATTTGTCCGGTTGCAACTGTAAATTTGCCCTTTCTAACCGGCGCATCAATTCTTTAATTTTTATCTTGTGTTCCTCTAAAGATCTTGCATACACGACAATGTCATCCAGGTAAACAAAGAGTTCGTTTCCTTGCAGGCCCGTCAATACATTGTCCATCAAACGTTGGAACGTCGCTGGTGCATTCCTTAATCCAAATGGCATCCTTTGATATTCGTAGTGGCCATAGGGTGTAGAAAACGCTGTCTTTCCTTGATCTTCAGCAGCCATAGGTATTTGATGAAATCCTTGGGCGAGATCGAAAATAGAAAAATATTTAGCGCTGCCCAATTGGTCTAATATCTCTGCGATATTAGGCAATGGATACGCGTCTCCAATTGTCTTCTCGTTTAATTTCCTGAAATCGATGACCATCCTCCATTTCCTTTGTCCGTCTGGCGCGGACTTCTTCGGAACAATCCATAAAGGGGCATTATAAGGAGATGCTGATGGCACAATTATTTCATCTTTTAGCAATTTCGCTACTTGTTTATCGATTTCTTCTTTATGGACCGGTGGATACCTATATTGTTTCACATGGATAGGCAAGTTGTCCGTGGTTGGAATGGTATGCTTAACAGAAGTTGTACATCCAAGACTTTCACCGGGTAGATGAAAACAATCTACGTATTCTTCAAGTATGTCTCTTACATGATCTGCTTCTTCGTCGTTCAAATGTTCGATGTTTATAAGAGCTTGAAGTTGTTGTACGCGGTTAGATGTACTCAAAATTTCGGGACAGACCCTCGAGTCTGGGGATATAGCGAACGTATCGCTCGGATTTAGAAGGTCCTCTAGATCCGTCGACCCTGTACGTGAGTCGGCAGAATTCTTGAGGCTTGTAGACACTGGAAGCGTGTCACTGAAAATAGAACCCTCAAGGTCTAAAGGCGTGCTAATAGGATCCTTGAGGCACGAAGATGCAGGCGTTGCATCTTGTGTAGAAGCATCTTCCTGGTGTTGCGGCACCGGAAGAGTATTAAGATCTGAGGATTTCCCGTTTTCGGAGAGCTCCTTTTGGCTCCTGGATTTAGAAGATGAAGATTTCCCATTGTTGGCGAGCTCTTCATTGCTCATGGATTTAGTAGATGAAGATTTCCCATTATTGGCGAGCTCTTCATTGCTCATGGAATTAGAATTTAATCTAAGGTGCTCCTTGAAGTCACTTGGTACGAAATAATCCTCAAGAGGCATCGGGTATACCTCAATGGTGTAATTGTACTCTGTCAAGTTGTAAGCCTTAATATGGCCTTTCCCTCGGGAGTTCTTGACGAGCGCTTCACCTAGGAATAACCCTTTAACTGGCTCATTCCGTGGAATATAGCCTTCCTCCTTTTCCGGATTCGTAATGTTGAATGTGACATCAACAATAGAGCGTGAAGGTACCACGATGTCTTTACTCTTGTAGAATGGTACCTGAATGTTTCCAAACGCTAAACATTCATGTTGATAGTCGACGACGGCATTATTACTCTTTAGGAAATTTGCGCCTATTATGCCGTCGGCGGGTATCCCAAAATCGTCTTTAACGATGTAGAATTTGGCACTTTTTCCCATAATTTTGAAAGTGGCTGATCCCAATGTTGTAATTGGTTTACTCGAAATTCCTTTTAATTTCAGCCTATCTCGTGTATTTATTGAAGTGTTTTTTAAGATTCCTATTTTTACAAGATTTACGGAAGACCCTGAGTCTACCATAAAAAAGCAATATCCCTTGAAATTTGTGCAAGTGATGGCGACTCTAGGTTGACAGGTTTTTGTCTCTAAATTCGTGATTCCGATAATTGCCTCTTCTTTAATTTCATTTATTGGTTCAATGACCGGCGCTGGGTCATTTTGTTTTATTGGCAATTTTTCGACGTAAACTGGATCCTGATTTTTGTTTCTTATATTCTTCAGGTTTTGCTGGTTGTTGGATCCTCTAGCGTCGTAATGGGGTGCGCGGTTGCTTGGGCCGGTTCCCTGGTCGCGCTTACCGACGGACGGCCCTCCGCGTTTCCCGACGGTTGAACTACGTTTCGGTATGCTAATTTTCGGCATTCCGCTACTTTATGCCCTGGGCGTTTGCAATAGTTGCACACATTAGGTGCATTTGGGCCTGGTTGACCGGGTATTAAAGGGCGGATCCATGGTCGCGGAACGAAATTATTGTTAGGATTTTTTAATATTGACCTAGGTTGCTCTACTTCCGGAGGTCTTTGGTTACTTAAATCCGAACGCGTTACGGGGAATTGTCGTGGCAAATTCTGCCGTTCGCGTTGCTTTTCAACTTCTAAATTCTTCGAAATTTTGACGGCCCATTCTATGGCCTCATCTAATGTAGCAATATTTCTATATTCCATGCGGGTGATAACGTTGGAAGGTAAGCCATTAATAAATGCTTCGAGGACTTCCTCCTCAACTTCGTTATGGAACCCGCGATGGTTCTTCCCTTGACGTCTGTTCCCATCCAATATTGCGGTTCTTAAATCTTTGATCCTCCCGGCGTATTTCAGAATTGTTTCATTGGGTAATTTATACGCGTTGGCCAATTCTCCGCGATATTGTGCAACTGATTTATTTGGGGCAAAAATAGTTTTTAATTTATCCAGAAGATCTACAACGCGCATATATATATTTCCCTCAACTACTTGATACGCGTCGCCTTCAATTTTGTTCATAATGAACTGCACTAATTGCGGTTCTTGTACTGGGGATAATAAATCTCGTGCTCGTTCACATGCTCGAGCGAATTGGAAAATAGAAATTCTATAACCGTTAAACGGGGGAATGTTTGCAACTACGTCTTTTATTTTCAAAGCTGGCATTGTCACGGGTGGTACGTCTTCGGGTACTAAATTATCGGCGCATTCGTCGTACGCGGACGCGGCGCGGGATGCTTCACTCACCCTTTGTTCTAAGTTATTAACTTGCTCAGGTAATTTTCGTAACTGTGATAATTCTGATTGTATTTGCGAAAGGACGTTGAATAATGAATTTGCGTCGATTGATTCATTGGGGCGTTTGGTTGTTTCTTCTCGCTCCTTAAGCGACATTTTGGAACTCGATGATTTTTCACGGTCTTCTATGTATTTTTGTTTCTTCTCGATTTCTGGGTCGACGCTTACTGTACCGTGCGATCTTGTAAATTGGGCCATAACTCGGGGAATTATATTTTGTTAGTTGACGTAGCAACTATAGCGATGTAAAATGGGGCAATCCTTTTATAATTCAGCGGGGACGTACACGGAAGTCTCTATTTTGTATATATGAAATTTCAAAATTCTATGTCCAAAAATGAAAGTTTATAAATTTTATTTTGAGTTAAATTTTGAAATTAGAGGGATGAAAATTATCTCATATATTCCCCTCTTTTAGCTGAGTAAAACGAAATCAACCGCGTCTCTCTCCGATGGCGCGTTAGAAACAAGATGGCGGAAAATTTATTTTTCTTTTTGTTTTAGAGCGCGTATGCTTTTTCCAATCGGACTGAAATTCTGCACTAATGGTCAGTGGGGTTCCCTGCGTCGAAGGAGCTCACTGTTGACCCTCTACGGTTAAGCGTTAAAAACAAAATGGCGGATTTTTTGATCGCTCGGATTTATCTGAAATTTTACATGGACCTTATTTTGAGCGTTTAAAATTTATCTAGAGCAATTTCGATCCAAAAATCTCACGTATATGAAAAAACAAGATGGCGGCCAAAATCTTATCTTCTTCCGAAACGCCTAGTGCCAGAATTTCATTAAAATCGGAGACGGTCTCTTATTTCGCGTGTATTTCCGAAAACGTTAGTAATTTTAAAACGTTTATTAATTTATGTTGTTCTTTGAATAACAATTGTGAAGATAATATTTAATAATATGAACTTTGTTATAATACATACGTTTGAATAGCATATAAATGCTATGGTTCCTTAATCCTGTAAGAATATAGGTTAGTACACAGGGTGGTTTGAGGATTAAATAATATACGTATGAAATAGGCTTAATCCTCCAACCCTATAAAATATGGTATAATTTAGTAATAATAGAAAATAAGAATATTGTAGTATACAAGATTAAGCAATATATAAAAAGATAATAATAAAAAGATTGTAATAGTTTTAGTAATAATATATCAAAAGCAATTGTATATTTGCATATAATAAAATAAAACAAGATAGAAATATATATAAGTTATGCGATAAAATATAAGAATGTTCTGAAAATAAGACAATGCGATTATAGGGTAGGGTATAATAAAACACACAAAAATAGTATAATATGAAAACAACAATGGTATAAATGTTTCTTTATTTGCTGCTGGCGCTAACGCTTTGAATTTGAGTCTTTTCGTAAAATTCACGACGCGGGTCGTTCTCCGGAATTTCTGGATATGGCAACGGAGACTGTTCGACCGTGATCGGAATTAATTTGTAAACAAAGGTTTTTTCCTCAGTTAGCCGTTCGCGACATGGGGCATTCGAATTGTCTGTAATATTTAACTCGTCGGGACGATTCGCTGCTTCTCTAAATTGCGCTCTTAGTAGGCGTCGGAGCTGGTATTTCTTTCCTGCGCGACGCGTTTTTGGCATGTCTTAAGGATTCAACTTTAGTTTCGTGTAGCGACTCTCAGAGGCTCTTATTTTACCCACATAACGATATCCGTCATCCTATTCCAATCTCAGTGTGCGGAATCCTGCCTCACCACAGAGAAGGAACAAGAAAGAGTGTGCGGAATCCTGCCTCACCACTCTCCGTTTATCGTATGTACACAAAAAGCTTAAAGCAACGACGAGCGGCTTATCCGCCCAGAGCCGTCGTTCCGAGTTTGCGGCACTTCGAAGAGTCAACTTCCACTTTTACTAAAATCAATCACTTCTCTACTGCGTGGCGTGTCTTATTGGCTTTATAAAAATATTTAAACACTGATGTCTGTGTTACATTCGCGTTCTCAGCGTGCGGAATCCTGCCTCACCGAAGAGAACGCTCCTGTTACGAGTGACGAGCGGCGTATATACCAGCTACCAGGACACTGTCACAGAACCAGGTATTGCTCAATAATTCCTTCGTAGTGATGAGCAAAATATATTCGCTCTAAATCACAACGTCAGAATGTCGTTATGCTGTCTTAATATTGCAATCGAAGCACACGCAGTCGAGAATAATCACAAAATTCTAACAGCGTTAATGGAAATAAGATCTAACACGAATATGACGTGTAAATTAAATGAATTGGCAAAATCTAAATAACGCGGTGCATAATAATCGAATAAAATTATAACGGCACTGTAACTCGCGAAATAATTCAAGAAGATCTGAATGGTATTAACCGAGACTCAAATCGAACGTTATATCGCGCACAATTCACTTTCTGAAATAAAATATGATTATTAACACAAAAAAAAAATGACAAGTTAGCTTCTGCGATCCCACCGCTGCCACCAAATTTTTTTAATATGTCACGTCTCGATATTCGAAGTTGATAAAAAAAATTAAATCTAAATTATTAATACAAAGCTATTTTCTGATCGTGACTATACTAAATTTTATGATAATAGTAAATTAGAATTTACTCAATTAATTGAATAAGATATGTACGCCTTTTAGATATTTTATTTCTTTTTCGGTCACCCTGCATTCACCGGGTCTACCGGGGATCAGAAGACTGACAACTTGTCCGTATAAGGCGTTAACTTACTTAGGAATATACGTCGTTGGGTTGGATTCCTCCTGCGACGATCCCTCGAGATTGAATATTTATATATGTTCTTCTTAATTAAAATAATGTAGGCTGATGTTGGATTAATAGGTAGCCGGAACGTAGTAATAATTGTAGAGTCGAATATAGTAGTATATAACACTTTATTTTATATTCAACGTTTAAATTGTATTATTATTACAGTCGCTAGACTAGCGGCTGGTAAACTCCGTTTCAGAGTGTATCTAAGAGTCTTAAAGACTTGTACAGAAGTTTGACGACGCGTAACGCCGGATTACTGACGCTTGACAAAGGTATTCAGAGCTCGAAAGTAGTAACGTGTTAACAGTTTGCCGTCGCGAGTAGTAATGCTGGAAGTCGGACTTGCACTGAGCTCCTCCGGTCTTCAGGTGTTGGTGGGAGAGATGCTGCAGTGGGATCGCCTTTGGTAGATGGTGGGATATTCTTCCTATGCTTCGCCTAAGACTTCCTGATGCCGGTGGGAGACCCATGGGCGGGAGCAATGGCAAGTGGAAGAGCCGCTGGTAGGGATCTCTGTGCGAGAAGGACAGCTATATCGTTCCCTCGCAACATTCCAACTTATTTGTCCGGCCTAATCTTATCGAGCGGGCGGATAAGAATATCGATCGACGGCCGGTCCGCATACCATGTACAGTATAAGGCTCTTATAAAACTCTTATAATACTGTAGTGAATAAAATATTTTATAATGAATATTCTTATATGCCTAATTCCTTATTGCTACCTATACGGTTAATAATAAAGTCTTATGCTACGTGGAATATGTGTATGCGAATATAAAGTTTTTAAAGCTATGTGGATATAAAGTTAGAACGAATATATATATGTTTGTGTGCTTAAAATTATTATATTAAAGCGTTACATTTGCATTTAACTGTTTCATTCTTTTTCGCTTATATTTCTCAATTGAATTTAATGCCTTATTAAAAGATCTTTCATATATATATAATATTTATTACAATTTTTAAAGCGTTTAAATCGTCTGTTTGATTGTACAATGCAAATATAAGGTTTTAGTTATTTCTATAGTTTATTCATATGGTAGTTATTTTTGCGTCACCCGCTGGCGCGTTCGAGCGTTGGCTATATACGGGGTGACTCTTAACTATGAATACTATTTTATAAGTTAGAACTTTGTCTTGGACGAATAACTTTCTCCGGATTTTTACTTCTTTCACCTCCTATGGGTGAGTTAACAATAAATATATTATTTAAATAAAATTTGACGTGCGGCAAAGACGTCACATTCTACTAATCTCACTTACTGACACGTAACTAAGACGTTCCGAACGACCGAAAATTGCGTACATAGCTATCTCAACTCTGTGCGCAGAAAACCGTTTCTCCTCAATTTCCTTGATGTTGTACCAGAATTTTCTGCAAATCTCACTTACTGACACGCAACTAAGACGTTCCGAGCGACCGAAACTTGCGTACATAGCTATCTCAAATCTGTGCGCAGAAAACCGTTTCTCCTCAATTTCCTTGATGTTGTACAAGAAATTTCGACCAATCTCACTTACTGACACGTAACTAAGACGTTCCGCACAACCGAAACCTGCGTACATAGCTATCTCAACTCTGTGCGCATAAAACCGTTTCTTCTTAATTTCCTTGATGTTGTACAAGAAATTTCGACCAATCTCACTTACTGACACGTAACTAAGACGTTCCGAACGAACGAAACTTGCGTACATAGCTATCTCAAGTCTGTGCGCAGATAACCGTTTCTCCTCAATTTCCTTGATGTTGTACAAGAAATTTCGACTTATCTCACTTACTGACACGTAACTAAGACGTTCCGAGCGACCGGAACTTGCGTACATAGCTATCTCAACTCTGTGCGCAGAAAACCGTTTCTTCTCAATTTCTTTGATGTTGTACCAGAATTTTCTGCAAATCTCACTTACTGACACGTAACTAAGACGTTCCGAGCGACCGAAACTTGCGTACATAGCTATCTCAAATCTGTGCGCATAAAACCGTTTCTTCTTAATTTCCTTGATGTTGTACAAGAAATTTCGACTTATCTCACTTACTGACACGTAACTAAGACGTTCCGAACGACCGAAACTTGCGTACATAGCTATCTCAACTCTGTGCGCAAAAAAACGTATATCCTCAATTTCCTTGATGTTGTACAAGAAATTTCGACCAATCTCACTTACTGACACGTAACTAAGACGTTCCGCACAACTGAAACCTGCGTACATAGCTATCTCAACTCTGTGCGCATAAAACCGTTTCTTCTTAATTTCCTTGAGGTTGTACAAGAAATTTCGACTTACCTCACTTACTGACACGTAACTAAGACGTTCCGAACGACCGAAACTTGCGTACATAGCTATCTCAACTCTGTGCGCAGAAAACCGTTTCTCCTCAATTTCCTTGATGTTGTACAAGAAATTTCGACCAATCTCACTTACTGACACGTAACTAAGACGTTCCGAACGACCGAAACTTGCGTACATAGCTATCTCAACTCTGTGCGCATAAAACCGTTTCTTCTCAATTTCCTTGATGTTGTACAAGAAATTTCGACCAATCTCACTTACTGACACGTAACTAAGACGTTCCGAGCGACCGAAACTTGCGTACATAGCTATCTCAACTCTGTGCGCAGAAAACCGTTTCTTCTCAATTTCCTTGATGTTGTACAAGAAATTTCGACTAATCTCGCTTACTGACACGTAACTAAGACGTTCCGAGCTACCGAAACTTGCGTACATAGCTATCTCAACTCTGTGCGCATAAAACCGTTTCTTCTCAATTTCCTTTATGTTGTACCAGAATTATCAACAAGTCTCACTTACTGACACGTAACTAAGACGTTCCGAGCGAACGAAACTTGCGTACATAGCTATCTCAAGTCTGTGCGTAGAAAACCGTTTCTCCTCTATTTCTTTGATGTTGTACAAGAAATTTCGACTAATCTCACTTACTGACACGTAACTAAGACATTCCGAACGACCGAAACATGCGTACATAGCTATCTCAACTCTGTGCGCAGAAAAGCGTTTCTCCTCAATTTCCTTGATGTTGTACAAGAAATTTCGACTTATCTCACTTACTGACACGTAACTAAGACGTTCCGAGCGACCGGAACTTGCGTACATAGCTATCTCAACTCTGTGCGCAGAAAACCGTTTCTTCTCAATTTCTTTGATGTTGTACCAGAATTTTCTGCAAATCTCACTTACTGACACGTAACTAAGACGTTCCGCACAACTGAAACCTGCGTACATAGCTATCTCAACTCTGTGCGCATAAAACCGTTTCTTCTTAATTTCCTTGAGGTTGTACAAGAAATTTCGACTTATCTCACTTACTGACACGTAACTAAGACGTTCCGAGCGACCGGAACTTGCGTACATAGCTATCTCAACTCTGTGCGCAGAAAACCGTTTCTTCTCAATTTCTTTGATGTTGTACCAGAATTTTCTGCAAATCTCACTTACTGACACGTAACTAAGACGTTCCGAGCGACCGAAACTTGCGTACATAGCTATCTCAAATCTGTGCGCATAAAACCGTTTCTTCTTAATTTCCTTGATGTTGTACAAGAAATTTCGACTTATCTCACTTACTGACACGTAACTAAGACGTTCCGAACGACCGAAACTTGCGTACATAGCTATCTCAACTCTGTGCGCAAAAAAACGTATATCCTCAATTTCCTTGATGTTGTACAAGAAATTTCGACCAATCTCACTTACTGACACGTAACTAAGACGTTCCGCACAACTGAAACCTGCGTACATAGCTATCTCAACTCTGTGCGCATAAAACCGTTTCTTCTTAATTTCCTTGAGGTTGTACAAGAAATTTCGACTTACCTCACTTACTGACACGTAACTAAGACGTTCCGAACGACCGAAACTTGCGTACATAGCTATCTCAACTCTGTGCGCAGAAAACCGTTTCTCCTCAATTTCCTTGATGTTGTACAAGAAATTTCGACCAATCTCACTTACTGACACGTAACTAAGACGTTCCGAACGACCGAAACTTGCGTACATAGCTATCTCAACTCTGTGCGCATAAAACCGTTTCTTCTCAATTTCCTTGATGTTGTACAAGAAATTTCGACCAATCTCACTTACTGACACGTAACTAAGACGTTCCGCACAACTGAAACCTGCGTACATAGCTATCTCAACTCTGTGCGCATAAAACCGTTTCTTCTTAATTTCCTTGAGGTTGTACAAGAAATTTCGACTTACCTCACTTACTGACACGTAACTAAGACGTTCCGAACGACCGAAACTTGCGTACATAGCTATCTCAACTCTGTGCGCAGAAAACCGTTTCTCCTCAATTTCCTTGATGTTGTACAAGAAATTTCGACCAATCTCACTTACTGACACGTAACTAAGACGTTCCGAACGACCGAAACTTGCGTACATAGCTATCTCAACTCTGTGCGCAGAAAAGCGTTTCTCCTCAATTTCCTTGATGTTGTACAAGAAATTTCGACTTATCTCACTTACTGACACGTAACTAAGACGTTCCGAAAGACCGAAACTTGCGTACATAGCTATCTCAACTCTGTGCGCAGAAAACCGTTTCTCCTCAATTTCCTTGATGTTGTACAAGAAATTTCGACTAATCTCACTTACTGATACGTAACTAAGACGTTCCAAGCGAACGAAACTTGCGTACATAGCTATCTCAAGTCTGTGTGCAGAAAACCGTTTCTCCTCACTTTCCTTGATGTTGTACAAGAAATTTCTACTAATCTCACTTACTGACACGTAACTAAGACATTCCGAACGACCGAAAATTGCGTACATAGCTATCTCAACTCTGTGCGCAGAAAACCGTTTCTCCTCAATTTCCTTGATGTTGTACCAGAATTTTCTGCAAATCTCACTTACTAACACGTAACTAAGACGTTCCGAGCGAACGAAACTTGCGTACATAACTATCTAAAGTCTGTGCGCAGAAAACCGTTTCTCCTCAATTTCCTTGATGTTGTACAAGAAATTTCGATCAATCTCACTTACTGACACGTAACTAAGACGTTCCGAACGACCGAAACTTGCGTACATAGCTATCTCAAGTCTGTGCGTAGAAAACCGTTTCTCCTCTATTTCTTTGATGTTGTACAAGAAATTTCGACTAATCTCACTTACTGACACGTAACTATGACATTCCGAACGTCCGAAACATGCGTACATAGCTATCTCAACTCTGTGCGCAGAAAAGCGTTTCTCCTCAATTTCCTTGATGTTGTACAAGTAATTTCGACTTATCTCACTTACTGACACGTAACTAAGACGTTCCGAACGACCGAAACTTGCGTACATAGCTATCTCAACTCTGTGCGCAGAAAACCGTTTCTCCTCAATTTCCTTGATGTTGTACAAGAAATTTCGACCAATCTCAATTACTGACACGTAACTAAGACGTTCCGAGCGACCGAAACTTGCGTACATAGCTATCTCAACTCTGTGCGCAGAAAACCGTTTCTTCTCAATTTCCTTGATGTTGTACAAGAAATTTCGACTAATCTCGCTTACTGACACGTAACTAAGGCGTTCCGAGCGACCGAAACTTGCGTACATAGCTATCTCAACTCTGTGCGCATAAAACCGTTTCTTCTCAATTTCCTTTATGTTGTACCAGAATTATCAACAAGTCTCACTTACTGACACGTAACTAAGACGTTCCTAGCGAACAAAACTTGCGTACATAGCTATCTCAAGTCTGTGCGTAGAAAACCGTTTCTCCTCTATTTCTTTGATGTTGTACAAGAAATTTCGACTAATCTCACTTACTGACACGTAACTAAGACATTCCGAACGAGCGAAACATGCGTACATAGCTATCTCAACTCTGTGCGCAGAAAAGCGTTTCTCCTCAATTTCCTTGATGTTGTACAAGAAATTTCGACGTATCTCACTTACTGACACGTAACTAAGACGTTCCGAACGACCGAAACTTGCGTACATAGCTATTTCAACTCTGTGCGCAAAAAAACGTATATCCTCAATTTCCTTGATGTTGTACAAGAAATTTCGACCAATCTCACTTACTGACACGTAACTAAGACGTTCCGCACAACTGAAACCTGCGTACATAGCTATCTCAACTCTGTGCGCATAAAACCGTTTCTTCTTAATTTCCTTGAGGTTGTACAAGAAATTTCGACTTACCTCACTTACTGACACGTAACTAAGACGTTCCGAACGACCGAAACTTGCGTACATAGCTATCTCAACTCTGTGCGCAGAAAACCGTTTCTCCTCAATTTCCTTGATGTTGTACAAGAAATTTCGACCAATCTCACTTACTGACACGTAACTAAGACGTTCCGAACGACCGAAACTTGCGTACATAGCTATCTCAACTCTGTGCGCATAAAACCGTTTCTTCTCAATTTCCTTGATGTTGTACAAGAAATTTCGACTAATCTCGCTTACTGACACATAACTAAGACGTTCCGAGCGACCGAAACTTGCGTACATAGCTATCTCAACTCTGTGCGCATAAAACCGTTTCTTCTCAATTTCCTTGATGTTGTACAAGAAATTTCGACTAATCTCGCTTACTGACACATAACTAAGACGTTCCGAGCGAACGAAACTTGCGTACATAGCTATCTCAAGTCTGTGCGTAGAAAACCGTTTCTCCTCTATTTCTTTGATGTTGTAAAAGAAATTTCGACTAATCTCACTTACTGACACGTAACTAAGACATTCCGAACGACCGAAACATGCGTACATAGCTATCTCAACTCTGTGCGCAGAAAAGCGTTTCTCCTCAATTTCCTTGATGTTGTACAAGAAATTTCGACTTATCTCACTTACTGACACGTAACTAAGACGTTCCGAACGACCGAAACTTGCGTACATAGCTATCTCAACTCTGTGCGCAGAAAACCGTTTCTTCTCAATTTCCTTGATGTTGTACAAGAAATTTCGACTAATCTCGCTTACTGACACGTAACTAAGACGTTCCGAGCGACCGAAACTTGCGTACATAGCTATCTCAACTCTGTGCGCAGAAAACCGTTTCTCCTCAATTTCCTTGATGTTGTACAAGAAATTTCGACCAATCTCACTTACTGACACGTAACTAAGACGTTCCGAACGACCGAAACTTGCGTACATAGCTATCTCAACTCTGTGCGCATAAAACCGTTTCTTCTCAATTTCCTTGATGTTGTACAAGAAATTTCGACTAATCTCGCTTACTGACACATAACTAAGACGTTCCGAGCGACCGAAACTTGCGTACATAGCTATCTCAACTCTGTGCGCATAAAACCGTTTCTTCTCAATTTCCTTTATGTTGTACCAGAATTATCAACAAGTCTCACTTACTGACACGTAACTAAAACGTTCCGAGCGAACGAAACTTGCGTACATAGCTATCTCAAGTCTGTGCGTAGAAAACAGTTTCTCCTCTATTTCTTTGATGTTGTAAAAGAAATTTCGACTAATCTCACTTACTGACACGTAACTAAGACATTCCGAACGACCGAAACATGCGTACATAGCTATCTCAACTCTGTGCGCAGAAAAGCGTTTCTCCTCAATTTCCTTGATGTTGTACAAGAAATTTCGACTTATCTCACTTACTGACACGTAACTAAGACGTTCCGAAAGACCGAAACTTGCGTACATAGCTATCTCAACTCTGTGCGCAGAAAACCGTTTCTCCTCAATTTCCTTGATGTTGTACAAGAAATTTCGACTAATCTCACTTACTGATACGTAACTAAGACGTTCCAAGCGAACGAAACTTGCGTACATAACTATCTCAAGTCTGTGCGCAGAAAACCGTTTCTCCTCAATTTCCTTGATGTTGTACAAGAAATTTCGATCAATCTCACTTACTGACACGTAACTAAGACGTTCCGAACAACCGAAACTTGCGTACATAGCTATCTCAACTCTGTGCGCATAAAACCGTTTCTCCTCAATTTCCTTGATGTTGTATCAGAATTTTCTGCAAATCTCACTTACTGACACGTAACTAAGACGTTCCGAACGAACGAAACTTGCGTACATAGCTATCTCAAGTCTGTGCGCAGATAACCGTTTCTCCTCAATTTCCTTGATGTTGTACAAGAAATTTCGACTTATCTCACTTACTGACACGTAACTAAGACGTTCCGAGCGACCGGAACTTGCGTACATAGCTATCTCAACTCTGTGCGCAGAAAACCGTTTCTTCTCAATTTCTTTGATGTTGTACCAGAATTTTCTGCAAATCTCACTTACTGACACGTAACTAAGACGTTCCGAGCGACCGAAACTTGCGTACATAGCTATCTCAAATCTGTGCGCATAAAACCGTTTCTTCTTAATTTCCTTGATGTTGTACAAGAAATTTCGACTTATCTCACTTACTGACACGTAACTAAGACGTTCCGAACGACCGAAACTTGCGTACATAGCTATCTCAACTCTGTGCGCAAAAAAACGTATATCCTCAATTTCCTTGATGTTGTACAAGAAATTTCGACCAATCTCACTTACTGACACGTAACTAAGACGTTCCGCACAACTGAAACCTGCGTACATAGCTATCTCAACTCTGTGCGCATAAAACCGTTTCTTCTTAATTTCCTTGAGGTTGTACAAGAAATTTCGACTTACCTCACTTACTGACACGTAACTAAGACGTTCCGAACGACCGAAACTTGCGTACATAGCTATCTCAACTCTGTGCGCAGAAAACCGTTTCTCCTCAATTTCCTTGATGTTGTACAAGAAATTTCGACCAATCTCACTTACTGACACGTAACTAAGACGTTCCGAACGAACGAAACTTGCGTACATAGCTATCTCAAGTCTGTGCGCAGATAACCGTTTCTCCTCAATTTCCTTGATGTTGTACAAGAAATTTTGACTTATCTCACTTACTGACACGTAACTAAGACGTTCCGAGCGACCGGAACTTGCGTACATAGCTATCTCAACTCTGTGCGCAGAAAACCGTTTCTTCTCAATTTCTTTGATGTTGTACCAGAATTTTCTGCAAATCTCACTTACTGACACGTAACTAAGACGTTCCGAGCGACCGAAACTTGCGTACATAGCTATCTCAAATCTGTGCACATAAAACCGTTTCTTCTTAATTTCCTTGATGTTGTACAAGAAATTTCGACTTATCTCACTTACTGACACGTAACTAAGACGTTCCGAACGACCGAAACTTGCGTACATAGCTATCTCAACTCTGTGCGCAAAAAAACGTATATCCTCAATTTCCTTGATGTTGTACAAGAAATTTCGACCAATCTCACTTACTGACACGTAACTAAGACGTTCCGCACAACTGAAACCTGCGTACATAGCTATCTCAACTCTGTGCGCATAAAACCGTTTCTTCTTAATTTCCTTGAGGTTGTACAAGAAATTTCGACTTACCTCACTTACTGACACGTAACTAAGACGTTCCGAACGACCTAAACTTGCGTACATAGCTATCTCAACTCTGTGCGCAGAAAACCGTTTCTCCTCAATTTCCTTGATGTTGTACAAGAAATTTCGACCAATCTCACTTACTGACACGTAACTAAGACGTTCCGAACGACCGAAACTTGCGTACATAGCTATCTCAACTCTGTGCGCATAAAACCGTTTCTTCTCAATTTCCTTGATGTTGTACAAGAAATTTCGACCAATCTCACTTACTGACACGTAACTAAGACGTTCCGAGCGACCGAAACTTGCGTACATAGCTATCTCAACTCTGTGCGCAGAAAACCGTTTCTCCTCAATTTCCTTGATGTTGTACAAGAAATTTCGACTTATCTCACTTACTGACACGTAACTAAGACGTTCCGAACGACCGAAACTTGCGTACATAGCTATCTCAACTCTGTGCGCAGAAAACCGTTTCTCCTCAATTTCCTTGATGTTGTACCAGAATTTTCTGCAAATCTCACTTACTGACACGTAACTAAGACGTTCCGAGCGAACGAAACTTGCGTACATAACTATCTCAAGTCTGTGCGCAGAAAACCGTTTCTCCTCAATTTCCTTGATGTTGTACAAGAAATTTCGACCAATCTCACTTACTGACACGTAACTAAGACGTTCCGAACAACCGAAACTTGCGTACATAGCTTTCTCAACTCTGTGCGCATGAAACCGTTTCTCCTCAATTTCCTTGATGTTGTACCAGAATTTTCTGCAAATCTCACTTACTGACACGTAACTAAGACGTTCCGAGTAAACGAAACTTGCGTACATAGCTATCTCAAGTCTGTGCGCATATAACCGTTTCTCCTCAATTTCCTTGATGTTGTACAAGAAATTTCGACTTATCTCACTTACTGACACGTAACTAAGACGATCCGAGCGACCGAAACTTGCGTACATAGCTATCTCAACTCTGTGCGCAGAAAACCGTTTCTTCTCAATTTCTTTGATGTTGTACCTGAATTTTCTGCAAATCTCACTTACTGACACGCAACTAAGACGTTCCGAGCGACCGAAACTTGCGTACATAGCTATCTCAAATCTGTGCGCAGAAAACCGTTTCTCCTCAATTTCCTTGATGTTGTACAAGAAATTTCGACCAATCTCACTTACTGACACGTAACTAAGACGTTCCGCACAACCGAAACCTGCGTACATAGCTATCTCAACTCTGTGCGCATAAAACCGTTTCTTCTTAATTTCCTTGATGTTGTACAAGAAATTTCGACTTATCTCAGTTACTGACACGTAACTAAGACGTTCCGAACGACCGAAACTTGCGTACATAGCTATCTCATCTCTGTGCGCAGAAAACCGTTTCTTCTCAATTTCCTTGATGTTGTACAAGAAATTTCGACTAATCTCCCTTACTGACACGTAACTAAGACGTTCCGAGCGACCGAAACTTGCGTACATAGCTATCTCAACTCTGTGCGCATAAAACCGTTTCTTCTCAATTTCCTTTATGTTGTACCAGAATTATCAATAAGTCTCACTGACTGACACGTAACTAAGACGTTCCGAGCGAACGAAACTTGCGTACATAGCTATCTCAAATCTGTGCGCAGAAAACCGTTTCTCCTCAATTTCCTTGATGTTGTACAAGAAATTTCGACCAATCTCACTTACTGACACGTAACTAAGACGTTCCGCACAACCGAAACCTGCGTACATAGCTATCTCAACTCTGTGCGCATAAAACCGTTTCTTCTTAATTTCCTTGATGTTGTACAAGAAATTTCGACTTATCTCACTTACTGACACGTAACTAAGACGTTCCGAACGACCGAAACTTGCGTACATAGCTATCTCAACTCTGTGCGCAGAAAACCGTTTCTTCTCAATTTCCTTGATGTTGTACAAGAAATTTCGACTAATCTCCCTTACTGACACGTAACTAAGACGTTCCGAGCGACCGAAACTTGCGTACATAGCTATCTCAACTCTGTGCGCATAAAACCGTTTCTTCTCAATTTCCTTTATGTTGTACCAGAATTATCAATAAGTCTCACTGACTGACACGTAACTAAGACGTTCCGAGCGAACGAAACTTGCGTACATAGCTATCTCAAGTCTGTGCGTAGAAAACCGTTTCTCCTCTATTTCTTTGATGTTGTACAAGAAATTTCGACTAATCTCACTTACTGACACGTAACTAAGACATTCCGAACGACCGAAACATGCGTACATAGCTATCTCAACTCTGTGCGCAGAAAAGCGTTTCTCCTCAATTTCCTTGATGTTGTACAAGAAATTTCGACTTATCTCACTTACTGACACGTAACTAAGACGTTCCGAACGACCGAAACTTGCGTACATAGCTATCTCAACTCTGTGCGCAGAAAACCGTTTCTCCTCAATTTCCTTGATGTTGTACCAGAATTTTCTGCAAATCTCACTTACTGACACGTAACTAAGACGTTCCGAACGAACGAAACTTGCGTACATAGCTATCTCAAGTCTGTGCGCAGATAACCGTTTCTCCTCAATTTCCTTGATGTTGTACAAGAAATTTCGACTTATCTCACTTACTGACACGTAACTAAGACGTTCCGAGCGACCGGAACTTGCGTACATAGCTATCTCAACTCTGTGCGCAGAAAACCGTTTCTTCTCAATTTCTTTGATGTTGTACCAGAATTTTCTGCAAATCTCACTTACTGACACGTAACTAAGACGTTCCGAGCGACCGAAACTTGCGTACATAGCTATCTCAAATCTGTGCGCATAAAACCGTTTCTTCTTAATTTCCTTGATGTTGTACAAGAAATTTCGACTTATCTCACTTACTGACACGTAACTAAGACGTTCCGAACGACCGAAACTTGCGTACATAGCTATCTCAACTCTGTGCGCAGAAAACCGTTTCTCCTCAATTTCATTGATGTTGTACAAGAAATTTCGACCAATCTCACTTACTGACACGTAACTAAGACGTTCCGAACGACCGAAACTTGCGTACATAGCTATCTCAAGTCTGTGCGTAGAAAACCGTTTCTCCTCTATTTCTTTGATGTTGTACAAGAAATTTCGACTAATCTCACTTACTGACACGTAACTAAGACGTTCCGAACGAACGAAACTTGCGTACATAGCTATCTCAAGTCTGTGCGCAGATAACCGTTTCTCCTCAATTTCCTTGATGTTGTACAAGAAATTTCGACTTATCTCACTTACTGACACGTAACTAAGACGTTCCGAGCGACCGGAACTTGCGTACATAGCTATCTCAACTCTGTGCGCAGAAAACCGTTTCTTCTCAATTTCTTTGATGTTGTACCAGAATTTTCTGCAAATCTCACTTACTGACACGTAACTAAGACGTTCCGAGCGACCGAAACTTGCGTACATAGCTATCTCAAATCTGTGCGCATAAAACCGTTTCTTCTTAATTTCCTTGATGTTGTACAAGAAATTTCGACTTATCTCACTTACTGACACGTAACTAAGACATTCCGAACGACCGAAACATGCGTACATAGCTATCTCAACTCTGTGCGCAGAAAAGCGTTTCTCCTCAATTTCCTTGATGTTGTACAAGTAATTTCGACTTATCTCACTTACTGACACGTAACTAAGACGTTCCGAACGACCGAAACTTGCGTACATAGCTATCTCAACTCTGTGCGCAGAAAACCGTTTCTCCTCAATTTCCTTGATGTTGTACAAGAAATTTCGACCAATCTCACTTACTGACACGTAACTAAGACGTTCCGAGCGACCGAAACTTGCGTACATAGCTATCTCAACTCTGTGCGCAGAAAACCGTTTCTCCTCTATTTCTTTGATGTTGTACAAGAAATTTCGACTAATCTCACTTACTGACACGTAACTAAGACATTCCGAACGACCGAAACATGCGTACATAGCTATCTCAACTCTGTGCGCAGAAAAGCGTTTCTCCTCAATTTCCTTGATGTTGTACAAGAAATTTCGACTTATCTCACTTACTGACACGTAACTAAGACGTTCCGAGCGAACGAAACTTGCGTACATAGCTATCTCAAGTCTGTGCGTAGAAAACCGTTTCTCCTCAATTTCCTTGATGTTGTACAAGAAATTTCGACCAATCTCACTTACTGACACGTAACTAAGACGTTCCGCACAACCGAAACCTGCGTACATAGCTATCTCAACTCTGTGCGCATAAAACCGTTTCTTCTTAATTTCCTTGATGTTGTACAAGAAATTTCGACTTATCTCACTTACTGACACGTAACTAAGACGTTCCGAACGACCGAAACTTGCGTACATAGCTATCTCAACTCTGTGCGCAGAAAACCGTTTCTTCTCAATTTCCTTGATGTTGTACAAGAAATTTCGACTAATCTCGCTTACTGACACGTAACTAAGGCGTTCCGAGCGACCGAAACTTGCGTACATAGCTATCTCAACTCTGTGCGCATAAAACCGTTTCTTCTCAATTTCCTTTATGTTGTACCAGAATTATCAACAAGTCTCACTTACTGACACGTAACTAAGACGTTCCGAGCGAACAAAACTTGCGTACATTAGCTATCTCAAGTCTGTGCGTAGAAAACCGTTTCTCCTCTATTTCTTTGATGTTGTACAAGAAATTTCGACTAATCTCACTTACTGACACGTAACTAAGACATTCCGAACGACCGAAACATGCGTACATAGCTATCTCAACTCTGTGCGCAGAAAAGCGTTTCTCCTCAATTTCCTTGATGTTGTACAAGAAATTTCGACTTATCTCACTTACTGACACGTAACTAAGACGTTCCGAACGACCGAAACTTGCGTACATAGCTATCTCAACTCTGTGCGCATAAAACCGTTTCTTCTCAATTTCCTTGATGTTGTACAAGAAATTTCGACTAATCTCGCTTACTGACACATAACTAAGACGTTCCGAGCGACCGAAACTTGCGTACATAGCTATCTCAACTCTGTGCGCATAAAACCGTTTCTTCTCAATTTCCTTTATGTTGTACCAGAATTATCAACAAGTCTCACTTACTGACACGTAACTAAGACGTTCCGAGCGACCGAAACTTGCGTACATAGCTATCTCAACTCTGTGCGCATAAAACCGTTTCTTCTCAATTTCCTTGATGTTGTACAAGAAATTTCGACCAATCTCACTTACTGACACGTAACTAAGACGTTCCGAGCGAACGAAACTTGCGTACATAGCCATCTCAAGTCTGTGCGTAGAAAACCGTTTCTCCTCTATTTCTTTGATGTTGTAAAAGAAATTTCGACTAATCTCACTTACTGACACGTAACTAAGACATTCCGAACGACCGAAACATGCGTACATAGCTATCTCAACTCTGTGCGCAGAAAAGCGTTTCTCCTCAATTTCCTTGATGTTGTACAAGAAATTTCGACTTATCTCACTTACTGACACGTAACTAAGACGTTCCGAACGACCGAAACTTGCGTACATAGCTATCTCAACTCTGTGCGCAAAAAAACGTATATCCTCAATTTCCTTGATGTTGTACAAGAAATTTCGACCAATCTCACTTACTGACACGTAACTAAGACGTTCCGCACAACTGAAACCTGCGTACATAGCTATCTCAACTCTGTGCGCATAAAACCGTTTCTTCTTAATTTCCTTGAGGTTGTACAAGAAATTTCGACTTACCTCACTTACTGACACGTAACTAAGACGTTCCGAACGACCGAAACTTGCGTACATAGCTATCTCAACTCTGTGCGCAGAAAACCGTTTCTCCTCAATTTCCTTGATGTTGTACAAGAAATTTCGACCAATCTCACTTACTGACACGTAACTAAGACGTTCTGATCGACCGAAACTTGCGTACATAGCTATCTCAACTCTGTGCGCATAAAACCGTTTCTTCTCAATTTCCTTGATGTTGTACAAGAAATTTCGACTAATCTCGCTTACTGACACATAACTAAGACGTTCCGAGCGACCGAAACTTGCGTACATAGCTATCTCAACTCTGTGCGCATAAAACCGTTTCTTCTCAATTTCCTTTATGTTGTACCAGAATTATCAACAAGTCTCACTTACTGACACGTAACTAAGACGTTCCGAGCGAACGAAACTTGCGTACATAGCTATCTCAAGTCTGTGCGTAGAAAACCGTTTCTCCTCTATTTCTTTGATGTTGTAAAAGAAATTTCGACTAATCTCACTTACTGACACGTAACTAAGACATTCCGAAAGACCGAAACATGCGTACATAGCTATCTCAACTCTGTGCGCAGAAAAGCGTTTCTCCTCAATTTCCTTGATGTTGTACAAGAAATTTCGACTAATCTCGCTTACTGACACATAACTAAGACGTTCCGAGCGACCGAAACTTGCGTACATAGCTATCTCAACTCTGTGCGCATAAAACCGTTTCTTCTCAATTTCCTTTATGTTGTACCAGAATTATCAACAAGTCTCACTTACTGACACGTAACTAAGACGTTCCGAGCGAACGAAACTTGCGTACATAGCTATCTCAAGTCTGTGCGTAGAAAACCGTTTCTCCTCTATTTCTTTGATGTTGTAAAAGAAATTTCGACTAATCTCACTTACTGACACGTAACTAAGACATTCCGAACGACCGAAACATGCGTACATAGCTATCTCAACTCTGTGCGCATAAAACCGTTTCTTCTCAATTTCCTTGATGTTGTACAAGAAATTTCGACCAATCTCACTTACTGACACGTAACTAAGACGTTCCGAACGACCGAAACTTGCGTACATAGCTATCTCAACTCTGTGCGCAGAAAACCGTTTCTCCTCAATTTCCTTGATGTTGTACAAGAAATTTCGACCAATCTCACTTACTGACACGTAACTAAGACGTTCCGAACGACCGAAACTTGCGTACATAGCTATCTCAACTCTGTGCGCATAAAACCGTTTCTCCTCAATTTCCTTGATGTTGTACAAGAAATTTCGACCAATCTCACTTACTGACACGTAACTAAGACGTTCCGAACGACCGAAACTTGCGTACATAGCTATCTCAACTCTGTGCGCATAAAACCGTTTCTTCTCAATTTCCTTGATGTTGTACAAGAAATTTCGACTAATTTCACTTACTGACACGTAACTAAGACATTCCGAACGACCGAAACATGCGTACATAGCTATCTCAACTCTGTGCGCAGAAAAGCGTTTCTCCTCAATTTCCTTGATGTTGTACAAGAAATTTCGACTTATCTCACTTACTGACACGTAACTAAGACGTTCCGAAAGACCGAAACTTGCGTACATAGCTATCTCAACTCTGTGCGCAGAAAACCGTTTCTCCTCAATTTCCTTGATGTTGTACAAGAAATTTCGACTAATCTCACTTACTGATACGTAACTAAGACGTTCCAAGCGAACGAAACTTGCGTACATAGCTATCTCAAGTCTGTGTGCAGAAAACCGTTTCTCCTCACTTTCCTTGATGTTGTACAAGAAATTTCTACTAATCTCACTTACTGACACGTAACTAAGACGTTCCGAACGACCGAAAATTGCGTACATAGCTATCTCAACTCTGTGCGCAGAAAACCGTTTCTCCTCAATTTCCTTGATGTTGTACCTGAATTTTCTGCAAATCTCACTTACTGACACGTAACTAAGACGTTCCGAGCTAACGAAACTTGCGTACATAACTATCTCAAGTCTGTGCGCAGAAAACCGTTTCTCCTCAATTTCCTTGATGTTGTACAAAAAATTTCGATCAATCTCACTTACTGACACGTAACTAAGACGTTCCGAACAACCGAAACTTGCGTACATAGCTATCTCAACTCTGTGCGCATAAAACCGTTTCTCCTCAATTTCCTTGATGTTGTATCAGAATTTTCTGCAAATCTCACTTACTGACACGTAACTAAGACGTTCCGAACGAACGAAACTTGCGTACATAGCTATCTCAAGTCTGTGCGCAGATAACCGTTTCTCCTCAATTTCCTTGATGTTGTACAAGAAATTTCGACTTATCTCACTTACTGACACGTAACTAAGACGTTCCGAGCGACCGGAACTTGCGTACATAGCTATCTCAACTCTGTGCGCAGAAAACCGTTTCTTCTCAATTTCTTTGATGTTGTACCAGAATTTTCTGCAAATCTCTCTTACTGACACGTAACTAAGACGTTCCGAGCGACCGAAACTTGCGTACATAGCTATCTCAAATCTGTGCGCATAAAACCGTTTCTTCTTAATTTCCTTGATGTTGTACAAGAAATTTCGACTTATCTCACTTACTGACACGTAACTAAGACGTTCCGAACGAACAAAACTTGCGTACATAGCGAATTTAACAATGTATGCCGTGAAGCTGTTCTTCTAAATTTCCTTGATGTTGCACAAGAATTTTAGACAAATCTCACTTACTGACACGTAACTAAGACGTTCCGAACGACCAAAACTTGCGTACATAGCGATCTCAGCTTTGTGCGCAGAAAAACGTATATTCTCAATTTCGTAAACGTTGTACAAGAATTTTCGACTACACTCACTTACTGACACGTAACTAAGACGTTCCGAACGACCAAAACTTGCGTACATAGCGATCTCAGCTTTGTGCGCAGAAAAACGTATATCCTCAATTTCTTTAACGTTGTACAAGAATTTTCGACTAAACTCACTTACTGACACGTAACTAAGATCTTCCGAACGAACAATACTTGCGTACATAACGATTTTAATAATGTATTCCGTGAAGCGGTTCTTCTCAATTTCCTTGATGTTGCACAAGAATTTTAGACAAATCTCACTTACTGACACGTAACTAAGACGTTCCGAACGAACAAAACTTGCGTATATAGCGATTTTAACAACGTATGCCGTGTAGCGGTTCTTCACAATTTCCTTGATGTTGCACAAGAATTTTAGACAAATCTCACTTACTGACACGTAACTAAGACGTTCCGAACGAACAAAACTTGCGTACATAGCGATCTCAGCTTTGTGCGCAGAAAAACGTATATCCTCAATTTCTTTATCGTTGTACAAGAATTTTCGACTAAACTCACTTACTGACACGTAACTAAGATCTTCCGAACGTACAATACTTGCGTACATAACGATTTTAATAATGTATTCCGTGAAGCGGTTCTTCTCAATTTCCTTGATGTTGCACAAGAATTTTAGACAAATCTCACTTACTGACACGTAACTAAGACGTTCCGAACGAACAAAACTTGCGTATATAGCGATTTTAACAACGTATGCCGTGTAGCGGTTCTTCACAATTTCCTTGATGTTGCACAAGAATTTTAGACAAATCTCACTTACTGACACGTAACTAAGACGTTCCGAACGAACAAAACTTGCGTACATAGCGATCTCAGCTTTGTGCGCAGAAAAACGTATATCCTCAATTTCTTTATCGTTGTACAAGAATTTTCGACTAAACTCACTTACTGACACGTAACTAAGACCTTCCGAACGAACAATACTTGCGTACATAACGATTTTAACAATGTATGCCGTGAAGCGGTTCTTCTCAATTTTCTTGATGTTGCACAAGAATTTTAGACAAATCTCACTTACTGACACGTAACTAAGACGTTCCGAACGAACAAAACCTGCATACATAGCGATCTCAGCTTTGTGCGCAGAAAAACGTACATCCTCAATTTCGTTAACGTTGTACAAGAATTTTCGACTAAACTCACTTACTGACACGTAACTAAGACGTTCCGAACGACCAAAACCTGCGTACATAGCGATCTCAGCTTTGTGCGCAGAAAAACGTATATCCTCAATTTCTTTAACGTTGTACAAGAATTTTCTACTAAACTCACTTACTGACACGTAACGAAGACGTTCCGAACGAACAAAACTTGCGTACATAGCGATTTTAACAATGTATGCCGTGTAGCGGTTCTTCTCAATTTCCTTGATGTTGCACAAGAATTTTAGACAAATCTCATTTACTGACACGTAACTAAGACGTTCCGTACGAACAAACCTTGCGTACATAGCGATTTTAACAGTGTATGCCGTGAAGCGGTTCTTCTCACTTTCCTTGATGTTGCACAAGAATTTTAGACAAATCTCACTTACTGACACGTAACTAAGACGTTCCGAACGACCAAAACTTGCGTACATAGCGATCTCAGCTTTGTGCGCAGAAAAACGTATATCCTCAATTTCGTTAAGGTTGTATATGAATTTTCGGCTAAACTCACTTACTGACACGTAACTAAAACGTTCCGAACGACCAAAACTTGCGTACATAGCGATCTCAGCTTTGTGCGCAAAAAAACGTATATCCTCAATTTCGTTAACGTGGTACAAGAATTTTCGACTAAACTCACTTACTGACACGTAACTAAGACCTTCCGAACGAACAATACTTGCGTACATAACGATTTTAACAATGTATGCCGTGAAGCGTTTCTTCTCAATTTCCTTGATGTTGCACAAGAATTTTAGACAAATCTCACTTACTGACACGTAACTAAGACGTTCCGTACGAACAAAACTTGCGTATATAGCGATTTTAACAGTGTATGCCGTGAAGCGGTTCTTCTCAATTTCCTTGATGTTGCACAAGAATTTTAGACAAATCTCACTTACTGACACGTAACTAAGATGTTCCGTACGAACAAAACTTGCGTACATAGCGATTTTAACAGTGTATGCCGTGAAGCGGTTCTACTCAATTTCCTTGATGTTGCACTAGAATTTTAGACAAACCTCACTTACTGACACGTGACTAAGACGTTCCGAACGAACAAAACTTGCGTACATAGCGATTTTAACAATGTCTGCCGTGAAGCGTTTCTTCTCAATTTCCTTGATGTTGCACAAGAATTTTAAACAAATCTCACTTACTGACACGTAACTAAGACGTTCCGAACGACCAAAACTTGCGTACATAGCGTTCTCAGCTTTCTGCGCAGAAAAACGTATATTCTCAATTTCGTAAACGTTGTATAAGAATTTTCGACTAAACTCACTTACTGACACGTAACTAAGACGTTCCGAACGACCAAAACTTGCGTACATAGCGATCTCAGCTTTGTGCGCGGAAAAACGTATATCCTCAATTTCGTTAACGTTGTACAAAAATTTTCGACTAAACTCACTTACTGACATGTAACTAAGACCTTCCGAACGAACAATACTTGCGTACATAACGATTTTAACAATGTATGCCGTGAAGCGGTTATACTCAATTTCCTTGATGTTGCACAAGAATTTTAGACAAATCTCACTTACTGACACGTAACTAAGACGTTCCGAACGACCAAAACTTGCGTACATAGCGATCTCAGCTTTGTGCGCAGAAAAACGTATATTCTAAATTTCGTTAACGTTGTACAAGAATTTTCGACTAAACTCACTTACTGACACGTAACTAAGACGTTCCGAACGACCAAAACTTGCGTACATAGCGATCTCAGCTTTGTGCGCAGAAAAACGTATATCCTCAATTTCGTTAAGGTTGTACATGAATTTTCGGCTAAACTCACTTACTGACACGTAACTAAAACGTTCCGAACGACCAAAACTTGCGTACATAGCGATCTCAGCTTTGTGCGCAGAAAAACGTATATCCTCAATTTCGTTAACGTTGTACAAGAATTTTCGACTAAACTCACTTACTGACACGTAACTAAGACCTTCCGAACGAACAAAACTTGCGTACATAGCGATTTTAACAATGTCTGCCATGAAGCGGTTCTTCTCAATTTCCTTGATGTTGCACAAGAATTTTAAACAAATCTCACTTACTGACACGTAACTAAGACGTTCCGAACGACCAAAACTTGCGTACATAGCGATCTCAGCTTTGTGCGCAGAAAAACGTATATTCTCAATTTCGTAAACGTTGTACAAGAATTTTCGACTAAACTCACTTACTGACACGTAACTAAGACGTTCCGAACGACCAAAACTTGCGTACATAGCGATCTCAGCTTTGTGCGCAGAAAAACGTATATCCTCAATTTCGTTAAGGTTGTACATGAATTTTCGGCTAAACTCACTTACTGACACGTAACTAAAACGTTCCGAACGACCAAAACTTGCGTACATAGCGATCTCAGCTTTGTGCGCAGAAAAACGTATATCCTCAATTTCGTTAACGTTGTACAAGAATTTTCGACTAAACTCACTTACTGACACGTAACTAAGACCTTCCGAACGAACAAAACTTGCGTACATAGCGATTTTAACAATGTCTGCCATGAAGCGGTTCTTCTCAATTTCCTTGATGTTGCACAAGAATTTTAAACAAATCTCACTTACTGACACGTAACTAAGACGTTCCGAACGACCAAAACTTGCGTACATAGCGATCTCAGCTTTGTGCGCAGAAAAACGTATATTCTCAATTTCGTAAACGTTGTACAAGAATTTTCGACTAAACTCACTTACTGACACGTAACTAAGACGTTCCGAACGACCAAAACTTGCGTACATAGCGATCTCAGCTTTGTGCGCAGAAAAACGTATATCCTCAATTTCGTTAAGGTTGTACATGAATTTTCGGCTAAACTCACTTACTGACACGTAACTAAAACGTTCCGAACGACCAAAACTTGCGTACATAGCGATCTCAGCTTTGTGCGCAGAAAAACGTATATCCTCAATTTCGTTAACGTTGTACAAGAATTTTCGACTAAACTCACTTACTGACACGTAACTAAGACCTTCCGAACGAACAAAACTTGCGTACATAGCGATTTTAACAATGTCTGCCATGAAGCGGTTCTTCTCAATTTCCTTGATGTTGCACAAGAATTTTAAACAAATCTCACTTACTGACACGTAACTAAGACGTTCCGAACGACCAAAACTTGCGTACATAGCGTTCTCAGCTTTCTGCGCAGAAAAACGTATATTCTCAATTTCGTAAACGTTGTATAAGAATTTTCGACTAAACTCACTTACTGACACGTAACTAAGACGTTCCGAACGACCAAAACTTGCGTACATAGCGATCTCAGCTTTGTGCGCGGAAAAACGTATATCCTCAATTTCGTTAACGTTGTACAAAAATTTTCGACTAAACTCACTTACTGACATGTAACTAAGACCTTCCGAACGAACAATACTTGCGTACATAACGATTTTAACAATGTATGCCGTGAAGCGGTTATACTCAATTTCCTTGATGTTGCACAAGAATTTTAGACAAATCTCACTTACTGACACGTAACTAAGACGTTCCGAACGACCAAAACTTGCGTACATAGCGATCTCAGCTTTGTGCGCAGAAAAACGTATATTCTAAATTTCGTTAACGTTGTACAAGAATTTTCGACTAAACTCACTTACTGACACGTAACTAAGACGTTCCGAACGACCAAAACTTGCGTACATAGCGATCTCAGCTTTGTGCGCAGAAAAACGTATATCCTCAATTTCGTTAAGGTTGTACATGAATTTTCGGCTAAACTCACTTACTGACACGTAACTAAAACGTTCCGAACGACCAAAACTTGCGTACATAGCGATCTCAGCTTTGTGCGCAGAAAAACGTATATCCTCAATTTCGTTAACGTTGTACAAGAATTTTCGACTAAACTCACTTACTGACACGTAACTAAGACCTTCCGAACGAACAAAACTTGCGTACATAGCGATTTTAACAATGTCTGCCATGAAGCGGTTCTTCTCAATTTCCTTGATGTTGCACAAGAATTTTAAACAAATCTCACTTACTGACACGTAACTAAGACGTTCCGAACGACCAAAACTTGCGTACATAGCGATCTCAGCTTTGTGCGCAGAAAAACGTATATTCTCAATTTCGTAAACGTTGTACAAGAATTTTCGACTAAACTCACTTACTGACACGTAACTAAGACGTTCCGAACGACCAAAACTTGCGTACATAGCGATCTCAGCTTTGTGCGCAGAAAAACGTATATCCTCAATTTCGTTAAGGTTGTACATGAATTTTCGGCTAAACTCACTTACTGACACGTAACTAAAACGTTCCGAACGACCAAAACTTGCGTACATAGCGATCTCAGCTTTGTGCGCAGAAAAACGTATATCCTCAATTTCGTTAACGTTGTACAAGAATTTTCGACTAAACTCACTTACTGACACGTAACTAAGACCTTCCGAACGAACAAAACTTGCGTACATAGCGATTTTAACAATGTCTGCCATGAAGCGGTTCTTCTCAATTTCCTTGATGTTGCACAAGAATTTTAAACAAATCTCACTTACTGACACGTAACTAAGACGTTCCGAACGACCAAAACTTGCGTACATAGCGATCTCAGCTTTGTGCGCAGAAAAACGTATATTCTCAATTTCGTAAACGTTGTACAAGAATTTTCGACTAAACTCACTTACTGACACGTAACTAAGACGTTCCGAACGACCAAAACTTGCGTACATAGCGATCTCAGCTTTGTGCGCAGAAAAACGTATATCCTCAATTTCGTTAAGGTTGTACATGAATTTTCGGCTAAACTCACTTACTGACACGTAACTAAAACGTTCCGAACGACCAAAACTTGCGTACATAGCGATCTCAGCTTTGTGCGCAGAAAAACGTATATCCTCAATTTCGTTAACGTTGTACAAGAATTTTCGACTAAACTCACTTACTGACACGTAACTAAGACCTTCCGAACGAACAAAACTTGCGTACATAGCGATTTTAACAATGTCTGCCATGAAGCGGTTCTTCTCAATTTCCTTGATGTTGCACAAGAATTTTAAACAAATCTCACTTACTGACACGTAACTAAGACGTTCCGAACGACCAAAACTTGCGTACATAGCGATCTCAGCTTTGTGCGCAGAAAAACGTATATTCTCAATTTCGTAAACGTTGTACAAGAATTTTCGACTAAACTCACTTACTGACACGTAACTAAGACGTTCCGAACGACCAAAACTTGCGTACATAGCGATCTCAGCTTTGTGCGCAGAAAAACGTATATCCTCAATTTCGTTAAGGTTGTACATGAATTTTCGGCTAAACTCACTTACTGACACGTAACTAAAACGTTCCGAACGACCAAAACTTGCGTACATAGCGATCTCAGCTTTGTGCGCAGAAAAACGTATATCCTCAATTTCGTTAACGTTGTACAAGAATTTTCGACTAAACTCACTTACTGGCACGTAACTAAGACCTTCCGAACGAACAAAACTTGCGTACATAGCGATTTTAACAATGTCTGCCATGAAGCGGTTCTTCTCAATTTCCTTGATGTTGCACAAGAATTTTAAACAAATCTCACTTACTGACACGTAACTAAGACGTTCCGAACGACCAAAACTTGCGTACATAGCGATCTCAGCTTTGTGCGCAGAAAAACGTATATTCTCAATTTCGTAAACGTTGTACAAGAATTTTCGACTAAACTCACTTACTGACACGTAACTAAGACGTTCCGAACGACCATAACTTGCGTACATAGCGATCTCAGCTTTGTGCGCAGAAAAACGTATATCCTCAATTTCTTTAACGTTGTACAAGAATTTTCGACTAAACTCACTTACTGACACGTAACTAAGATCTTCCGAACGAACAATACTTGCGTACATAACGATTTTAACAATATATGCCGTGAAGCGGTTCTTCTCAATTTCCTTGATGTTGCACAAGAATTTTAGACAAATCTCACTTACTGACACGTAACTAAGACGTTCCGAACGAACAAAACTTGCGTTCATAGCGATTTTAACAATGTATGCCGTGTAGCGGTTCTTCTCAATTTCCTTGATGTTGCACAAGAATTTTAGACAAATCTCACTTACTGACACGTAACTAAGACGTTTTGAACGAACAAAACTTGCGTACATAGCGATCTCAGCTTTGTGCGCAGAAAAACGTGTATCCTCAATTTCGTTAAGGTTGTACATGAATTTTCGGCTAAGCTCACTTACTGACACGTAACTAAGACGTTCCGAACGACCAAAACTTGCGTACATAGCGATCTCAGCTTTGTGCGCAGAAAAACGTATATCCTCAATTTCGTTAACGTTGTACAAGAATTTTCGACTAAACTCACTTACTGACACGTAAGTAAGACCTTCCGAACGAACAAAACTTGCGTACATAGCGATTTTAACAATGTCTGCCGTGAAGCGGTTCTTCTCAATTTCCTTGATGTTGCACCAGAATTTTAGACAAATCTCACTTACTGACACGTAACTAAGATGTTCCGTACGAACAAAACTTGCGTACATAGCGGTTTTAACAGTGTATGCCGTGAAGCGGTTCTTCTCAATTTCCTTGATGTTGCACAAGAATTTTAGAAAAATCTCACTTACTGACACGTGACTAAGACGTTCCGAACGAACAAAACTTGCGTACATAGCGATTTTAACAATGTATGCCGTGAAACAGTTCTTCTCAATTTCCTTGATGTTGCACAAGAATTTTAAACAAATCTCACTTACTGACACGTAACTAAGACGTTCCGAATGACCAAAACTTGCGTACATAGCGATCTCAACTTTGTGCGCAAAAAACGTATATATTCAATTTCGTTAACGTTGTACATAAATTTTCGACTAAACTCACTTACTGACACGTAACTAAGACGTTCCGAACTGCCAAAACTTGCGTACATAGCTATCTCAAGTCTGTGCGCAGATAACCGTTTCTCCTCAATTTCCTTGATGTTGTACAAGAAATTTCGACTTATCTCACTTACTGACACGTAACTAAGACGTTCCGAGCGACCGGAACTTGCGTACATAGCTATCTCAACTCTGTGCGCAGAAAACCGTTTCTTCTCAATTTCTTTGATGTTGTACCAGAATTTTCTGCAAATCTCACTTACTGACACGTAACTAAGACGTTCCGAGCGACCGAAACTTGCGTACATAGCTATCTCAAATCTGTGCGCATAAAACCGTTTCTTCTTAATTTCCTTGATGTTGTACAAGAAATTTCGACTTATCTCACTTACTGACACGTAACTAAGACATTCCGAACGACCGAAACATGCGTACATAGCTATCTCAACTCTGTGCGCAGAAAAGCGTTTCTCCTCAATTTCCTTGATGTTGTACAAGTAATTTCGGCTTATCTCACTTACTGACACGTAACTAAGACGTTCCGAACGACCGAAACTTGCGTACATAGCTATCTCAACTCTGTGCGCAGAAAACCGTTTCTCCTCAATTTCCTTGATGTTGTACAAGAAATTTCGACCAATCTCACTTACTGACACGTAACTAAGACGTTCCGAGCGACCGAAACTTGCGTACATAGCTATCTCAACTCTGTGCGCAGAAAACCGTTTCTCCTCTATTTCTTTGATGTTGTACAAGAAATTTCGACTAATCTCACTTACTGACACGTAACTAAGACATTCCGAACGACCGAAACATGCGTACATAGCTATCTCAACTCTGTGCGCAGAAAAGCGTTTCTCCTCAATTTCCTTGATGTTGTACAAGAAATTTCGACTTATCTCACTTACTGACACGTAACTAAGACGTTCCGAGCGAACGAAACTTGCGTACATAGCTATCTCAAGTCTGTGCGTAGAAAACCGTTTCTCCTCAATTTCCTTGATGTTGTACAAGAAATTTCGACCAATCTCACTTACTGACACGTAACTAAGACGTTCCGCACAACCGAAACCTGCGTACATAGCTATCTCAACTCTGTGCGCATAAAACCGTTTCTTCTTAATTTCCTTGATGTTGTACAAGAAATTTCGACTTATCTCACTTACTGACACGTAACTAAGACGTTCCGAACGACCGAAACTTGCGTACATAGCTATCTCAACTCTGTGCGCAGAAAACCGTTTCTTCTCAATTTCCTTGATGTTGTACAAGAAATTTCGACTAATCTCGCTTACTGACACGTAACTAAGGCGTTCCGAGCGACCGAAACTTGCGTACATAGCTATCTCAACTCTGTGCGCATAAAACCGTTTCTTCTCAATTTCCTTTATGTTGTACCAGAATTATCAACAAGTCTCACTTACTGACACGTAACTAAGACGTTCCGAGCGAACAAAACTTGCGTACATTAGCTATCTCAAGTCTGTGCGTAGAAAACCGTTTCTCCTCTATTTCTTTGATGTTGTACAAGAAATTTCGACTAATCTCACTTACTGACACGTAACTAAGACATTCCGAACGACCGAAACATGCGTACATAGCTATCTCAACTCTGTGCGCAGAAAAGCGTTTCTCCTCAATTTCCTTGATGTTGTACAAGAAATTTCGACTTATCTCACTTACTGACACGTAACTAAGACGTTCCGAACGACCGAAACTTGCGTACATAGCTATCTCAACTCTGTGCGCATAAAACCGTTTCTTCTCAATTTCCTTGATGTTGTACAAGAAATTTCGACTAATCTCGCTTACTGACACATAACTAAGACGTTCCGAGCGACCGAAACTTGCGTACATAGCTATCTCAACTCTGTGCGCATAAAACCGTTTCTTCTCAATTTCCTTTATGTTGTACCAGAATTATCAACAAGTCTCACTTACTGACACGTAACTAAGACGTTCCGAGCGACCGAAACTTGCGTACATAGCTATCTCAACTCTGTGCGCATAAAACCGTTTCTTCTCAATTTCCTTGATGTTGTACAAGAAATTTCGACCAATCTCACTTACTGACACGTAACTAAGACGTTCCGAGCGAACGAAACTTGCGTACATAGCCATCTCAAGTCTGTGCGTAGAAAACCGTTTCTCCTCTATTTCTTTGATGTTGTAAAAGAAATTTCGACTAATCTCACTTACTGACACGTAACTAAGACATTCCGAACGACCGAAACATGCGTACATAGCTATCTCAACTCTGTGCGCAGAAAAGCGTTTCTCCTCAATTTCCTTGATGTTGTACAAGAAATTTCGACTTATCTCACTTACTGACACGTAACTAAGACGTTCCGAACGACCGAAACTTGCGTACATAGCTATCTCAACTCTGTGCGCAAAAAAACGTATATCCTCAATTTCCTTGATGTTGTACAAGAAATTTCGACCAATCTCACTTACTGACACGTAACTAAGACGTTCCGCACAACTGAAACCTGCGTACATAGCTATCTCAACTCTGTGCGCATAAAACCGTTTCTTCTTAATTTCCTTGAGGTTGTACAAGAAATTTCGACTTACCTCACTTACTGACACGTAACTAAGACGTTCCGAACGACCGAAACTTGCGTACATAGCTATCTCAACTCTGTGCGCAGAAAACCGTTTCTCCTCAATTTCCTTGATGTTGTACAAGAAATTTCGACCAATCTCACTTACTGACACGTAACTAAGACGTTCTGATCGACCGAAACTTGCGTACATAGCTATCTCAACTCTGTGCGCATAAAACCGTTTCTTCTCAATTTCCTTGATGTTGTACAAGAAATTTCGACTAATCTCGCTTACTGACACATAACTAAGACGTTCCGAGCGACCGAAACTTGCGTACATAGCTATCTCAACTCTGTGCGCATAAAACCGTTTCTTCTCAATTTCCTTTATGTTGTACCAGAATTATCAACAAGTCTCACTTACTGACACGTAACTAAGACGTTCCGAGCGAACGAAACTTGCGTACATAGCTATCTCAAGTCTGTGCGTAGAAAACCGTTTCTCCTCTATTTCTTTGATGTTGTAAAAGAAATTTCGACTAATCTCACTTACTGACACGTAACTAAGACATTCCGAAAGACCGAAACATGCGTACATAGCTATCTCAACTCTGTGCGCAGAAAAGCGTTTCTCCTCAATTTCCTTGATGTTGTACAAGAAATTTCGACTAATCTCGCTTACTGACACATAACTAAGACGTTCCGAGCGACCGAAACTTGCGTACATAGCTATCTCAACTCTGTGCGCATAAAACCGTTTCTTCTCAATTTCCTTTATGTTGTACCAGAATTATCAACAAGTCTCACTTACTGACACGTAACTAAGACGTTCCGAGCGAACGAAACTTGCGTACATAGCTATCTCAAGTCTGTGCGTAGAAAACCGTTTCTCCTCTATTTCTTTGATGTTGTAAAAGAAATTTCGACTAATCTCACTTACTGACACGTAACTAAGACATTCCGAACGACCGAAACATGCGTACATAGCTATCTCAACTCTGTGCGCATAAAACCGTTTCTTCTCAATTTCCTTGATGTTGTACAAGAAATTTCGACCAATCTCACTTACTGACACGTAACTAAGACGTTCCGCACAACTGAAACCTGCGTACATAGCTATCTCAACTCTGTGCGCATAAAACCGTTTCTTCTTAATTTCCTTGAGGTTGTACAAGAAATTTCGACTTACCTCACTTACTGACACGTAACTAAGACGTTCCGAACGACCGAAACTTGCGTACATAGCTATCTCAACTCTGTGCGCATAAAACCGTTTCTTCTCAATTTCCTTGATGTTGTACAAGAAATTTCGACTAATTTCACTTACTGACACGTAACTAAGACATTCCGAACGACCGAAACATGCGTACATAGCTATCTCAACTCTGTGCGCAGAAAAGCGTTTCTCCTCAATTTCCTTGATGTTGTACAAGAAATTTCGACTTATCTCACTTACTGACACGTAACTAAGACGTTCCGAAAGACCGAAACTTGCGTACATAGCTATCTCAACTCTGTGCGCAGAAAACCGTTTCTCCTCAATTTCCTTGATGTTGTACAAGAAATTTCGACTAATCTCACTTACTGATACGTAACTAAGACGTTCCAAGCGAACGAAACTTGCGTACATAGCTATCTCAAGTCTGTGTGCAGAAAACCGTTTCTCCTCACTTTCCTTGATGTTGTACAAGAAATTTCTACTAATCTCACTTACTGACACGTAACTAAGACGTTCCGAACGACCGAAAATTGCGTACATAGCTATCTCAACTCTGTGCGCAGAAAACCGTTTCTCCTCAATTTCCTTGATGTTGTACCTGAATTTTCTGCAAATCTCACTTACTGACACGTAACTAAGACGTTCCGAGCTAACGAAACTTGCGTACATAACTATCTCAAGTCTGTGCGCAGAAAACCGTTTCTCCTCAATTTCCTTGATGTTGTACAAAAAATTTCGATCAATCTCACTTACTGACACGTAACTAAGACGTTCCGAACAACCGAAACTTGCGTACATAGCTATCTCAACTCTGTGCGCATAAAACCGTTTCTCCTCAATTTCCTTGATGTTGTATCAGAATTTTCTGCAAATCTCACTTACTGACACGTAACTAAGACGTTCCGAACGAACGAAACTTGCGTACATAGCTATCTCAAGTCTGTGCGCAGATAACCGTTTCTCCTCAATTTCCTTGATGTTGTACAAGAAATTTCGACTTATCTCACTTACTGACACGTAACTAAGACGTTCCGAGCGACCGGAACTTGCGTACATAGCTATCTCAACTCTGTGCGCAGAAAACCGTTTCTTCTCAATTTCTTTGATGTTGTACCAGAATTTTCTGCAAATCTCACTTACTGACACGTAACTAAGACGTTCCGAGCGACCGAAACTTGCGTACATAGCTATCTCAAATCTGTGCGCATAAAACCGTTTCTTCTTAATTTCCTTGATGTTGTACAAGAAATTTCGACTTATCTCACTTACTGACACGTAACTAAGACGTTCCGAACGAACAAAACTTGCGTACATAGCGAATTTAACAATGTATGCCGTGAAGCTGTTCTTCTAAATTTCCTTGATGTTGCACAAGAATTTTAGACAAATCTCACTTACTGACACGTAACTAAGACGTTCCGAACGACCAAAACTTGCGTACATAGCGATCTCAGCTTTGTGCGCAGAAAAACGTATATTCTCAATTTCGTAAACGTTGTACAAGAATTTTCGACTACACTCACTTACTGACACGTAACTAAGACGTTCCGAACGACCAAAACTTGCGTACATAGCGATCTCAGCTTTGTGCGCAGAAAAACGTATATCCTCAATTTCTTTAACGTTGTACAAGAATTTTCGACTAAACTCACTTACTGACACGTAACTAAGATCTTCCGAACGAACAATACTTGCGTACATAACGATTTTAATAATGTATTCCGTGAAGCGGTTCTTCTCAATTTCCTTGATGTTGCACAAGAATTTTAGACAAATCTCACTTACTGACACGTAACTAAGACGTTCCGAACGAACAAAACTTGCGTATATAGCGATTTTAACAACGTATGCCGTGTAGCGGTTCTTCACAATTTCCTTGATGTTGCACAAGAATTTTAGACAAATCTCACTTACTGACACGTAACTAAGACGTTCCGAACGAACAAAACTTGCGTACATAGCGATCTCAGCTTTGTGCGCAGAAAAACGTATATCCTCAATTTCTTTATCGTTGTACAAGAATTTTCGACTAAACTCACTTACTGACACGTAACTAAGATCTTCCGAACGAACAATACTTGCGTACATAACGATTTTAATAATGTATTCCGTGAAGCGGTTCTTCTCAATTTCCTTGATGTTGCACAAGAATTTTAGACAAATCTCACTTACTGACACGTAACTAAGACGTTCCGAACGAACAAAACTTGCGTATATAGCGATTTTAACAACGTATGCCGTGTAGCGGTTCTTCACAATTTCCTTGATGTTGCACAAGAATTTTAGACAAATCTCACTTACTGACACGTAACTAAGACGTTCCGAACGAACAAAACTTGCGTACATAGCGATCTCAGCTTTGTGCGCAGAAAAACGTATATCCTCAATTTCTTTATCGTTGTACAAGAATTTTCGACTAAACTCACTTACTGACACGTAACTAAGACCTTCCGAACGAACAATACTTGCGTACATAACGATTTTAACAATGTATGCCGTGAAGCGGTTCTTCTCAATTTTCTTGATGTTGCACAAGAATTTTAGACAAATCTCACTTACTGACACGTAACTAAGACGTTCCGAACGAACAAAACCTGCATACATAGCGATCTCAGCTTTGTGCGCAGAAAAACGTACATCCTCAATTTCGTTAACGTTGTACAAGAATTTTCGACTAAACTCACTTACTGACACGTAACTAAGACGTTCCGAACGACCAAAACCTGCGTACATAGCGATCTCAGCTTTGTGCGCAGAAAAACGTATATCCTCAATTTCTTTAACGTTGTACAAGAATTTTCTACTAAACTCACTTACTGACACGTAACGAAGACGTTCCGAACGAACAAAACTTGCGTACATAGCGATTTTAACAATGTATGCCGTGTAGCGGTTCTTCTCAATTTCCTTGATGTTGCACAAGAATTTTAGACAAATCTCATTTACTGACACGTAACTAAGACGTTCCGTACGAACAAACCTTGCGTACATAGCGATTTTAACAGTGTATGCCGTGAAGCGGTTCTTCTCACTTTCCTTGATGTTGCACAAGAATTTTAGACAAATCTCACTTACTGACACGTAACTAAGACGTTCCGAACGACCAAAACTTGCGTACATAGCGATCTCAGCTTTGTGCGCAGAAAAACGTATATCCTCAATTTCGTTAAGGTTGTATATGAATTTTCGGCTAAACTCACTTACTGACACGTAACTAAAACGTTCCGAACGACCAAAACTTGCGTACATAGCGATCTCAGCTTTGTGCGCAAAAAAACGTATATCCTCAATTTCGTTAACGTGGTACAAGAATTTTCGACTAAACTCACTTACTGACACGTAACTAAGACCTTCCGAACGAACAATACTTGCGTACATAACGATTTTAACAATGTATGCCGTGAAGCGTTTCTTCTCAATTTCCTTGATGTTGCACAAGAATTTTAGACAAATCTCACTTACTGACACGTAGCTAAGACGTTCCGTACGAACAAAACTTGCGTATATAGCGATTTTAACAGTGTATGCCGTGAAGCGGTTCTTCTCAATTTCCTTGATGTTGCACAAGAATTTTAGACAAATCTCACTTACTGACACGTAACTAAGATGTTCCGTACGAACAAAACTTGCGTACATAGCGATTTTAACAGTGTATGCCGTGAAGCGGTTCTACTCAATTTCCTTGATGTTGCACTAGAATTTTAGACAAACCTCACTTACTGACACGTGACTAAGACGTTCCGAACGAACAAAACTTGCGTACATAGCGATTTTAACAATGTCTGCCGTGAAGCGTTTCTTCTCAATTTCCTTGATGTTGCACAAGAATTTTAAACAAATCTCACTTACTGACACGTAACTAAGACGTTCCGAACGACCAAAACTTGCGTACATAGCGTTCTCAGCTTTCTGCGCAGAAAAACGTATATTCTCAATTTCGTAAACGTTGTATAAGAATTTTCGACTAAACTCACTTACTGACACGTAACTAAGACGTTCCGAACGACCAAAACTTGCGTACATAGCGATCTCAGCTTTGTGCGCGGAAAAACGTATATCCTCAATTTCGTTAACGTTGTACAAAAATTTTCGACTAAACTCACTTACTGACATGTAACTAAGACCTTCCGAACGAACAATACTTGCGTACATAACGATTTTAACAATGTATGCCGTGAAGCGGTTATACTCAATTTCCTTGATGTTGCACAAGAATTTTAGACAAATCTCACTTACTGACACGTAACTAAGACGTTCCGAACGACCAAAACTTGCGTACATAGCGATCTCAGCTTTGTGCGCAGAAAAACGTATATTCTAAATTTCGTTAACGTTGTACAAGAATTTTCGACTAAACTCACTTACTGACACGTAACTAAGACGTTCCGAACGACCAAAACTTGCGTACATAGCGATCTCAGCTTTGTGCGCAGAAAAACGTATATCCTCAATTTCGTTAAGGTTGTACATGAATTTTCGGCTAAACTCACTTACTGACACGTAACTAAAACGTTCCGAACGACCAAAACTTGCGTACATAGCGATCTCAGCTTTGTGCGCAGAAAAACGTATATCCTCAATTTCGTTAACGTTGTACAAGAATTTTCGACTAAACTCACTTACTGACACGTAACTAAGACCTTCCGAACGAACAAAACTTGCGTACATAGCGATTTTAACAATGTCTGCCATGAAGCGGTTCTTCTCAATTTCCTTGATGTTGCACAAGAATTTTAAACAAATCTCACTTACTGACACGTAACTAAGACGTTCCGAACGACCAAAACTTGCGTACATAGCGATCTCAGCTTTGTGCGCAGAAAAACGTATATTCTCAATTTCGTAAACGTTGTACAAGAATTTTCGACTAAACTCACTTACTGACACGTAACTAAGACGTTCCGAACGACCAAAACTTGCGTACATAGCGATCTCAGCTTTGTGCGCAGAAAAACGTATATCCTCAATTTCGTTAAGGTTGTACATGAATTTTCGGCTAAACTCACTTACTGACACGTAACTAAAACGTTCCGAACGACCAAAACTTGCGTACATAGCGATCTCAGCTTTGTGCGCAGAAAAACGTATATCCTCAATTTCGTTAACGTTGTACAAGAATTTTCGACTAAACTCACTTACTGACACGTAACTAAGACCTTCCGAACGAACAAAACTTGCGTACATAGCGATTTTAACAATGTCTGCCATGAAGCGGTTCTTCTCAATTTCCTTGATGTTGCACAAGAATTTTAAACAAATCTCACTTACTGACACGTAACTAAGACGTTCCGAACGACCAAAACTTGCGTACATAGCGATCTCAGCTTTGTGCGCAGAAAAACGTATATTCTCAATTTCGTAAACGTTGTACAAGAATTTTCGACTAAACTCACTTACTGACACGTAACTAAGACGTTCCGAACGACCAAAACTTGCGTACATAGCGATCTCAGCTTTGTGCGCAGAAAAACGTATATCCTCAATTTCGTTAAGGTTGTACAAGAATTTTCGACTAAACTCACTTACTGACACGTAACTAAGACCTTCCGAACGAACAAAACTTGCGTACATAGCGATTTTAACAATGTCTGCCATGAAGCGGTTCTTCTCAATTTCCTTGATGTTGCACAAGAATTTTAAACAAATCTCACTTACTGACACGTAACTAAGACGTTCCGAACGACCAAAACTTGCGTACATAGCGATCTCAGCTTTGTGCGCAGAAAAACGTATATTCTCAATTTCGTAAACGTTGTACAAGAATTTTCGACTAAACTCACTTACTGACACGTAACTAAGACGTTCCGAACGACCAAAACTTGCGTACATAGCGATCTCAGCTTTGTGCGCAGAAAAACGTATATCCTCAATTTCGTTAAGGTTGTACATGAATTTTCGGCTAAACTCACTTACTGACACGTAACTAAAACGTTCCGAACGACCAAAACTTGCGTACATAGCGATCTCAGCTTTGTGCGCAGAAAAACGTATATCCTCAATTTCGTTAACGTTGTACAAGAATTTTCGACTAAACTCACTTACTGACACGTAACTAAGACCTTCCGAACGAACAAAACTTGCGTACATAGCGATTTTAACAATGTCTGCCATGAAGCGGTTCTTCTCAATTTCCTTGATGTTGCACAAGAATTTTAAACAAATCTCACTTACTGACACGTAACTAAGACGTTCCGAACGACCAAAACTTGCGTACATAGCGATCTCAGCTTTGTGCGCAGAAAAACGTATATTCTCAATTTCGTAAACGTTGTACAAGAATTTTCGACTAAACTCACTTACTGACACGTAACTAAGACGTTCCGAACGACCATAACTTGCGTACATAGCGATCTCAGCTTTGTGCGCAGAAAAACGTATATCCTCAATTTCTTTAACGTTGTACAAGAATTTTCGACTAAACTCACTTACTGACACGTAACTAAGATCTTCCGAACGAACAATACTTGCGTACATAACGATTTTAACAATATATGCCGTGAAGCGGTTCTTCTCAATTTCCTTGATGTTGCACAAGAATTTTAGACAAATCTCACTTACTGACACGTAACTAAGACGTTCCGAACGAACAAAACTTGCGTTCATAGCGATTTTAACAATGTATGCCGTGTAGCGGTTCTTCTCAATTTCCTTGATGTTGTACAAGAAATTTCGACCAATCTCACTTACTGACACGTAACTAAGACGTTCCGAACGACCGAAACTTGCGTACATAGCGATCTCAGCTTTGTGCGCAGAAAAACGTATATTCTCAATTTCGTAAACGTTGTACAAGAATTTTCGACTACACTCACTTACTGACACGTAACTAAGACGTTCCGAACGACCAAAACTTGCGTACATAGCGATCTCAGCTTTGTGCGCAGAAAAACGTATATCCTCAATTTCTTTAACGTTGTACAAGAATTTTCGACTAAACTCACTTACTGACACGTAACTAAGATCTTCCGAACGAACAATACTTGCGTACATAACGATTTTAATAATGTATTCCGTGAAGCGGTTCTTCTCAATTTCCTTGATGTTGCACAAGAATTTTAGACAAATCTCACTTACTGACACGTAACTAAGACGTTCCGAACGAACAAAACTTGCGTATATAGCGATTTTAACAACGTATGCCGTGTAGCGGTTCTTCACAATTTCCTTGATGTTGCACAAGAATTTTAGACAAATCTCACTTACTGACACGTAACTAAGACGTTCCGAACGAACAAAACTTGCGTACATAGCGATCTCAGCTTTGTGCGCAGAAAAACGTATATCCTCAATTTCTTTATCGTTGTACAAGAATTTTCGACTAAACTCACTTACTGACACGTAACTAAGATCTTCCGAACGAACAATACTTGCGTACATAACGATTTTAATAATGTATTCCGTGAAGCGGTTCTTCTCAATTTCCTTGATGTTGCACAAGAATTTTAGACAAATCTCACTTACTGACACGTAACTAAGACGTTCCGAACGAACAAAACTTGCGTATATAGCGATTTTAACAACGTATGCCGTGTAGCGGTTCTTCACAATTTCCTTGATGTTGCACAAGAATTTTAGACAAATCTCACTTACTGACACGTAACTAAGACGTTCCGAACGAACAAAACTTGCGTACATAGCGATCTCAGCTTTGTGCGCAGAAAAACGTATATCCTCAATTTCTTTATCGTTGTACAAGAATTTTCGACTAAACTCACTTACTGACACGTAACTAAGACCTTCCGAACGAACAATACTTGCGTACATAACGATTTTAACAATGTATGCCGTGAAGCGGTTCTTCTCAATTTTCTTGATGTTGCACAAGAATTTTAGACAAATCTCACTTACTGACACGTAACTAAGACGTTCCGAACGAACAAAACCTGCATACATAGCGATCTCAGCTTTGTGCGCAGAAAAACGTACATCCTCAATTTCGTTAACGTTGTACAAGAATTTTCGACTAAACTCACTTACTGACACGTAACTAAGACGTTCCGAACGACCAAAACCTGCGTACATAGCGATCTCAGCTTTGTGCGCAGAAAAACGTATATCCTCAATTTCTTTAACGTTGTACAAGAATTTTCTACTAAACTCACTTACTGACACGTAACGAAGACGTTCCGAACGAACAAAACTTGCGTACATAGCGATTTTAACAATGTATGCCGTGTAGCGGTTCTTCTCAATTTCCTTGATGTTGCACAAGAATTTTAGACAAATCTCATTTACTGACACGTAACTAAGACGTTCCGTACGAACAAACCTTGCGTACATAGCGATTTTAACAGTGTATGCCGTGAAGCGGTTCTTCTCACTTTCCTTGATGTTGCACAAGAATTTTAGACAAATCTCACTTACTGACACGTAACTAAGACGTTCCGAACGACCAAAACTTGCGTACATAGCGATCTCAGCTTTGTGCGCAGAAAAACGTATATCCTCAATTTCGTTAAGGTTGTATATGAATTTTCGGCTAAACTCACTTACTGACACGTAACTAAAACGTTCCGAACGACCAAAACTTGCGTACATAGCGATCTCAGCTTTGTGCGCAAAAAAACGTATATCCTCAATTTCGTTAACGTGGTACAAGAATTTTCGACTAAACTCACTTACTGACACGTAACTAAGACCTTCCGAACGAACAATACTTGCGTACATAACGATTTTAACAATGTATGCCGTGAAGCGTTTCTTCTCAATTTCCTTGATGTTGCACAAGAATTTTAGACAAATCTCACTTACTGACACGTAGCTAAGACGTTCCGTACGAACAAAACTTGCGTATATAGCGATTTTAACAGTGTATGCCGTGAAGCGGTTCTTCTCAATTTCCTTGATGTTGCACAAGAATTTTAGACAAATCTCACTTACTGACACGTAACTAAGATGTTCCGTACGAACAAAACTTGCGTACATAGCGATTTTAACAGTGTATGCCGTGAAGCGGTTCTACTCAATTTCCTTGATGTTGCACTAGAATTTTAGACAAACCTCACTTACTGACACGTGACTAAGACGTTCCGAACGAACAAAACTTGCGTACATAGCGATTTTAACAATGTCTGCCGTGAAGCGTTTCTTCTCAATTTCCTTGATGTTGCACAAGAATTTTAAACAAATCTCACTTACTGACACGTAACTAAGACGTTCCGAACGACCAAAACTTGCGTACATAGCGTTCTCAGCTTTCTGCGCAGAAAAACGTATATTCTCAATTTCGTAAACGTTGTATAAGAATTTTCGACTAAACTCACTTACTGACACGTAACTAAGACGTTCCGAACGACCAAAACTTGCGTACATAGCGATCTCAGCTTTGTGCGCGGAAAAACGTATATCCTCAATTTCGTTAACGTTGTACAAAAATTTTCGACTAAACTCACTTACTGACATGTAACTAAGACCTTCCGAACGAACAATACTTGCGTACATAACGATTTTAACAATGTATGCCGTGAAGCGGTTATACTCAATTTCCTTGATGTTGCACAAGAATTTTAGACAAATCTCACTTACTGACACGTAACTAAGACGTTCCGAACGACCAAAACTTGCGTACATAGCGATCTCAGCTTTGTGCGCAGAAAAACGTATATTCTAAATTTCGTTAACGTTGTACAAGAATTTTCGACTAAACTCACTTACTGACACGTAACTAAGACGTTCCGAACGACCAAAACTTGCGTACATAGCGATCTCAGCTTTGTGCGCAGAAAAACGTATATCCTCAATTTCGTTAAGGTTGTACATGAATTTTCGGCTAAACTCACTTACTGACACGTAACTAAAACGTTCCGAACGACCAAAACTTGCGTACATAGCGATCTCAGCTTTGTGCGCAGAAAAACGTATATCCTCAATTTCGTTAACGTTGTACAAGAATTTTCGACTAAACTCACTTACTGACACGTAACTAAGACCTTCCGAACGAACAAAACTTGCGTACATAGCGATTTTAACAATGTCTGCCATGAAGCGGTTCTTCTCAATTTCCTTGATGTTGCACAAGAATTTTAAACAAATCTCACTTACTGACACGTAACTAAGACGTTCCGAACGACCAAAACTTGCGTACATAGCGATCTCAGCTTTGTGCGCAGAAAAACGTATATTCTCAATTTCGTAAACGTTGTACAAGAATTTTCGACTAAACTCACTTACTGACACGTAACTAAGACGTTCCGAACGACCAAAACTTGCGTACATAGCGATCTCAGCTTTGTGCGCAGAAAAACGTATATCCTCAATTTCGTTAAGGTTGTACATGAATTTTCGGCTAAACTCACTTACTGACACGTAACTAAAACGTTCCGAACGACCAAAACTTGCGTACATAGCGATCTCAGCTTTGTGCGCAGAAAAACGTATATCCTCAATTTCGTTAACGTTGTACAAGAATTTTCGACTAAACTCACTTACTGACACGTAACTAAGACCTTCCGAACGAACAAAACTTGCGTACATAGCGATTTTAACAATGTCTGCCATGAAGCGGTTCTTCTCAATTTCCTTGATGTTGCACAAGAATTTTAAACAAATCTCACTTACTGACACGTAACTAAGACGTTCCGAACGACCAAAACTTGCGTACATAGCGATCTCAGCTTTGTGCGCAGAAAAACGTATATTCTCAATTTCGTAAACGTTGTACAAGAATTTTCGACTAAACTCACTTACTGACACGTAACTAAGACGTTCCGAACGACCAAAACTTGCGTACATAGCGATCTCAGCTTTGTGCGCAGAAAAACGTATATCCTCAATTTCGTTAAGGTTGTACAAGAATTTTCGACTAAACTCACTTACTGACACGTAACTAAGACCTTCCGAACGAACAAAACTTGCGTACATAGCGATTTTAACAATGTCTGCCATGAAGCGGTTCTTCTCAATTTCCTTGATGTTGCACAAGAATTTTAAACAAATCTCACTTACTGACACGTAACTAAGACGTTCCGAACGACCAAAACTTGCGTACATAGCGATCTCAGCTTTGTGCGCAGAAAAACGTATATTCTCAATTTCGTAAACGTTGTACAAGAATTTTCGACTAAACTCACTTACTGACACGTAACTAAGACGTTCCGAACGACCAAAACTTGCGTACATAGCGATCTCAGCTTTGTGCGCAGAAAAACGTATATCCTCAATTTCGTTAAGGTTGTACATGAATTTTCGGCTAAACTCACTTACTGACACGTAACTAAAACGTTCCGAACGACCAAAACTTGCGTACATAGCGATCTCAGCTTTGTGCGCAGAAAAACGTATATCCTCAATTTCGTTAACGTTGTACAAGAATTTTCGACTAAACTCACTTACTGACACGTAACTAAGACCTTCCGAACGAACAAAACTTGCGTACATAGCGATTTTAACAATGTCTGCCATGAAGCGGTTCTTCTCAATTTCCTTGATGTTGCACAAGAATTTTAAACAAATCTCACTTACTGACACGTAACTAAGACGTTCCGAACGACCAAAACTTGCGTACATAGCGATCTCAGCTTTGTGCGCAGAAAAACGTATATTCTCAATTTCGTAAACGTTGTACAAGAATTTTCGACTAAACTCACTTACTGACACGTAACTAAGACGTTCCGAACGACCATAACTTGCGTACATAGCGATCTCAGCTTTGTGCGCAGAAAAACGTATATCCTCAATTTCTTTAACGTTGTACAAGAATTTTCGACTAAACTCACTTACTGACACGTAACTAAGATCTTCCGAACGAACAATACTTGCGTACATAACGATTTTAACAATATATGCCGTGAAGCGGTTCTTCTCAATTTCCTTGATGTTGCACAAGAATTTTAGACAAATCTCACTTACTGACACGTAACTAAGACGTTCCGAACGAACAAAACTTGCGTTCATAGCGATTTTAACAATGTATGCCGTGTAGCGGTTCTTCTCAATTTCCTTGATGTTGTACAAGAAATTTCGACCAATCTCACTTACTGACACGTAACTAAGACGTTCCGAACGACCGAAACTTGCGTACATAGCGATCTCAGCTTTGTGCGCAGAAAAACGTATATTCTCAATTTCGTAAACGTTGTACAAGAATTTTCGACTACACTCACTTACTGACACGTAACTAAGACGTTCCGAACGACCAAAACTTGCGTACATAGCGATCTCAGCTTTGTGCGCAGAAAAACGTATATCCTCAATTTCTTTAACGTTGTACAAGAATTTTCGACTAAACTCACTTACTGACACGTAACTAAGATCTTCCGAACGAACAATACTTGCGTACATAACGATTTTAATAATGTATTCCGTGAAGCGGTTCTTCTCAATTTCCTTGATGTTGCACAAGAATTTTAGACAAATCTCACTTACTGACACGTAACTAAGACGTTCCGAACGAACAAAACTTGCGTATATAGCGATTTTAACAACGTATGCCGTGTAGCGGTTCTTCACAATTTCCTTGATGTTGCACAAGAATTTTAGACAAATCTCACTTACTGACACGTAACTAAGACGTTCCGAACGAACAAAACTTGCGTACATAGCGATCTCAGCTTTGTGCGCAGAAAAACGTATATCCTCAATTTCTTTATCGTTGTACAAGAATTTTCGACTAAACTCACTTACTGACACGTAACTAAGATCTTCCGAACGAACAATACTTGCGTACATAACGATTTTAATAATGTATTCCGTGAAGCGGTTCTTCTCAATTTCCTTGATGTTGCACAAGAATTTTAGACAAATCTCACTTACTGACACGTAACTAAGACGTTCCGAACGACCGAAACTTGCGTACAAAGCTATCTCAACTCTGTGCGCATAAAACCGTTTCTTCTCAATTTCCTTGATGTTGTACAAGAAATTTCGACTAATCTTGCTTACTGACACATAACTAAGACGTTCCGAGCGACCGAAACTTGCGTACATAGCTATCTCAACTCTGTGCGCATAAAACCGTTTCTTCTCAATTTCCTTTATGTTGTACCAGAATTATCAACAAGTCTCACTTACTGACACGTAACTAAGACGTTCCGAGCGAACGAAACTTGCGTACATAGCTATCTCAAGTCTGTGCGTAGAAAACCGTTTCTCCTCTATTTCTTTGATGTTGTAAAAGAAATTTCGACTAATCTCACTTACTGACACGTAACTAAGACATTCCGAACGACCGAAACATGCGTACATAGCTATCTCAACTCTGTGCGCAGAAAAGCGTTTCTCCTCAATTTCCTTGATGTTGTACAAGAAATTTCGACTTATCTCACTTACTGACACGTAACTAAGACGTTCCGAAAGACCGAAACTTGCGTACATAGCTATCTCAACTCTGTGCGCAGAAAACCGTTTCTCCTCAATTTCCTTGATGTTGTACAAGAAATTTCGACTAATCTCACTTACTGATACGTAACTAAGACGTTCCAAGCGAACGAAACTTGCGTACATAACTATCTCAAGTCTGTGCGCAGAAAACCGATTCTCCTCAATTTCCTTGATGTTGTACAAGAAATTTCGATCAATCTCACTTACTGACACGTAACTAAGACGTTCCGAACAACCGATACTTGCGTACATAGCTATCTCAACTCTGTGCGCATAAAACCGTTTCTCCTCAATTTCCTTGATGTTGTATCAGAATTTTCTGCAAATCTCACTTACTGACACGTAACTAAGACGTTCCGAACGAACGAAACTTGCGTACATAGCTATCTCAAGTCTGTGCGCAGATAACCGTTTCTCCTCAATTTCCTTGATGTTGTACAAGAAATTTCGACTTATCTCACTTACTGACACGTAACTAAGACGTTCCGAGCGACCGGAACTTGCGTACATAGCTATCTCAACTCTGTGCGCAGAAAACCGTTTCTTCTCAATTTCTTTGATGTTGTACCAGAATTTTCTGCAAATCTCACTTACTGACACGTAACTAAGACGTTCCGAGCGACCGAAACTTGCGTACATAGCTATCTCAAATCTGTGCGCATAAAACCGTTTCTTCTTAATTTCCTTGATGTTGTACAAGAAATTTCGACTTATCTCACTTACTGACACGTAACTAAGACGTTCCGAACGACCGAAACTTGCGTACATAGCTATCTCAACTCTGTGCGCAAAAAAACGTATATCCTCAATTTCCTTGATGTTGTACAAGAAATTTCGACCAATCTCACTTACTGACACGTAACTAAGACGTTCCGCACAACTGAAACCTGCGTACATAGCTATCTCAACTCTGTGCGCATAAAACCGTTTCTTCTTAATTTCCTTGAGGTTGTACAAGAAATTTCGACTTACCTCACTTACTGACACGTAACTAAGACGTTCCGAACGACCGAAACTTGCGTACATAGCTATCTCAACTCTGTACGCAGAAAACCGTTTCTCCTCAATTTCCTTGATGTTGTACAAGAAATTTCGACCAATCTCACTTACTGACACGTAACTAAGACGTTCCGAACGACCGAAACTTGCGTACATAGCTATCTCAACTCTGTGCGCATAAAACCGTTTCTTCTCAATTTCCTTGATGTTGTACAAGAAATTTCGACCAATCTCACTTACTGACACGTAACTAAGACGTTCCGAGCGACCGAAACTTGCGTACATAGCTATCTCAACTCTGTGCGCAGAAAACCGTTTCTTCTCAATTTCCTTGATGTTGTACCAGAAATTTCGACTAATCTCGCTTACTGACACGTAACTAAGACGTTCCGAGCTACCGAAACTTGCGTACATAGCTATCTCAACTCTGTGCGCATAAAACCGTTTCTTCTCAATTTCCTTTATGTTGTACCAGAATTATCAACAAGTCTCACTTACTGACACGTAACTAAGACGTTCCGAGCGAACGAAACTTGCGTACATAGCTATCTCAAGTCTGTGCGTAGAAAACCGTTTCTCCTCTATTTCTTTGATGTTGTACAAGAAATTTCGACTAATCTCACTTACTGACACGTAACTAAGACATTCCGAACGACCGAAACATGCGTACATAGCTATCTCAACTCTGTGCGCAGAAAAGCGTTTCTCCTCAATTTCCTTGATGTTGTACAAGAAATTTCGACTTATCTCACTTACTGACACGTAACTAAGACGTTCCGAGCGACCGGAACTTGCGTACATAGCTATCTCAACTCTGTGCGCAGAAAACCGTTTCTTCTCAATTTCTTTGATGTTGTACCAGAATTTTCTGCAAATCTCACTTACTGACACGTAACTAAGACGTTCCGAGCGACCGAAACTTGCGTACATAGCTATCTCAAATCTGTGCGCATAAAACCGTTTCTTCTTAATTTCCTTGATGTTGTACAAGAAATTTCGACTTATCTCACTTACTGACACGTAACTAAGACGTTCCGAGCGACCGAAACTTGCGTACATAGCTATCTCAAATCTGTGCGCATAAAACCGTTTCTTCTTAATTTCCTTGATGTTGTACAAGAAATTTCGACTTATCTCACTTACTGACACGTAACTAAGACGTTCCGAACGACCGAAACTTGCGTACATAGCTATCTCAACTCTGTGCGCAAAAAAACGTATATCCTCAATTTCCTTGATGTTGTACAAGAAATTTCGACCAATCTCACTTACTGACACGTAACTAAGACGTTCCGCACAACTGAAACCTGCGTACATAGCTATCTCAACTCTGTGCGCATAAAACCGTTTCTTCTTAATTTCCTTGAGGTTGTACAAGAAATTTCGACTTACCTCACTTACTGACACGTAACTAAGACGTTCCGAACGACCGAAACTTGCGTACATAGCTATCTCAACTCTGTGCGCAGAAAACCGTTTCTCCTCAATTTCCTTGATGTTGTACAAGAAATTTCGACCAATCTCACTTACTGACACGTAACTAAGACGTTCCGAACGACCGAAACTTGCGTACATAGCTATCTCAACTCTGTGCGCATAAAACCGTTTCTTCTCAATTTCCTTGATGTTGTACAAGAAATTTCGACCAATCTCACTTACTGACACGTAACTAAGACGTTCCGCACAACTGAAACCTGCGTACATAGCTATCTCAACTCTGTGCGCATAAAACCGTTTCTTCTTAATTTCCTTGAGGTTGTACAAGAAATTTCGACTTACCTCACTTACTGACACGTAACTAAGACGTTCCGAACGACCGAAACTTGCGTACATAGCTATCTCAACTCTGTGCGCAGAAAACCGTTTCTCCTCAATTTCCTTGATGTTGTACAAGAAATTTCTACTAATCTCACTTACTGACACGTAACTAAGACATTCCGAACGACCGAAAATTGCGTACATAGCTATCTCAACTCTGTGCGCAGAAAACCGTTTCTCCTCAATTTCCTTGATGTTGTACCAGAATTTTCTGCAAATCTCACTTACTGACACGTAACTAAGACGTTCCGAGCGAACGAAACTTGCGTACATAACTATCTCAAGTCTGTGCGCAGAAAACCGTTTCTCCTCAATTTCCTTGATGTTGTACAAGAAATTTCGATCAATCTCACTTACTGACACGTAACTAAGACGTTCCGAACAACCGAAACTTGCGTACATAGCTATCTCAACTCTGTGCGCATAAAACCGTTTCTCCTCAATTTCCTTGATGTTGTATCAGAATTTTCTGCAAATCTCACTTACTGACACGTAACTAAGACGTTCCGAACGAACGAAACTTGCGTACATAGCTATCTCAAGTCTGTGCGCAGATAACCGTTTCTCCTCAATTTCCTTGATGTTGTACAAGAAATTTCGACTTATCTCACTTACTGACACGTAACTAAGACGTTCCGAGCGACCGGAACTTGCGTACATAGCTATCTCAACTCTGTGCGCAGAAAACCGTTTCTTCTCAATTTCTTTGATGTTGTACCAGAATTTTCTGCAAATCTCACTTACTGACACGTAACTAAGACGTTCCGAGCGACCGAAACTTGCGTACATAGCTATCTCAAATCTGTGCGCATAAAACCGTTTCTTCTTAATTTCCTTGATGTTGTACAAGAAATTTCGACTTATCTCACTTACTGACACGTAACTAAGACGTTCCTAACGACCGAAACTTGCGTACATAGCTATCTCAACTCTGTGCGCAGAAAACCGTTTCTCCTCAATTTCATTGATGTTGTACAAGAAATTTCGACCAATCTCACTTACTGACACGTAACTAAGACGTTCCGAACGACCGAAACTTGCGTACATAGCTATCTCAAGTCTGTGCGTAGAAAACCGTTTCTCCTCTATTTCTTTGATGTTGTACAAGAAATTTCGACTAATCTCACTTACTGACACGTAACTAAGACATTCCGAACGACCGAAACATGCGTACATAGCTATCTCAACTCTGTGCGCAGAAAAGCGTTTCTCCTCAATTTCCTTGATGTTGTACAAGTAATTTCGACTTATCTCACTTACTGACACGTAACTAAGACGTTCCGAACGACCGAAACTTGCGTACATAGCTATCTCAACTCTGTGCGCAGAAAACCGTTTCTCCTCAATTTCCTTGATGTTGTACAAGAAATTTCGACCAATCTCACTTACTGACACGTAACTAAGACGTTCCGAGCGACCGAAACTTGCGTACATAGCTATCTCAACTCTGTGCGCAGAAAACCGTTTCTCCTCTATTTCTTTGATGTTGTACAAGAAATTTCGACTTATCTCACTTACTGACACGTAACTAAGACGTTCCGAGCGACCGGAACTTGCGTACATAGCTATCTCAAGTCTGTGTGCAGAAAACCGTTTCTCCTCACTTTCCTTGATGTTGTACAAGAAATTTCTACTAATCTCACTTACTGACACGTAACTAAGACGTTCCGAACGACCGAAACATGCGTACATAGCTATCTCAACTCTGTGCGCAGAAAACCGTTTCTCCTCAATTTCCTTGATGTTGTACAAGAAATTTCGACCAATCTCACTTACTGACACGTAACTAAGACGTTCCGATCGACCGAAACTTGCGTACATAGCTATCTCAACTCTGTGCGCATAAAACCGTTTCTTCTCAATTTCCTTGATGTTGTACAAGAAATTTCGACTAATCTCGCTTACTGACACATAACTAAGACGTTCCGAGCGACCGAAACTTGCGTACATAGCTATCTCAACTCTGTGCGCATAAAACCGTTTCTTCTCAATTTCCTTTATGTTGTACCAGAATTATCAACAAGTCTCACTTACTGACACGTAACTAAGACGTTCCGAGCGAACGAAACTTGCGTACATAGCTATCTCAAGTCTGTGCGTAGAAAACCGTTTCTCCTCTATTTCTTTGATGTTGTAAAAGAAATTTCGACTAATCTCACTTACTGACACGTAACTAAGACATTCCGAACGACCGAAACATGCGTACATAGCTATCTCAACTCTGTGCGCAGAAAAGCGTTTCTCCTCAATTTCCTTGATGTTGTACAAGAAATTTCGACTTATCTCACTTACTAACACGTAACTAAGACGTTCCGAACGAACGAAACTTGCGTACATAGCTATCTCAAGTCTGTGCGCAGATAACCGTTTCTCCTCATTTCCTTGATGTTGTACAAGAAATTTCGACTTATCTCACTTACTGACACGTAACTAAGACGTTCCGAGCGACCGGAACTTGCGTACATAGCTATCTCAACTCTGTGCGCAGAAAACCGTTTCTTCTCAATTTCTTTGATGTTGTACCAGAATTTTCTGCAAATCTCACTTACTGACACGTAACTAAGACGTTCCGAGCGACCGAAACTTGCGTACATAGCTATCTCAAATCTGTGCGCATAAAACCGTTTCTTCTTAATTTCCTTGATGTTGTACAAGAAATTTCGACTTATCTCACTTACTGACACGTAACTAAGACGTTCCGAACGACCGAAACTTGCGTACATAGCTATCTCAACTCTGTGCGCAAAAAAACGTATATCCTCAATTTCCTTGATGTTGTACAAGAAATTTCGACCAATCTCACTTACTGACACGTAACTAAGACGTTCCGCACAACTGAAACCTGCGTACATAGCTATCTCAACTCTGTGCGCATAAAACCGTTTCTTCTTAATTTCCTTGAGGTTGTACAAGAAATTTCGACTTACCTCACTTACTGACACGTAACTAAGACGTTCCGAACGACCGAAACTTGCGTACATAGCTATCTCAACTCTGTGCGCAGAAAACCGTTTCTCCTCAATTTCCTTGATGTTGTACAAGAAATTTCGACTTATCTCACTTACTGACACGTAACTAAGACGTTCCGAGCGACCGGAACTTGCGTACATAGCTATCTCAACTCTGTGCGCAGAAAACCGTTTCTTCTCAATTTCTTTGATGTTGTACCAGAATTTTCTGCAAATCTCACTTACTGACACGCAACTAAGACGTTCCGAGCGACCGAAACTTGCGTACATAGCTATCTCAAATCTGTGCGCAGAAAACCGTTTCTCCTCAATTTCCTTGATGTTGTACAAGAAATTTCGACCAATCTCACTTACTGACACGTAACTAAGACGTTCCGCACAACCGAAACCTGCGTACATAGCTATCTCAAGTCTGTGCGCAGAAAACCGTTTCTCCTCAATTTCCTTGATGTTGTACCAGAATTATCAACAAGTCTCACTTACTGACACGTAACTAAGACGTTCCGCACAACCGAAACCTGCGTACATAGCTATCTCAACTCTGTGCGCATAAAACCGTTTCTTCTTAATTTCCTTGATGTTGTACAAGAAATTTCGACTTATCTCACTTACTGACACGTAACTAAGACGTTCCGAACGACCGAAACTTGCGTACATAGCTATCTCAACTCTGTGCGCAGAAAACCGTTTCTCCTCAATTTCCTTGATGTTGTACAAGAAATTTCGACTAATCTCACTTACTGATACGTAACTAAGACGTTCCAAGCGAACGAAACTTGCGTACATAGCTATCTCAAGTCTGTGTGCAGAAAACCGTTTCTCCTCACTTTCCTTGATGTTGTACAAGAAATTTCTACTAATCTCACTTACTGACACGTAACTAAGACGTTCCGAACGACCGAAAATTGCGTTCATAGCTATCTCAACTCTGTGCGCAGAAAACCGTTTCTCCTCAATTTCCTTGATGTTGTATCAGAATTTTCTGCAAATCTCACTTACTGACACGTAACTAAGACGTTCCGAGCGAACGAAACTTGCGTACATAGCTATCTCAAGTCTGTGCGCAGATAACCGTTTCTCCTCAATTTCCTTGATGTTGTACAAGAAATTTCGACTTATCTCACTTACTGACACGTAACTAAGACGTTCCGAACGACCGAAACTTGCGTACATAGCTATCTCAACTCTGTGCGCAGAAAACCGTTTCTCCTCAATTTCATTGATGTTGTACAAGAAATTTCGACCAATCTCACTTACTGACACGTAACTAAGACGTTCCGAACGACCGAAACTTGCGTACATAGCTATCTCAACTCTGTGCGCAGAAAACCGTTTCTCCTCAATTTCCTTGATGTTGTACAAGAAATTTCGACCAATCTCACTTACTGACACGTAACTAAGACGTTCCGCACAACCGAAACCTGCGTACATAGCTATCTCAACTCTGTGCGCATAAAACCGTTTCTTCTTAATTTCCTTGATGTTGTACAAGAAATTTCGACTTATCTCACTTACTGACACGTAACTAAGACGTTCCGAACGACCGAAACTTGCGTACATAGCTATCTCAACTCTGTGCGCATAAAACCGTTTCTCCTCAATTTCCTTGATGTTGTACAAGAAATTTCGACCAATCTCACTTACTGACACGTAACTAAGACGTTCCGAACGACCGTAACTTGCGTACATAGCTATCTCAACTCTGTGCGCATAAAACCGTTTCTTCTCAATTTCCTTGATGTTGTACAAGAAATTTCGACTAATCTCGCTTACTGACACGTAACTAAGATGTTCCGAGCGACCGAAACTGGCGTACATAGCTATCTCAAGTCTGTGCGCAGAAAACCGTTTCTCCTCAATTTCCTTGATGTTGTACCAGAATTATCAACAAGTCTCACTTACTGACACGTAACTAAGACGTTCCGAGCGAACGAAACTTGCGTACATAGCTATCTCAAGTCTGTGCGTAGAAAACCGTTTCTCCTGTATTTCTTTGATGTTGTAAAAGAAATTTCTACTAATCTCACTTACTGACACGTAACTAAGACATTCCGAACGACCGAAACATGCGTACATAGCTATCTCAACTCTGTGCGCAGAAAAGCGTTTCTCCTCAATTTCCTTGATGTTGTACAAGAAATTTCGACTTATCTCACTTACTTACACGTAACTAAGACGTTCCGAAAGACCGAAACTTGCGTACATAGCTATCTCAACTCTGTGCGCAGAAAACCGTTTCTCCTCAATTTCCTTGATGTTGTACAAGAAATTTCGACTAATCTCACTTACTGATACGTAACTAAGACGTTCCAAGCGAACGAAACTTGCGTACATAGCTATCTCAAGTCTGTGTGCAGAAAACCGTTTCTCCTCACTTTCCTTGATGTTGTACAAGAAATTTCTACTAATCTCACTTACTGACACGTAACTAAGACATTCCGAACGACCGAAAATTGCGTACATAGCTATCTCAACTCTGTGCGCAGAAAACCGTTTCTCCCAATTTCCTTGATGTTGTACCAGAATTTTCTGCAAATCTCACTTACTGACACGTAACTAAGACGTTCCGAGCGAACGAAACTTGCGTACATAACTATCTCAAGTCTGTGCGCAGAAAACCGTTTCTCCTCAATTTCCTTGATGTTGTACAAGAAATTTCGATCAATCTCACTTACTGACACGTAACTAAGACGTTCCGAACAACCGAAACTTGCGTACATAGCTATCTCAACTCTGTGCGCATAAAACCGTTTCTCCTCAATTTCCTTGATGTTGTATCAGAATTTTCTGCAAATCTCACTTACTGACACGTAACTAAGATGTTCCGAAAGACCGAAACTTGCGTACATAGCTATCTCAACTCTGTGCGCAGAAAACCGTTTCTCCTCAATTTCCTTGATGTTGTACAAGAAATTTCGACTAATCTCACTTACTGATACGTAACTAAGACGTTCCAAGCGAACGAAACTTGCGTACATAGCTATCTCAACTCTGTGCGCAGAAAACCGTTTCTTCTCAATTTCTTTGATGTTGTACCAGAATTTTCTGCAAATCTCACTTACTGACACGCAACTAAGACGTTCCGAGCGACCGAAACTTGCGTACATAGCTATCTCAAATCTGTGCGCAGAAAACCGTTTCTCCTCAATTTCCTTGATGTTGTACAAGAAATTTCGACCAATCTCACTTACTGACACGTAACTAAGACGTTCCGCACAACCGAAACCTGCGTACATAGCTATCTCAAGTCTGTGCGCAGAAAACCGTTTCTCCTCAATTTCCTTGATGTTGTACCAGAATTATCAACAAGTCTCACTTACTGACACGTAACTAAGACGTTCCGCACAACCGAAACCTGCGTACATAGCTATCTCAACTCTGTGCGCATAAAACCGTTTCTTCTTAATTTCCTTGATGTTGTACAAGAAATTTCGACTTATCTCACTTACTGACACGTAACTAAGACGTTCCGAACGACCGAAACTTGCGTACATAGCTATCTCAACTCTGTGCGCAGAAAACCGTTTCTTCTCAATTTCTTTGATGTTGTACCAGAATTTTCTGCAAATCTCACTTACTGACACGCAACTAAGACGTTCCGAGCGACCGAAACTTGCGTACATAGCTATCTCAAATCTGTGCGCAGAAAACCGTTTCTCCTCTATTTCTTTGATGTTGTAAAAGAAATTTCGACTAATCTCACTTACTGACACGTAACTAAGACATTCCGAACGACCGAAACATGCGTACATAGCTATCTCAACTCTGTGCGCAGAAAAGCGTTTCTCCTCAATTTCCTTGATGTTGTAAAAGAAATTTCGACTAATCTCACTTACTGACACGTAACTAAGACATTCCGAACGACCGAAACATGCGTACATAACTATCTCAAGTCTGTGCGCAGAAAACCGTTTCTCCTCAATTTCCTTGATGTTGTACAAGAAATTTCGACCAATCTCACTTACTGACACGTAACTAAGACGTTCCGAACAACCGAAACTTGCGTACATAGCTTTCTCAACTCTGTGCGCATGAAACCGTTTCTCCTCAATTTCCTTGATGTTGTACCAGAATTTTCTGCAAATCTCACTTACTGACACGTAACTAAGACGTTCCGAGTAAACGAAACTTGCGTACATAGCTATCTCAAGTCTGTGCGCATATAACCGTTTCTCCTCAATTTCCTTGATGTTGTACAAGAAATTTCGACTTATCTCACTTACTGACACGTAACTATGACGATCCGAGCGACCGAAACTTGCGTACATAGCTATCTCAACTCTGTGCGCAGAAAACCGTTTCTTCTCAATTTCTTTGATGTTGTACCAGAATTTTCTGCAAATCTCACTTACTGACACGCAACTAAGACGTTCCGAGCGACCGAAACTTGCGTACATAGCTATCTCAAATCTGTGCGCAGAAAACCGTTTCTCCTCAATTTCCTTGATGTTGTACAAGAAATTTCGACCAATCTCACTTACTGACACGTAACTAAGACGTTCCGCACAACCGAAACCTGCGTACATAGCTATCTCAACTCTGTGCGCATAAAACCGTTTCTTCTTAATTTCCTTGATGTTGTACAAGAAATTTCGACTTATCTCACTTACTGACACGTAACTAAGACGTTCCGAACGACCGAAACTTGCGTACATAGCTATCTCAACTCTGTGCGCAGAAAACCGTTTCTTCTCAATTTCCTTGATGTTGTACAAGAAATTTCGACTAATCTCCCTTACTGACACGTAACTAAGACGTTCCGAGCGACCGAAACTTGCGTACATAGCTATCTCAACTCTGTGCGCATAAAACCGTTTCTTCTCAATTTCCTTTATGTTGTACCAGAATTATCAATAAGTCTCACTGACTGACACGTAACTAAGACGTTCCGAGCGAACGAAACTTGCGTACATAGCTATCTCAAGTCTGTGCGTAGAAAACCGTTTCTCCTCTATTTCTTTGATGTTGTACAAGAAATTTCGACTAATCTCACTTACTGACACGTAACTAAGACATTCCGAACGACCGAAACATGCGTACATAGCTATCTCAACTCTGTGCGCAGAAAAGCGTTTCTCCTCAATTTCCTTGATGTTGTACAAGAAATTTCGACTTATCTCACTTACTGACACGTAACTAAGACGTTCCGAACGACCGAAACTTGCGTACATAGCTATCTCAACTCTGTGCGCAGAAAACCGTTTCTCCTCAATTTCCTTGATGTTGTACCAGAATTTTCTGCAAATCTCACTTACTGACACGTAACTAAGACGTTCCGAGCGAACGAAACTTGCGTACATAACTATCTCAAGTCTGTGCGCAGAAAACCGTTTCTCCTCAATTTCCTTGATGTTGTACAAGAAATTTCGACCAATCTCACTTACTGACACGTAACTAAGACGTTCCGAACGACCGTAACTTGCGTACATAGCTATCTCAACTCTGTGCGCATAAAACCGTTTCTTCTCAATTTCCTTGATGTTGTACAAGAAATTTCGACTAATCTCGCTTACTGACACGTAACTAAGATGTTCCGAAAGACCGAAACTTGCGTACATAGCTATCTCAACTCTGTGCGCAGAAAACCGTTTCTCCTCAATTTCCTTGATGTTGTACAAGAAATTTCGACTAATCTCACTTACTGATACGTAACTAAGACGTTCCAAGCGAACGAAACTTGCGTACATAGCTATCTCAAGTCTGTGTGCAGAAAACAGTTTCTCCTCACTTTCCTTGATGTTGTACAAGAAATTTCTACTAATCTCACTTACTGACACGTAACTAAGACGTTCCGAACGACCGAAAATTGCGTACATAGCTATCTCAACTCTGTGCGCAGAAAACCGTTTCTCCTCAATTTCCTTGATGTTGTACCAGAATTTTCTGCAAATCTCACTTACTGACACGCAACTAAGACGTTCCGAGCGACCGAAACTTGCGTACATAGCTATCTCAAATCTGTGCGCAGAAAACCGTTTCTCCTCAATTTCCTTGATGTTGTACAAGAAATTTCGACCAATCTCACTTACTGACACGTAACTAAGACGTTCCGCACAACCGAAACCTGCGTACATAGCTATCTCAACTCTGTGCGCATAAAACCGTTTCTTCTTAATTTCCTTGATGTTGTACAAGAAATTTCGACCAATCTCACTTACTGACACGTAACTAAGACGTTCCGAACGAACGAAACTTGCGTACATAGCTATCTCAACTCTGTGCGCAGAAAACCGTTTCTCCTCAATTTCCTTGATGTTGTACAAGAAATTTCGACTAATCTCACTTACTGATACGTAACTAAGACGTTCCAAGCGAACGAAACTTGCGTACATAGCTATCTCAAGTCTGTGTGCAGAAAACCGTTTCTCCTCACTTTCCTTGATGTTGTACAAGAAATTTCTACTAATCTCACTTACTGACACGTAACTAAGACATTCCGAACGACCGAAAATTGCGTACATAGCTATCTCAACTCTGTGCGCAGAAAACCGTTTCTCCTCAATTTCCTTGATGTTGTACCAGAATTTTCTGCAAATCTCACTTACTGACACGTAACTAAGACGTTCCGAGCGAACGAAACTTGCGTACATAACTATCTCAAGTCTGTGCGCAGAAAACCGTTTCTCCTCAATTTCCTTGATGTTGTACAAGAAATTTCGACCAATCTCACTTACTGACACGTAACTAAGACGTTCCGAACGACCGTAACTTGCGTACATAGCTATCTCAACTCTGTGCGCATAAAACCGTTTCTTCTCAATTTCCTTGATGTTGTACAAGAAATTTCGACTAATCTCGCTTACTGACACGTAACTAAGATGTTCCGAAAGACCGAAACTTGCGT